>NC_080075.1:75815397-76126367 GCF_949987535.1 Balaenoptera acutorostrata | reverse complement strand
GTGTCACTCCCACTGCTTTTCTTGTGATAAAAGCACCACCCTTTCTCCTTCTCTAACTAAGGGTGGGTTGAACCAGTACTCCTAGAACAAGTGCTTGGGGCTTACTGTTGCTAAAAGTGGTAAATGCATTTGTTTCAAATCATATATTTTTTAAATCTGTAAGTGACTACTTATGTAATTTTCCCTGACATGGAACTTGGGGGACCTCTGAGCGTGTGCATGCATGTGTGTACATGTGTGTGTGCCTATGTGTGTATCATGGAAGAATGCATGGCTAGCGAAGATCAGACAATTGTGCTCATTTCTCAGTAACCAAAAGCTTTATGGCTTTGGATCAAGTTGACTGCTATAGACTTTTAAATTGTTTTTATTATTTGTCATATATGGTTTCATGTACAGCCAAAGTATGGCTATAAAAAGTGACAAAGACAGAAAACATAAAGAACATTTATATTAAACCACTCCAAGTTAATGAGGAGCCTAAGAATGATAGTTCTGCAAATTTGCCTCAGTCATTTCTTCCAGATTCATAAGTGGTGATCATCTGATCCAAGTTCTTATATAGGTCTTCTAAATGTCTTTAGTATGTCAAATGAGATGACAAAAAAGGATGGGGTAGGGTCCACAGAAAATATAGAGCAAATTTAATTGCTTGTCTTTTTATTGATTGGAAAAAATATTACCAGCAATGTGTTATTTTGAAGAACTTATAAATCTCTCTCTGAATCCTGCTTTATCTTATTTAGATAACATGTGAACATTACAAAAATAATGTTGATTTTTCTTAAGCTCAAAATGTGAGAATTCTAAAGATCAGGTCACAAAATACAGTTTTTATCTATTTTTGAAGCTGATGCATATAATTAAGTTTCAGTTATGTTTTAAATCTATGTTGGTCTCAGAACCAAAATGTTGTTGTTTTGTCAACAACTCAGTCTTTCCTTGCACAACTAATTTAAAAGAAATGAAATGTTGTGCATAACTTGTTAAATGTTGGAATGTGTCCTTAAATATAATGAACATTATTAAAAATTGTCTTTTAATGCTCATTTAATAAAATCTTTGAATAATATACTCATATAAATTATTTAACTAAAAATCTTTTTTTACTGTTAGCCATGCAAAAATGATAAAGTGATTTTTTCTAATTGTAGGGGGTTTGTGAAATTATAGATTACTGTGAATAGAGTTCATTAGTCAAAAATGGGATTAGAAATGCCAATCTAAAGACACAAAACCCAGGAACTCCCAGTAGCGAGCAGGAAGAGGGAAGCCAGAGGCGAGCTGCGGTGGTGAGGGTAGGGAGGGGCTGGCCCCGCCTGGAACAGTGTGCAGCTTCTGCTTGGGCTCTGGCACATACCCCTGTCACTCTCACCCTCCAGAGACCGTCCCCACAGCAAATGCCAAAAGCTAGTCAGAGGGGAGGGCACTTATCAGTGTTACCTTTACCTCTTGTTTCCTGAAACTAAGTCACAATGAAAAGTACATCCTTCAAAGACCAAAACCCCAGGTGGGCAGCAGGACCCAACCCTGTTCCTGCAGCCACCGATGACGTGAGTGTCTCCCCAGACGGCAGCCCCGGAAGGTGCATCCCGAGGCTAATCCCCAGCTAAGCTGCTTTGCCGGCCTGCCTTAGATTAGACTGGGTGGACAAGGTGCAGGTGACATCATTTCCGAGAACAGGCTGTCAGGTGGCTTGGCAGGAGGATAGCAGGGAGGCAGGATTTCATCCTCTGCACCATTCGTGAGAGCTGGAAGGACCACAGGGCACTGGTCACCCAGGCCAGTTCTCTTTCTGTATGGGGGCCACAGGGAGGCCCAGAGATGGGAGGAGGCTTGCACACAGCCTCCTGGTGGCCCAAGAGGATCCCTTGTGTGCATTCTTCAGGGAATCTTCTAAAGTGGTCTAGTTCAAAAGTACATGTTATTTAAAAGGTACTGATCACAGGATGATTGTGCCCTTGCCACGCCCTGGGAGATGGCCTCAGGGTCACGGGGAAAGGCTCTCGTGCGGGAGGACAGCTTGGTCTCGGGGAGGCAGCACCGGCTGGGGAGAAGGCATATGTTCAGGGCAGAGGATTACCTCAGGCAATAGCAGAAACCATCTACTGTGTTCGGGGCTCCGTAGGTATTTTGTGACCCATCCTGCAGGAACATTTATTTGTATCTATTCCAGTTGGTTGACCTGCCATAGCCCATCTTCAAATGTATCAATCCCAGGTACTGTTATTTATAGAATCATTGACTCATGAGCTCCCCAAGGGCTCCCCTGCCAAGTGACTTCCCGGCTGCCGCTGGTCCCCTCCAGGGTCAGGAGCGCGCTGCCCCCGTGGCTGTCCATCCCTCCAGGCACAGCCCGTCGGAGGGAAGGCCCTGCTCCACTAGCTCTTTCCCTCCGCCTCCAGTTCCTTCTGCCCCTTGGGGTCACCCAGAGCACACCTGGCCTGCCCGCTGCAGCACAGGTGCAGATGGTGACCACACCCTCCCCGTGGCCGCAGATAAACGCCAAAGCAGCAATAATGTCTCCTTCCCCGGCTCTTCACACAGACGTTTCACATCCTCTTAACATCTCGGTCACGCATCTCTAAATGGGCTGCAGTTTGTCCACATCCCACGGAAGGCGCGGCCCGAGAACCAAATGCAGCGCTTGGAGCCATGACCAGGCAGCAGAGGGTGGGGTTGCCAGCTCTTTGTGCCAAGATCTCTTTGAGCAGCTGAGCCCAGTTGCAGCTGACAGCTCTTCTGGAAGCTTCTATGTTCTAGTGGGGGCCGTGCAGTTTGGCATGGGGGTGAGGCACGCAGGAGGGGTGGTGGAATTTCACCTCTAAAAGGACCACATGTGTCGTTCAGAAAGAACGTTTCTGTCCAAGGCCTTTTTCTGTTCCACAGAAAAGTACTATCACTCTTTTGCAGAGTGATATGGACTTGAGACATTCTGTGATTTACTTAATGATACCCAGGCCTCTTGACCTGGCTTTTCGCCGACCAGGTGACCACCACCAGAGGCACCTCTGGAAATCCCTTCTCTCTTTCCCGAGGACCTCATCGGAGCTCAGGGTCCCCTGAAATTTGACAAGAAAGCGCCAGCTAATTACACAGCAGGATAATCGTGCAAGAGCCTCTTCTAAGGACAGTACATCCAGTTGATTCTAGGCTGAATATTTTTACAGCGTTCTGTGTTTACACCAAAATGGAGATGAACTTCACAATATGGCCGTTATCACAGGAAATGAATTAATCTGTCAGAAATCACTCTTTACTGAATGACTTCTTTAACCTGAGTTACCAGCAAAGTCTATCACAGTAGGAAGTCATGCTCTGAGCGATGTGTCCCGATGAAAAATGGATATTGGTGGAAATAACATTTTTAAACATTCTAGGTATTAACAGTAACTTTTGAGTTCTGCATGAGGCGCAGAGGGTGGCGGGTTCTGCGTGTCCACACGCATGTCTGTGAGTTTGTAACCTTCAGCCGCGGCGTTCCACCGTCACAGCAAAATTGCAAACGTTCCGCGCCTGCGGACAGTCACGTTACAATGGCTTTGAGGAGAGATGGCTCGTGCGGTCAGGCATTTTGGTGTCACGCTCAACTGGCTAAACAGAGTCATGTGGGGTTCTATTATTGACAAATTTGGGTAATTCACCGACTGGGAAATATTTAAAGGTAAAAATGTAAAATCCTGTTGGTTCACGAGCGAGGTCCTTGATGTCAGTTCTGTGACATCTTCTTAAACACAGGAAGCTGTTTGGAAGGAATATTCTGGCATGTTGTGGTTAAGTAAAACGGTGTTGGGAGCCCATCAGCTGTCTGTCTGCCCACCTTCCTGTGCTCATGGAGGGTCCTACCTGGGCGGCTATTTTATACCTGGGTGGCTTCAGTTTAATAGAGGATGCCATTAACAAGCATACCAGACTGTGTCCCTGTTTGGAGCCCTGATGTAGCATCAGCATGCTCACAAGCTTGTGTCTTGGTTGGTGTTGAAATATGTCACACCCAGATGGAGCGTTGCAGGCTGGATGAATGACAGAGCACCTGCCTCGTGACCTCACCCACGACAGGCCATGCAGAGGGAACAGAGTTTGGGGCTGTGTCTGCAGGAAGCCTTGCAGTGCCACCCTGGGCAGCCTCTAGGACTCTGCGTGGACAGAAGTGGAGGGTAGCAGCGACTCTGGGACACATTGCCATGTCTCTCTGTCCCCTGCATGTAGGGTTTGGGAGTTTGAGGCCCACGTTCCCCTAGAAATGTTTTTTAGATGCTTAGGGTCTGACGTGGGCATAGGATTTTACTAGTTTTACCTAACTTGCATCCCTCCTTCCTTGTGTTCTGTAACCACTTTAACCTGTCTTATGTTATGTGAGTGTCCGTGTCTCGTCTCTTACCTGCCCGTGACAACAATGACTCTGTGTGCAGCCACCATTGCCAGGGTGCATCTGGGTTATATTATCTGGGGGTCCAGAAGGGCAGCCCATTCTGCCCCCCATGCCCCTCACACGTATCATGTTACGTTCCCTGGACTGACTTGGGATCAATCCTCAGTGTAAGTGGCTGAAAACGAGTCAAACAGGAGAACAGGGCTGAGTTGTGAGGACGGACCCTCCTCTCGTGCCCCAGAGCCTAATCACAGCTCAGCACACCCTGAAATTTCACAAGATTTCACAAGATGGAAGGAGTGATCTGAGGGCTTTAGCTCCCCCAACAGAACCAGTAGGGCCTCCAAATACTTCTTGTATTCGCTTTCCGAATGCCTCACTCTTTCTCTTTAAGGCACCTCTCTAGGCAATCCCTGGAAAGTTCTGGGCTCCCTCTCTCAGCCCAGGCTGGAGTGAGGCTGGGCTCTGGGCTCTATTCCTGACTCCTGCTAACTCAGGGTGTAACCTTGGCTGGGCAAGTGCCTTCTCCTCTCTGGGCCTCAGCTTCCCCACGTGCACAAGGAGGGGGCTTGGAACGAATGACCAACTCTGGGTTCTGATTGTGAATGTTTGCTTCTCACCAACACAAGCCTGCACTTGGACACATATGTACACACAAACACACAGGTGTGCATACGTGCTCAGCTGGATCCTGATCCGTCACCAATGAGCTCAAGGTCTGTCCTCTCCATGTGAGTCCCTTCTGTGCAGCCCAGGGAACCGTGGTTGCTGGCAGTGGGGCTGGGCAGCCGCACATCCTGGGAGAAGCTGCCCTGTGCTCCTTGCCATGTAAACCGCCATTCAGCCCCAAAGGATAGAGCAGCGCTCCCATTGTGGGTTCTCACCGCGTTGTATAAATGTTTCTTTTGCTTTATAACTAATATAACTGCCCCACCAAAAGTTTAGACACTGGAGATGCAGGGAAGGGAAAACACCTCCAACACCACTTCCTCAGCAGCTGCCACTATCATTTTGTAAGTTTCCTTCTAGTGATTTTTCAAACGTGTATTTGACATTTTTTTCACGCATGGCACTGAACTAGGCACTTTACATATATTAACTACTTGAATCTTCGCAATGCTCCGGCTGGATTAGGTGTTAATGGACCCCATTTTATAGCAGAGAAAACTGACTGGAGGTTGAGTGGGTTGCTGAGGATATTTAGCTGCTAGGGCTGGGATTTGAACCCCTGCCTTGTGACCCCAGAACCTCCCCTCCTTCCTCTAGCACAGTGGTTCTCCAGTGTTGCCTATTTAAAAATCACCAGGTTGCTGGGCGCACCTCCAGAGTTTCTGATTCAGTAGGTCTGGGCCTGAGATTCTGCATTCGTAAGAAACGCCCAGGCGATGCTGACGCTGCTGGCCTAGGAACCACACTTTGAGAACCACCGCGCTGGTCGATAGTGCTTCCCTATGCAGACCTATTTCTGCGTCCTGATTCCCCTACTCATTCTGAAAGCATTGCCCTATGTTGCTCTTCGGCTTCACAGACATCAGTTTTAGCAGCTACATGGTATGGTATGGTGCATGTTCTTTAAAAGCAATCTATTGATTATTTGATGCCCTGGCATTCACAAACTATGTCTTCAGCTGAGAGCCCAGGAAAACCACCACAGCTATATCCCTCCCTGAGAAGGGCTCTTTGGGTCCTCCATCTGGTCCAAAAGTGACAGTACCTTGGATCATTACATCAGTCCCAATACTGTTTCCAGTTACCTAAATCTGTCCCTTTCTTTAAGGCACCATTCAGCTTTCACCTCCACCAGGAAGCCCACCCTGCCTGCACCAGCCCTTTGGGATCTCTTCCTTGCTGAGCACAGTAACATGGGTGTTACTGTGGTTGATGGCCTCTTTTAGAACTTAGGAATGAATTCTCTCTTCTGGAGGTTGATCCTCAGTTACCGGAGCACAGACTGGCAGCCCTGCAAGGCCCTGGGTGGACACTTGGTCCAGCCCCCTCACTATATGGATGATGAAACGGAGGCTCAGAGGTGAAGAGACTTGTCCCAGGCCACACAGAGCCTTGGAACACACTTGTCCCTATCAACTCCATTTTGAATTAATTCATGACAGCTATAGATTTGTTTTTTGACCTTCTAGTTGATGTACATTCACTGTTTAAAATGACATCCCGGATATCCCTACACCAAAGCACACAGACTTGAGATAGATGGGGTATGGCAGCTATCCCCCGACCCTGCCAAGCGGCCTGGGGACTGCCCCTGGAGCCACTGCCACCATCTCGCCCAAGGGCCCTCTAGCACCCGTGTGGGTAGCCACTGGAGAAGGCGCCGGATCCTGGATCCTATTCCAGAAATTTACAAGGGGTCCACTGGAGCCCAGGCACCCTCGGCTCTTCTGACTCCCCAGGGGCTAGAGCTGAGTTTACGGGTGCCCCGAGTTTGCAGATGGGTCCTTCGTCTACAACTGTGACCTGTGTGCAGAGCTCAGGATGGAGTGAATAATGTGGAAGGAAGCCACAGCTGGTCTTTCTCTGTGGGAAGGAAGTATGCCTGGAGGCTTATGTTTTTATTATCTAGCAAGTGTATTTTCTCTGAAGCAGGCTCAAAATGGGGCAAGAATAATTATTCCCTGCAGCCCCACCTCCACCTTCTCCTCTCGGGAGACTGTGTGACAGGCCCTCAGCTGGCCCTGCTCCCTCGTCCCCTCTAACTGCAGCTGCTCCTCAGTGGCTGCCATGAATAGGGATGGTGGAAGACTATTCTTCATTTCAAATTTGCCCTTATGTTTTTCTTATTACAGAAGCAATATATATGCTCAGTATTTAAAAATCGGAAAATATGAACCAAAAAGAAATGAATGAAAATACCTCATAATACCAGCCACCCCAAAGATAACCACAGTATAAAACTGCGGGTATCAATTCCAGATCATCCTTCCTTTCTCTTTCTTCATGCTCTCATTTAAGATTTTTATGTACCTATAAACATGCTATTTGGTGTTATAGGGCTTTTTTTTTTTTACCATAAATAAAATCATGCTTGTGTATATTATAACGTGCTTTCTTCACTTAGAGTTTCTTGGGCACCTTTGCATGTCAGTGCTTGAAGATCTAATTCATCCTTGTTAAATAGCATTCAGTAATTAATAATGCCAAAACATTGATTTACACAACCCTCTTTTGTTGGCTATCTATTTTCCGACTTTGCCCTATGAACATTGCACACATCTTTGTGTACTGCCCAGTTACCTCCAGTTAATTCATTGGGTATTTTTTAAACGGTGAAGCTGATTTATTCATTCATTCCAACAGATATTTACCAAGCTCCTGGTATATGCCAGCGTTGTGTTACATGCAAGGACTGCAGTGGTACACAAGATCCCTATCCTAGCACTTCTAGAAAAGGGACATGGTTCATTTAAAAAAAAGTAAATTCACAAAATCACTGCAGATTGTGAGAAGTGCTCTACGAAATCAACAGTGTGATGTGATGGAGAGATGGAGGGAGCAGGTGTGGGAGCTGGTGTGGACCTGGGAGGTCAGAGGAGACCTCTCTGACGAGGTGTGTTTGAGCCAAGACCTGCAAGAGAAGAAGCTGGGACTGAGCAAGATGAACAGGGGCTGAGACAGGAGGGACTGCAGTGGCTGATGAGGGGGAAGGGGGCAGAGCGGAGGGAGCAGGGGACAGCTGGTCTAAGAAGACGCCGGAGAAGTTGGCGGGGCCGGAGCACTTGGGACCCAAAGGCTGCAGTCAGTGTGTAGATTTCCTTCTGGGAACAATGTGACAGGGCAGTGGCAGGCGGATGGAGAGACAGGAAAGGATTTGAGATTTATTTTGGAGTTGGAACCTACAGGACATGATGATGGGGGCTGGAGGGAGGAGCAGGGAAAGAGAGGAATCAAAGGAGACTTCTAGGTTCATCCACAAGGAGCCTGGCACTGCCTCCCCTTTGATTTCCAGAGTCAGTGCCCTGAGCTGTCTAGACGATGCCAAGGGAAGGCCTCCTGAACTGGCCAGCTCCCTCTGTGGGGTTCAGAGCACCCTCAGGCCCACCAGCATTTGCCCTCCTGCTGGTCTCTCTTGCCCCCTGCAGGATGGACGTCTGTGCCGGGCCTGAGTCTGTTTCCACCAGCAGAAGGGTTAGAAAGCCTGCAAAGTGTGTACTGAAATGTCTTTACAGAGTTACCAGGACACCTAAATTACGGAGGCCAGAGACCTGTTAGGATGCCGCCCAGATCCTGTTTTTCTAAGACTTTGCTGCCCGACTGTCCCCAGGAGGGAGCGTGGGGTTAGGTGGGGGGCCACAGGCTCACACGTCGCCACGCAGTGTGTCCTGGCACCTGTGGGATGTGGGACTGGGAAGAAACTGCATCCGCTGCAGTAACTGGGAGGAGAAGGACCCTATGGGAGGCGCATCACAAAGGCGAACAGATTGCCAGTCAGATTTTACAGAGCAGTGATGATGATATCTTTTTAAAAGATAAAAAATGTTACCTTTAAAGTGCAGTAAGTTTTCTCCCTCTTTGAGGGTGCGTGTATAGTGGGGAGGGTGCGTGTGTAGTGGGGTGTGTGCGAGCCTGTGGTCTTTTTAAAAAGCCAGGCCCGTGGGGCATGGTCCAAAGTCAGGAACTCTGTGCTTTGACAAAGTGCAGAACCATGGTTTTGTTTTCTCTGTGGGAGAGAGAGGCCTTGCCCAAACCCCTCATCGGGTGAAGGTACCAGTCAAGAATGCAATCCTAATTAAAACTTCAAGCCGTCAATAAATTACAGTTCCAGAGTGGACTGACGTTCTCCTGATTTCATGCTCAGGCCTTTTAGAAAGGAAGGAAGAAAGAAAGACACGGAAGAGCTTAAGATTCCTTCCCCCAGGCTATTTCTGGTGAACCAGTTACTGGGGTTTTATACACATCTTCACAAAAGGACAAATATGTGGGACAGATGAAGTGGCTTTGCAGGGGGCTGGGTTTTGACATGCTGGAAACGGTGGTCCTTAATGGGGCGAGACTGGCTGCACGGAGCCATTACCGCGATTAGATCCTCATCTTCCTCGGGGCCCACTGGCTGTGGGTCCAGCTGTGAGCGGAACACAAGCATCCCGCCATCGTATGGTCTGGGCGGCTGTGCCTTTCAAGGCCTGGAGTGGGGGTGTCTGTGGATATGGGCTGTCTTCCCACCTGCCTGAGGGAGGATCTGGGAAGTGGGGAGAAGGGCCGGGCTGGGGCTGGCTGAGGTGTTGCCATAAATAAGACTTCACAGAGCTAATGGAAACATCACCCCGTAGCGCGAGGTACTGGAGGCTAGTGTGAGGGGGAAACTGGGTGTGATGGAGGGGTGAGGAGGGGATGATTAATTCACTGGGGACCCACCCTAAAAGGGGGCAGCCTTTGAGTGTGGCCTTTGGAATGAGGCGTGTCAGCAACTTTGGCGGAATGGTGAGGTGCGTTCTGAGGTGCGGGAACCACAGGACCAAAGGCTTAGACGTGAAAATGCATGGTGCACGTCGAGGGCACAAAGTGAGGCCTTGGGAGGTGGCACTGAGGAGGTAGGCTGGTCATATTCTGGGCACTCCTGCAGGCCGTCCTGAGGTCTGTCTCCTTCTGTGCACGTGACTGATGGCATCACCAGAAAAATGGGTCTGTCAAGTGCAGGCTGAAGCTAGGCTGGATCGGAAAGAAGCTCCAGGCCCCTGGGAGCCACACCGCCCAGGTGGACAGGACAGTCCTAGTGGCCTTGGCACAGAATCAGCAGGCCTTGGGAATCAGCTTGGGTGACAAGGTCAAGGAGAAGTCAAGCTCAACTCCCAAGTTTGGGAAATGAGCTGCTGCCACATGTAAATCAACTTTCTACTCCACTAAGTTTCTTCATTTAAGCACCCAGACTTACATTAACTCTTTTTGGAAGAAGGCTCTCTAAACAGTGACCACTGAACATCACCCTCTGCCTTTTTCAGCAAAGAAGTAGAACGTAACGTAACCGCAGTTTGATGGGACAGTTGCTATGAGTAGTTGTAACTGTCCTCATCGTCACAGGCCTCAAGGCCTGTGGAGGTGTTTGGGACCCTTTGCTCCAGCACTGAATGGCCCCAGGCTGTTCTTTGCTAGATCGGGGGGTTTTCTCTTAAAAAGAAAAAAAAAGTCTATTACTTCCTCCCCATTCTTTCTTCCCTTCTTTGCTTCCAGCTGTCATTTCTCAGTTGTAGAGCTTTTAGCACTCTCGTGCTCCTATTTCTAATCCGCCCCAAGCTTTTCAGATCTACAACTCTTCCTAAAATAAAATGTATGGCCATTTTGATGGCTGTCTCTCTTGTTAACTGGCTGGTTCCTTCCAGTTCCTTCCACCTCCATAGCTTTACTGCAGATGGGGAGCCGAGTACACGGGGACATTTTTGTAGTCCTCTGGCGTGACCCTCAGTGCCTGGCACTGCGCTGAGCATATTGTCCGTACCCAGTAAACACCAGTGGATTTAAGAGAGGTAGACAGGCTTCTGTCTATCTTTCCGTTGTCAAAGGAGTTTACCTTTCAGTGTCTGGTAGGCTGGTGATCCAAAGCCATGCTGCAGAGCCAGTTCCTCCTCCCTTCTGTGTGGTGTTACTTGTTTGGCGATTGCCCGCGGCCCTGTGGACGCCTGTGCTCCCGGAGCAGAATCTCTCTGCCTTTCCTCCTTGTCTGTGGATCCAGGACACCGAGTGCCTCACAGAGAAAAGCAGGTGAGTCACAGGTGTGGATCTGCTGGGTGGTGGCTCTTGTCGTTAGCGAGCCAAAGCCACAGGTGTGCATTCAGTGCTGGGAAGCAGGAAGAGGAGCCTTGATGATTTTCAGGGTCTCCGGTCAAGTTCGTTACGTGTAGACTTGAAAATGCTGTGGAGATGCCGCCAGGCTTCCACAGCCATGGAGCAAATGAGAATGATTTCTGCTCTCTGCTGTGGGGGCCACCATTGAAGCCCATGTCTTGCTAGGTCAACGTTTTCATGCCCAGAGTTATAAATTAAAAATATGCCTTAGACTTGGGTACCATCTTTCTGACGAGAAGCTGGGTCTGTTTATTCTCTTGCAGTTGCTAGGAACATTGTAGACTAGAAGGAAGAGGATAGAGGATGAATGATTTTAAGCATATTTTCCAAGAGGAATAAAACTGCAAACACAAATTCCCACAATCCGGACAGTAACCAGGTTCCACCTGGTGTAGCAAAATCTCATCACAAGATCAAGACTCTAAAAAGTCAATCCCCCGCACTATGGTTTAGCTGGGTCACCAGCTTGATTGAAAGCCCTAGTTCGGCAGAATGTGTGGGCAAGGTGTAGTAAGTAGGCCAAGTCTATGGGAACCAGCATCTGAAACAACAGATTTGGGTGACATCAACAATCATCCTACTCTAGTTCATCTGGGAGCAGCAGTTTATCTCAGAATCTCATTTAATGCCATGAGATTAAGGTTGTTTTCTTGATACATCAGATTGCAATTGCAAAAATCCTGCAGCATTTTGGTCTGGCCCTCCTTCATTTTAATGTGGTCCTTAATGACTTAATCCCACTTCTGGATGAGTTGGAAGCATCCCTTTTACTAGAGAGACTAGGATGAAAGGCGCCATCGTTTATGTGGGTGACATGGTTTTGTTTTCACAGATCCAGAAAGGACCTAATAAAGGACAGGCTCTGCTAATTATTATCATAAAGACATCTGCTGAATAATTTTTCTAAACCCAAAGTCAACACTTTTGCTATATGTTCTCCAGTATTTCACTGGCTTATAGCAAACATCCTGTCTCAGTTTATATTCAGTTTATTGCTGGGCAAAAATCCACCCCAAAACTTAGCTTAAAAGAACAACAGTCATTTATTTGCCCAGGATCCTGCAGTTCGGCAGGCCTCAGCCAGGACAGTTCATCTCTGCTCTTAATGATGGCAGCTAGGATGCCTGGACCGAGGCTGGAAGGTGCGTTTCTAAGATGGCTCATGGAGCTGGCTGATGGATGGGAGCTCAACTGGGGCTGTTGGCCAGAACCTCAGTTGTGGTCTCCCCATGTGGCTAGCGTGGGTTTTTCATAGCATGGTGGTTGGGTTCTGAGAGGAAATATCTTAAAAGTAAAAGTTCCCAGAGGACAACCCCACAGTGCAAGGACATAACAAACTTCTGCTTGTGTCATGCTTGCTCATATCTCATTGGCTAAAACCAGTTACATGGTATGGCAGGCAGCATAACCATCCCTCCCCAAGATGTTCACATCCTAGTCCCCCAAAACTGTGAATATGTTATCTTTTACATGGCAATGGGGTTTTGCAGATATGATTAAAAGTTAGGGATCTTGAGATGGAGAGGTTATCCTGGATTATATGGGTATCCCAATCTAATAACAAGGGCCTTGTAGATGAAAGAGGGAGGCAGGAGAGTTAGTGTCAGAGAAAAAGATGTGAGGACAGAAGCAGAGTTTGGAGTAACACAGAGGTCGGCTTTGAAGATGGAGGAAGTGGCCACGAGCAAAGGAATGCAGGCGCCCTCTCAAAGCTGGAAAGGCAAGGAAATGGATTCTTACCTAGAGCCCCCAGAAGCCCCTGCTTATACCTTGATTTTAGCCCAGTGAGACTCATTTCAGACTTCTGACTTCCAGAACCATAAGGTAATAAATTTGTGTTTTTTTAAGCCACTAAGTTTGTGGCAATTTGTTACAACTGCAATAGGTAACTAATGCACATGGCCAAGCCCAGGGTCAGTGTGGGAGGGATGTACACAGAGTGAATATGGGAGCCTTGGTTCATTGGGGGTTCACCAAGGTAACAGCTTACTCTTCAAATCAGGATGCATTTTACAAACCAGAATATCCTGGGGTTTTCATCAGGAAGTTATCTTGCTCAAAGTTAAATATTTTATGGTGCCTTATCATAATTTTCCTTGGTCAAGGTGAGCATTTAGTTATCTATGTTCTATAGTTATTTCAAGCTAAAATTATTACTGCCATGCTGAATGGGACAGCACTTTAGGACCTTGTGTTGGAATTAATCTAATATTCTTTTTCTTCTCCCCAATTTTTATTATGAAAAATTTAAACATAGAGGAAAGTTAAAAGACTAGTACAATGAATTTCTGGATACCTACCACGTAGATTCGATCATTGTTAATATTCTGCCATATTTGCTTAATTTATATGTGTGTGCATATTTATCGATAGATAGATTAGATAGATGATAGATAGATTGATAGATACATACATACATATATACACACGTACATACATAGGGAGAGAGGTGGGTTTTTTTTGTGGAATCATTTGAAAGTTTCAGACATCACAACCCTTCATCCCTAAATACTTTAGCATACGTGTCCTAACTATAGGGACATTCTCCTACATTACCACGCAGCTATTATCAACAGCTAAGAAAATTAATAATTCCCCACTATTACCCAACATTTGGTCTATGTTCAAATTTCCCCAATGGCCAAAACGTATGTTTTTTATAGCTTTTTAAAACTCCCTTCATACATATCATTTATGTATCTCTAATACATTAGAGAGGTGGACATCTCTAATCTCTTACTCTAAAACAACCCCACACCTTTTTTCTCCTTTCAGGACATTGACTTTTTGAAGAGACCAGGCTAGCTGTGTTGGGAACGTCCCACATCCTAGTGTTGCCCAGTTATTTCCTCCCAGTGGTGTCTGACTTGTTCCTCTAGCCACCGTATTTCCTGTAAATTGGAAATTGAGTTTCAAGGCTTGACTGGATTCAGGTTTGTTGACACTTTTGTCAAGAAAACTTCATAGACGATGCTGTGTCCTTCGCATGGGCCTCACACTTAGAGGCACATAATGTCAGGCATCCCCTATTGGTAAAGTTAACGTTTAATCACTGGGTTAAAAGTGGTGACCATCAGATCACATCGTTGCAGAGGCAGGTTTTTCCCTCTGTAATTGCAAGTAATTTTTGGGGTGATATTTTGGCACTGGGAAAATAGACTGTTTCCAGTAACTTTTTGCCTAATGGCTTTTGCATCCCTCAAGGACCCTTACCCAAGCCAGTTATTTCAGGTGTAGAATGGTGATTTTTTCTAATTCTATCATTCTTTCTACATTTATTAGCTGAAATTAGCCCCTCCCTGATTTTAGGCACAGTATGTCCCGGACAGACCTTGTATTTTCACTGTTCCAGACCTAGAATCAGCCATTTTCCTGAGGAACCCTGGTTCTTTTTAGTGCAGAATTTAAAACCACCATCTTAGGCCCTAGGGGTGCTCATTCTAAGGCCATTTAGTGCATAGAGCCAGGAAATATATTTATTTAACAAGTTGTGTGGTTCAAATTGATATTTCCAATTCAAATTTAATACTCAAGCCTTTTTTTCTTCTTAGTTTTATTTATATTTGTATCTCCTCAAACTGAACTTTTGAATCCTATACATTAACATATTTACTTTTTTGTACCTAATACACATACACACGTGAAATAGTTTTCATCTTGTAAGACCAATATTATTACTAACAATAAAACTGCTGAGTGACGTTTCTCTTTATATTTGTTTTGACCTGAGACTAGATCCTGTTATGAAAGCACGGTCAGAGTACTGTGTTCGAAAGTCATTCTCTGTGTGATTATGTTATCAATTTGATAAACAGCTTCATTTGTTGACATTTGGATTATAAGGTTTAAATTAAATTAATCCTCTTAAATGTTTTACATTTTCCCAAAAAATTTAATTTACATGGTTTCAAAGTCAAAACTGTGTAATAAGGTAACCTCACAGAAATCTTGATTCCACACCTGTCTTTTTTTTTTTTAATTTCAAATTAATTTTATGACAATACTTCGTATACATATATATTTTTTTAACTTTTATTTATTTATTTATGGCTGTGTTGGGTCTTCGTTTCTGTGCGAGGGCTTTCTCTAGTTGCGGCAAGTGGGGGCCCCTCTTCATGGCGGTGCGCGGGCCTCTCACTATCGCGGCCTCTCTTGTTGTGGAGCACAGGCTCCAGACGCGCAGGCTCAGTAGTTGTGGCTCACGGGCCTAGTTGCTCCGCGGCATGTGGGATCTTCCCAGACCAGGGCTCGAACCCGTGTTCCCTGCATTGGCAGGCAGATTCTCAACCACTGCGCCACCAGGGAAGCCCCCACACCTGTCTTTTTCATCGCATCCCCCAACATAGGGAACCCTTTTGTTAGCTTCTGGCTTGTCTTTTTTGTATTCGCTCTCATTTCCCCTTCTTCCGTAGACACCAGTAGCACAGTGTCTGTGCTGTCCCTCACCTTGTTTTGTCCGCTTCTCGTGCCGCCTGGAAGCCACGCCACCGCAGCCCACTGGGGCTGTCCTCCTTCTCCCTGTGTGTGATGCACCTCGTCATCTCAGTGGATTCAGCCAGTCCCTACCCATGGGCTGTTGGGTGGTTTCTGATCTTTTCTTTCACCAGCAATGCCGTAATAAGTAATCTCTAGCATGTGCTTTCTCACCCAGGAGAAGGTATATCTTCAAGTGGGATTCATGGGTCAAAAGATAAAATCACATGCAGTTTCACCAGGTATCACTAAATTCTGCTCTCTGGGCGTTGGACCATTTCGCACTCCCCCAGTGATATGTGAGAAGGCCTGGGTCTCCACAGCCTTAACCACAAAATGTTTGTCACACTTTTGGATTTTTGCCAATATGATGAGTAAGAGATGGAATTCCAGTTTAGTTTTCATTTATATTTATCTTATTATGAGTAAGGTTGAGCATTTTTTCAGGTCTAAGGGCCATTTCCCTTTCTCTCTGTAAACTGTACACATCCTTTGTTTTTCTGTCAGACGTTTGGTCTTTTTATTCTCAATTTTCAGAGCTTTTTTTTTTAATATTAGAGAGATTAGACCTTTGTCTCTGATAAAAGTTGCAAGTGTTTTCCTTTCTGAGTTTTGTCATTTGACTCTGCTTATTGTATTTTGCCATGCATTTGTCTTATTTTTATGTAGACAGATGTATCAATCTTACCTCTGGATTACCTCTGGATTTTGAGTCATAAATTAGAAAGGCTTTTCCTCTCCCAGGTTATCAAGGAATTCACTCATGTCTTCTTTTAGTTCACGTGTAATTCCATTGTCCATTTAGATCATTTAATCCATTCAGAGTTTATTCCGATGAATGGTACGAGATATAGATTCAAATTTAGGTTTTTCCAAAAGGCCATGCATCTTTCCCCCAAAGGTTTGAGATGCCACCTTCATCATATACCAAATTTCCACACGTACTTGGGTCTACTTGCCAGTTTTCTGTTCTGTTCACGCATCTGTCAGACCTGAGATTCGTGAAGATCACCTTGACCCACCTCTGGGTGGAGAGAAGGTGTGTCTCTGTCACGTCCTTCCATTGTCCAGGGTCAGCCCAACCCCAGAGGATGAAAGCTTTTGACTAACCACTTAATCTCAGCATGGAGTAGCTGCTGGTCTGTATGATCAGACTGTGATAAACATCACAGCAGACTCTCAGCAACCCAAATTGTACCAACAGCTTTGCTAAGGGCAACAGTACTTAACAGAGAGAGTCTAGGGAATAGCCAGTGCATCTAATCCTCAGGGGTGGATGCTCTGAGAGCTCTTCCCTGGTCATGATGGGCACTTAGGTACCATGTACCAGTCTATACTATGTCGACTCCCTGTGGAGTTGCTCTCTTTTTTTCTTTTATTTTTGGCTGCATTGGGTCTTCATTGCTGCGCGCAGGCTTTCTCTAGTTGCGGTGAGCGGGGGCTACTCTTCTTTGTGGTGTGCGGGGTTCTCACTGCAGTGGCTTCTCTTGTTGTGGAGCACGGGCTCTAGGCGTGCGGGCTTCAGTAGTTGCAGCGTGTGGGCTCAGTAGTTGCGGCACATGGGCCCCAGAGCACGTGGACTTCAGTAGTTGCAGCACGTGGGCTCAGTAGTCGTAGCTCGCGGGCTCTAGAGTGCAGTCTCAGTAGTTGTGGCGCACGGGCTTAGTTGCTCCGTGGCATGTGTGATCTTCCCAGACCAGAGATCGAACCCGTGTCCCCTGCATTGGCAGGCAGATCCTCAACCACTGTGCCATCAGGGAAGTCCCTGTGAAATTGCTTTTGGTGAACAACCCTTTAGCGACTGGTCGTGGTCCTATATTGAGGGATGTGCTAATTAAAAAAACCCTGTGAAACTCAAGGGTATTGTTGAGCATTCACTATACCATTCTCTCCCTTCTGGTTTTATCTTATTTTCCCTGTATTTATCCTGATTTCCTGACATTATTTTACTTGTATTTTTTTTAATGCATTTTTGCAAACTGTTTTGAAGCAGAGGGATATATTTTCGAAGGAAAAGGGAAGGAAGGGAATCACAAGAGGGATGGTTTTGCACTGCTGAAATATGTAAACAATGCACCATCCTTGATTTCAGGCTAGATTTACTGTACTTTTCGAAGGAACTTCTCTTTGATAGGTTTACCTAATGCAGAAAAACACCTTTGCTTCCAGGTCAAGCAGCTTTCATCCTTTAAATCTTACCAGTTTAGATCAGAGAGGAATAAATGCAGAAGGATTTCAAAGGCTGATACAGCTTCAGACAAGTGTTTTTAGTGACTAAAGTCAGCTTGAGGCATTCGTGTTTGACTTTATTGAACACATCTGCACCCTGACTCACCTTTGCCATCGTGGGCCTGCACTGGAGTGAGAGCTGCATTGCCTGGTGGACCAAACGCAGACCTTTCTGCTGGCATTTGTTACCATGTGGTCTCTATCTCCCTCACTTCCTGATCCTCCTCCTTTGGTCCAGCAGCCCTTTGAACCTGTGTGGAGACCACACCACAGCTAGGAAGTCTCAGCTGCCTCATTCCCTTTAAATTCCCTTGCTCCAGTCTCCCCAGCCCTGGGCTCTGCTTGTACCTTAGGTGATGAAATCGACCTTGCTTTCCTGCTTCATAAATTCATTCACCTTTCTCTCAGGTGTGTCAGAATCCCAGAGTGAGGACTCCCTCTGGAATTGCTTTTGGTGAACAGCCCTTTAGAGACTCATCATGGTCCTATATTGAGGGATGTGCTCAGAAAAAAACACTGTGAAATTCAAGGATAGTGTTGAGTATTCACTATACCATTCTCTCCCTTCTGGTTTTATCTTATTTATCACAGTGTCCTGTGACATCAGTCCTGTGGGTAGAACATGACCTTGCCCTTCAGTGGTGCTGAGAAAGATGGCTGCACTCATGGTGCAGGCTCTGCAGAGGACACAGTGAGAGGGGAGCCGTGGTCCCAAGACAGCTCCGTGGGGAGGCCCAGAGCTATAGGTAAAATAAACCTCAGAATTAAACTCCTGCCACCGAAGTAGTTTCTGAACACTGGAAACTGCTAGATCAAAGCATGCAACTTCCTCCTGTGTTCTCCTACACTCATCATCTTCCCAAAGTGATGACACTGCCCTCTGCCCCTCCAGACGTGTCTTCCTTTGGTGTCTCGTCTTCCTGTTCTTTTAAGTGTTTGAAAAGCTTTGCTGGAGTCATTGCTTGGGAGGTGCCTGCATTTGTTGCATTCGGTCAAGCATCCTTGCAAATATAAAAAGTCGCACATCAGCCTGTCGTGTCTTCTGAACACTGACAACTGCCTTGGCTCAGACCCAGCTGACCCTCTGTGGCTAGCCACGTGCCCCTCAGTCTCAGCACTTAGGCCGTTGTCATGTCATTATTCCTTATGCGAAGACCCATTTTTCCTTATCTGAAAATCTGAAGTAGGAAAAGCTCTGGAAACAAGAAATCATTTGACAGCAAAACCTGGCTTAAACTGACATGAGGCCACTTAGAGTCCTTATTTATCCCAGTAAATGTAAATATCCATACCTTTTACTATAGAATATTAATATGTCTGATTCTGGGTGCTATTCCAGAACCTCCTGGAAGTACCATGGTATGTGGCATTCATATTCTGAATTCCAAAGCAGATCTGGTCCCAGGGATTTGGGATAAGGGTTTGTGACCTGTATAAAACCAGAGGCTGGAGATGCCTGTAATTTCACTCCATGTGACTGACAAGGTAATTCATGGAGACAAGTGACCCACGCCAGGAGGAGTGAAAGTGTATGATACCCAAGACTTTGAAAATATCCAAACCCAATCAGTATATATAAGAGCTTCCTCATCCCTGGAAGATCCACAAGACATGCATGAAGTCTAGAAAAATGTCCTCAAATCAGAACGTAACTGGATGTCTCACAGTCCCCATAATTTGTCATTGCTGGGTGCCCTGATACCAGCAAGTTTCTAGAAATCTAATGATATTAAGATTTTAAATGCTTTCCATATGCCAGGCACTGTTCTAATTGCCTAATGTGGATTATCTAGCCAAATCCTTGTGACAACTCTTTGAGGCATAAAACATCCCTATCCTTTTACAGATGAGGAAACTGAGTCCCAGAGAGATTAAATGTATCTATTGCAGTTCAGAAGCCAGAAAACAGAACCTCTCTGGCTATTTAAGCAGAGATTACCAGAGGGGATTGGGAGTTTCCAAAATCATTAGGAGGACAGGATCTAGGCTCAGCCTCTAGGAATGATTGCCAACTCAGTGCAGACTGGACCACCAGGGCTGCTGCTTCCACAGGTGGGAAGGTTGGGAATCAGGACCCCACTATGGGAACTATGGACCTCAGAAACACCCACCTTCACTGCCATCCGTGGACCAGGAGGGTTCACCGAGACCATTGGCTTCAGAGTTGTACCTGCTCCGTGGGTATTCTGCTTTCCAACACACCCACAAAGACAGTGACTGTTTGGCAGGAGAACAGCAGAATCTATGGCCATATGGCCCCCACCTCATTTCCTAGGCCTCTCAGATCATATACAAGCACATCTGCTTGGTAGAACCTAAAACACATCTCGATCCCTGGAGGTGCAAGGGAGTAGGCCATTTTAGCTTTCCTGACTTTGAAATACAGGAGGAAGATTGAATGGATGTTGGCTGAGCCAATGTATGGTTTCGTGCATTAACTAACTTCCCAAAGATGGCGCAGGAGGTGGTACAACCAGGATTTGAAGCCAAACTGGCTGGCTCCAGAGTCTAAGCTCTGTAAATTCCACTGCCTCTCCACGAGCTCATGCCTGGCCTGGCTGGCCCACCATGACGTGTCTTCTCTGTGCTCTCTTCCTTCCGCAGGTCTACAACTGGTCCATGTGTCTGTATGGTTCAAAGGGGGCCTCTAGCACTGGATCCTGAACTTGGGGGGGCTGAGATTGATGATCTTCATATGCCCTGGACTATCTCTGTCTGTCCTGTACTGGCTGGGTCAATCAGTTACCTATTGACCCAACAGTACTATGCAACAAGTCCCCCAAAATCTCAGTGACTGAAGACAATAAATATCTAGCGTTGCTCATCTAGTCTGTAGGGTAACTGGTTCTTCTGGTCTTAGCCAGGTTCCTTCATATCTCTGTGGTCAGCTGTAGGTCACCTAGGTGGCTCTGTTATCCTGGCTGGCCTCCCTCAGACTTGGGTTTAGCTGACAGATCTCTAGCTGGGTGGGGTGGTCTCTCGTCTTCCAGCATGTTCTTATAGCAGTTCTTGAGAAGTGAGAAAGTGGAAATGCGCTTGTACTTTTCCAAACTAAGTCCCATGGCCATGCTCAGGGTCATGGCGGAAAGGGTACTACAAAGTTCCAGGGCAAAGGGTGTGGATTCAGGGAGGCCATCAGTTGGGGCCATCAACCTTAGGCACAATATTTAACCTCTCAGACAAGCCCATGCACCTGGTACCATAGAAAGCACTGCTTAGAGGCTTTCCAAGGGAGGCATGGAGCGCCAAGCCTTCTGGAAGCCCACAGCATCCAATCTAATGCACAATTCAGCCCCCAGGGGCTGTCCGGCAATGTCCTGCATAAACTAAATTGCCTGTTCTTTTGGCTGGTTCAGTTCTGTGCTCAGGCCAGACTGACCAGCTGACTCGGAGACACAGCCCTTAACTCAGGGCCTCCGCTTAACCGAGCCGCTGCTCAACAAAAACAGTCTCTTGACATCTAAAGCAGCATGTCCGCTCGCTCGCCAATTAAAAGGCTCATGTCCTCAATGTGACAAATGCCAGGGAAAACAATTCTGCGATTCAGAGCACAAGTGGGGAGAACACGAGCGAGGTAATCATGAACCAAGCGCCGGCCTTGTCCTCAGCTTTCATCTGGCTTCTCAGTGAGACGGCGCATCTCTCCCAAGATTTCCCGGGTCACGCTGGCCGCTCTGCCCGCGCGGCAGGATCATGTGAAGGGTCAGGGTTGTTTTTCCGTAGCTTAGATTTCGGCAGGCAGATCTGACGTTTTCTTAATCCATATTTAATAGCCTGGCAGTGCTGCCCGTTGGCTGTGCTGGGAGGACAGAGCGGAGACCGAGGTCCCTGTGCAGCCGGACCCTTCGGTCCCCCTTTCCCTGCAGAGCAGGAGGGGCTGCCCCAGGCCTGGGCCTGAGGGTCAGGGAGCAGCTCTGATATTGGAAGACTCTAAGGAAAACAGGTATTCCTTCCAGTTTTTCATCTGGATCCGTTTCCCTTAGTTGTCTCCCCAGACCCCCAGTTGAAAGCAGAGCTGTGTACTCCTTGGTTTGCTTCTCAAGAAATTAATTTTAACTAAGTAAAAAAAAAAAAAAAAAAAAAATTTAACAGCTTTATTGAGATATAACTCACATCCCATGCAATTCACCCATTTAAGGTGTACAATTCAATGTTTTTTAGTATATATCCACAGACAGGTGCAACCATCACCACGATCAATATGTTCGTCACCTCAGAGAGAAACCCACAGCCATTAGCAGTCATTCCCCGTTCCCCCCCTCCCCCCAACCCCTGGCAACCACGAATCTACTTTCTGTCTCTATAGATTTCCTTATTCTGGACATTTCAAATGAATGGAGTCATATAATATGTAGTGTTTTGTCACTGGATTCTTTCACTTAGTTAAGCAAGGTAATTTTTTCAAGTTTTGCCTTTGAAGGCAGATGAGTAGGTTTGAATCCTGACTCCACAGCCCTCAGGCTGTGTGGGTTTAGGCAAATGACTTGACCGCTCTGAGCTTCGGTTTCCCCATCTTAATATGCAGAGTGCTCCAGTGTTAACACATAAAAGCTTTGAGCTGTGCCTGGGACACAAGCTTCAGTAAATGTGAGTTTTTACCATCTTTCTTGTCCTGATTGTCCCTGAAGACCTTTCTAGCTCTGTTTGGGGGGCTTGCCTCTCTGTTTGCATTCTCTCAGCAAACATTTACTGCAGTCTGCACAGCTCTCCCCACAGGGGCTGCACCTGTGTCCCAGGGACTGGGTAACCCTGTGTGTGCCTTGCAAGTCCTCACCCATGAGTTGAGCCTCCTGCACACCACCACCTCTTCCCAAGGCAGTCTGATGGCCCCTCTTCGGGCTCTGAGGTTCAAAATAGTTCTGGGAATGTCACCTGGAGGGTCTCCCCTTTGTATCCTCAGTATTTCTACTCTGCAGTTGGAAGAGGGTAAGTATAATCACAGCCCTGGTTGAAAGGGACCACTCTGCCTTTGCTCCTACTTGCCAATGTGCAGTAATACATTAATGTTAATATTATTAACCATAAAATGACACAAACACCCTTAGAAAGATCACAGGATAAAATAAAGGGAAATCTATCCCTCAAGCCTGAGATACTTACTGACTTCCTTCTGAAGTATTCGTCTTTCCATCTCCAGGTGGGTAGAATTTTATGAGACCAAGTGAACTCTGTTGAGACTCTGAGAAGACGGATTCCCCCACCCCAGAATGCTAGAGCAGCATTTCTGTGTCACCACCCCATTTACACTGGGACTGTGGTTTCTTTGTGAGTTTTTATGTCTTCTCCATGTCTCCCCTGAGAGACTGTAAACTTCTAAAGAATAAGAACTGTGTTGTCTCCTTTTATAGGAGTCTGTTTCGTAAAATAAAATAAGTAAAAATTTTTAAATGTTTCTTATCTATGCGCACAGCGTTCTCTTATTGACGTGACCATCCGGTGTCTCTGGAAATTGTCTTGCAAACACTTCCCCACCCCCATGGCTTAGTCTTCATGTCTATCCAGCGGTGTCTTTTGCCCCCAGAACCACCTGTGCTGTATAAGATGACAGGAAAATGCAGCAGTGGCCAGCGTAGGGCTGAGAGGCAGGATTTCTCTGAAGCTTGAGGATTTTGTTTGCTTATACTGCATCTCCCATATTGAGACTTTGCAGAAATACTGTTGAAAATAAAAGTTTCCTCCCTGCCATGTGGGAACTCTGGGAAAAGAACCCACCCTCTATTCTGGGCCTTTGCTTCATTTCAGGCACTCAGAGGATGAAGGAGGAAGCATTTGGTGTCGTAACCAAGGCATCGTCATGGCCTGAGATGGGGCTGTAATAAATAATATAGTGGCTAGCGTTTACTGAGTGCCTACTGTGTGCAAGGCCCTGCTCTAAACATCGTAGCATTATTTCATCTCACCTTTATAAAACTCTATGAAGAAGAGATGCTCATTTGCCAATAAGGAAATGGGGGCACAGAAAAGAAACACAACCTCAAATGTCCCACGGCTAGTAGCAGTGGAACCAGGACTCCTGCCATACTAGCCACATCTGAAAACACAGAATAACATCATTTTCAAAGTTCAGTCTTTCTTCTTTCTGTTTTGAACCATCCTTCATGGTGGGCAAAGCATGTGGCCCCATTTTCCCACCAGGGTCTCATAAGCATCCTTTTGAGGTCAGGAGCATGTCACAGGGGCCCAAGTCTCCAGGGGGTATAGGTCCAGGCCTTGGGTGCACTCACTCCTAATCTCTCGCATTGGTTGCTTCTTTCTTAACATTCAAAAATAAGGGCAGGAACTTATTAAATCTGCACAACAGTCCCACGGAGTTCAAGCATTAGCATCCCCACAAAGGTCAAAGAGATGCTCTAGATTAAATCGGGCTGGGAAGTAGCGTCCCCACCTTAGAGCATTGCAGGGCACGTTCGTGGGCCAATTGTTTTCCACACTTGGTCTAGCGCAGGACATCTGTGAGTGTAAATAGGGGGAATATGTGGCTTTATTTTCCCAGTGAAAGCTGGCACTCCCTCGATTCACGAATGTAGGCGACAAAGCACAGTAGTATGTGGATCACCCGTAAGAATCACAGATATTAATATATTCCTCCTTATTGCACATGCCTCAAAATATCATTTACATTCGTCACTACTTTGAAATTGCAGTAGTTTTAAAGATGATGCTAGACTTCATTATTTAATGCATTCATAAAGAAGGGCATTTACTACATGAACATTTTGTTTTTTAATATTTTGATAACTATACTTAAACGTAACTGGTTTCTTTTATCATCCTATGTGCTTTATTTTATGTATTCAAAAGCATTATTCTGAAAAGGGGTCCACAGGCTTTTCACCAGGCTGCCAAAGGTGTCCATGACCCCTGGTTACTCTCTACTAACAGTTCCCAGGAAAACACTTGGGAGGATTTGAAGATGGGAAATTCAGAGGTAGTGCCTTTCACACACACACACACAGATCCTCACTGAGTGGTGGGGGCATTTCCCCTGGAACCAGAGCCCCTGCCGCGTCCTGGCACGCCAGTTCTCTGAGCATCTCGAGGAATGGAAACCACTCCTGACTCATGGCAAAGACACTGCTTCGTTTAAGCCAGAGAAACACGATTTATTACCAGCATGTTTTCAGTTCCAGGCGATGCCTTGAAAAGGTCAGCTTATACGAATGTTTAGAAAAAGAAGATCATAAAATAAGAGGGACTTGGTATTTGGGGTTTTTTTTTTTTTTTTTGACGAAGAAAATTCAGGCTCGCTCTTACAATGGGCAAACTCCTGTACTCTTTACTTGACCTGCATTTACTCTTTAAGAAGGAAGATATCTTAGAACGGCATTTGGGGAGAAGACGTATGTCACGGGGATTTTACAGCACTTGAAACCAGGGCAGTGAGCCCTAAACATGGGACCAAAGGCCCACTTGCCATGTACTGACCAATGAAGATGGCAAATTAGGAGAACATGTGTGCTTTGAAGGGCCTGTTCAGTGCCTAATTGTTTTGTATTCGTTTCAGCTGATAGCTACTCTTTTCATTAGGGGCTTTTAACCGGTGAGTCATCTTTTGAAAATACAAATTTGATGGAGCCAATTCTTTTAAAACCTCTGTTGGCTCCCCCTTGCCGGAGGAGAAAGTACAAAACCCTTAACCGCGCGGCCAGGCCCTTTAGGCTCTGACTGCAGTCTCAGGTATCAGACTCTCCCTCCTCCTCCCCTCCCTCCCATTCACACAGTGGTGGAGACTCACTGGATTATAGTGTACAGTGAGCTTTGTAAAAGAGTAAGCTAGTACGTTTATTCTTTATTTCATATAGTAATTGTTTTAAAAATAACTTTAGGGCTTCCCTGGTGGCGCAGTGGTTGAGAATCTGCCTGCCAATGCAGGGGACACAGGTTCGAGCCCTGGTCTGGGAAGATCCCACATGCCGCGGAGCAACTGGGCCCATGAGCCACAACTACTGAGCCTGCGCATCTGTAGCCTGTGCTCTGCAACAAGAGAGGCCGCGATAGTGAGAGACCCGCACACCACGATGAAGAGTGGTCCCCGCTTGCCGCGGCTGGAGAGGGCCCTCGCACAGAGGTGAAGACCCAGCACAGCCATAAATAAATAAATAAATAAATAAATAAATAAATAAAAAAGAAAATAGTCACTTAAAGGACAAAATTAAAATTATTAAAAAAAAAACAAAAAAACTTTATTTTTATGCTTAGTGGGATGGATTTTATTTAAACCCCCAGGTTTTCAATTGGTCTATAAAATGTACAGTCTTGATGTTTTGTATAACTTTGATAAACATTCTTTACAAAAAAGCCTGGGCTTATTTTTGAAAAGATGCAGATTATACATTTTTTTTTAATTTTATTTTTATTTATTTATTTATTTATTTATGGCTGTGTTGGGTCTTCGTTTCTGTGCGAGGGCTTTCTCTAGCTGCGGCAAGTGGGGGCCACTCTTCATCGCGGTGCGCGGGCCTCTCACTATCGCGGCCTCTCTTGTTGCAGAGCACAGGCTCCAGACGCGCAGGCTCAGTAGTTGTGGCTCACGGGCCTAGTTGCTCCATGGCATGTGGGGTCCTCCCAGACCAGGGCTCGAACCCGTGTTCCCTGCATTGGCAGGCAGATTCTCAACCACTGCGCCACCAGGGAAGCCCAGATTATACATTTTAAAGCAGTTATTTATTCAGCTTTTTCTGTTCCCTTTTCTAATCATATCAGACAACTGAACAATGATTTACTTATTTCATTTGCACAGTCTCTTATGCTTATTAGGATGCTCTGCTCATAGCGTCTCTGATTTTTGCTCTCCCTCTATTCTTGCATTTTTCTACAATCCTCCCTCTTTCCCAGATCTCTTCCACAACGCGTGTGCTTTTTTTTTTTTTTTTTTTTTAAATTTTTTTTTAATTAATTAATTTATTTATTTATTTATGGCTGTGTTGGGTCTTCGTTTCTGTGCTAGGGCTTTCTCTAGTTGTGGCAAGCGGGGGCCACTCTTCATCGCGGTGCGCGGGCCTCTCACCGTCGCGGCCTCTCCCGTTGCAGAGCACAGGCTCCAGACGCGCAGGCTCAGTAGTTGTGGCTCACGGGCCCAGCCGCTCCGCGGCATGTGGGATCCTCCCGGACCGGGGCACGAACCCGTGTCCCCTGCATTGGCAGGCGGATTCCCAACCACTGCGCCACCAGGGAAGCCCGCGTGTGCTTTTTAAATTCCATACGACCACTGTTTCTTGGTGCCTGCTGCCCACCAGACACTATGCCAAGTGCCAGGTGTAAGGGGTGGAAGAAACAGCAAGGCTGTCTCTCTCTCAGTATCACATTCCACAGAGCCTGGCACTTAAAAAGAACTAAGGGTTTTATGCTGAGTTTGACAACTTATAGAAGCAGAAGGTGGGGGCCCATTTATTTTTTTTCTCTAGTCCACACTCCATGTGCAATCAGTTTGTGGTCTCTGGAGATAAACTTACAGTGAATTTAATAAGACCTCCCTTTGATGCCTCCAGAACAGACGCTTCTCGGGTCTGCTCCTTTTGGTAGAGTTGTTGCCTTTAGTCCCTTAAATAATCAGTAACAACGTTTTGTTTCACCCCTAAAGTTAGACCACTTCTATGAAGTCTGGCCTTTTATGACCGATTTACAACAGTCTGTAAAAGAGTTAACTAAATATATATTTTATAAGTGCCGTGTAATTCAGAGTTACAGTTCCGGTCGAAAACAAGGCTTGTCAACTTAGCCTATTTTTTTAAAATTTATTTATTTATTTATTTTTGGCTCTGTTGGGTCTTCGTTTCTGTGCGAGGGCTGTCTCTAGTTGTGGCAAGCGGGGGCCACTCTTCATCGCGGTGCGCAGGCCTCTCACTGTTGCAGCCTCTCTTATTGCGGAGCACAGGCTCCAGACGCACAGGCTCAGTAGCTGTGGCTCACGGGCCTAGTGGCTCACGGGCCTAGTTGCTCCGCGGCATGTGGGATCTTCCCAGACCAGGGCTCGAAGCCGTGTCCCCTGCATTGGCAGGCAGACTCTCAACCACTGCGCCACCAGGGAAGCCCAACTTAGCCTATTTTAACTTAAAAGTGTTTGTAGCTTTGCTTAGTTTGATTAGTTGTTGTTGTTCTACTGTTACTATCATCATTGTCATCATCACTGATTTGCCCATCTGTTTTCAGGGAAGGTTTTGGTTAAAACCAAATAAATAAATAGAAATCCAGTGAACGTAAGATAGTTTTGGTTATGAATTGTATTCATCTTTCTGCTCAAGAACTTCCTCTGAGGGCAGACAAGTTTGCCATCGGGGGCGTCATTGGGTGAAGCATCCGTGGAGGGACGGTCTCCTGCTTCCCTTAATTCTACCATGACATGGTCAGGCATGCTCTTCGGCTCATTTGTTAGCCCCTGTTATACACTGAATTATGTCTCCCCAAAATTGATATGTCAAAGCCCTAACCCCCAGGACCTCCGAATGTGACTGTATTTGAAGATAGGACCTTTAAAGATGCAATTAAAGTTAAGGGAGTCATATGGATGGACCCTAATCCATTCTGACTGGTGTCCTTAGAAAAAGAGGAACTTTAGACTCATAGAGATATACCAGGGATGTGTGCACACACAGAGGAAAGACTGTGTGAGGACACAGCGAGAAGGCTGCCATCTGCAAGCCAGGACGATAGGCCTCAGGAGAAACCAGAGCTGCTGCACCTTGACCTTGGACTTCCAGCCTCCAGAACTGTGAGAAAACTAATTTCTGCTGTTTAAGCCACCCCATCTGTGGTATTTTGTCATGGCAGCCATAGCTGACTGAGACAGCCACCAAGCCTATTTCAAAGGCTTCCACTTCTGAGCAGATTCCAGCGTGATGACAAGAGCCAGCATCCCCTCCATTTTTGTAAGTGGAGAAGCCAAGGCAAGAGGAGACCCCAGGCTCTTGACGCAGTGGGGCAGGGGCAGGGGCAGGGCTGAGGGGGAGCCGCCTCTGCGGGACCCCCAGCAGGGTCCCCCTGGTGGCCCAGTGCTCCTAGAGCCGTGCCAGGGACCCAGGAAGATGCAGGTAGGAGGGCGTTCTAGAATCCTTGGAGCAGTGACTGGGGCTTTGTGCAGGAGTGTTCCTTCTCTTTTCCACGGATCTTAACAAAACGTCTGAGCACTAAATCTGAGACTCTTTCTCTCGTAAAGCCACGTGGTGCCTGCGTCTAGCACCCACGAGGGAAGAGCCGGAAACATTCTCCCACGCCAGCTCTGCGGGTTTCTGGTTGTTTGTGCTTGGATGTAATGTTCACATTGCGTTTTCTGTTCCTGCCACATTTAACGCTTCAGCCTGGATGCGGCTTTATCACTGCTTTGGGAATTTTCTACAACTTATTGATGAGTATTAAAATTCTGGAGTCTTCCCCCACCAGGATGGCAGCTCCAGAAGAAGCCTGCATGGTAGTCCAGGAACCTCCAGGGCTGGCCGCTGGATGTACCCAGGCTGGTTTGAAATGTGCTAACAGGGCCCAGCTTAGCCAGTACTGGACGCAGGGAGGCGGGAGGCAAGGTCACTGCAGGTCACACTCGCCACAGAAGAAGCGGCCCTGGGCGGAAGGGAGCTGAGTGGTGGCCATCAGCACCTCAGGTGTCGGGGGCAGTGCAGCTGGGATCCAGCGTGTTCCGTGGCCTGTTGGCCTTTCCCAGGTGTTTGCTGAGACCCACCTCTGTGCTTTGCGCTGTGCCTTCCTGATCCAGGGGTTGGAGCTGGAAGGGGTGGTGACAGAGGCAGGAGGAGGGTAAAGCAGGCCCTGCTCTGCGATAGTGCAGGGTAGAGAGAAGGGGATACAGCGACCATTATAGGACGATGTTTGACAAAAGGCTGAACTCAGAATGAGCTCTGAACAAGGAATGGCGAGGTCTTTGGGGGCTGGGGCAGTGAAGGCGACCTTTTACTCTGGGTGGTGGTTGCATTGAGCTGCAGGCTCCTGCAGGTTTTGGCAAACAGGAGGGAGGGACAGCCAGGGGTTACTAGTTCTGTCCTTGGGTCTGTCCCTTTAGGGGTTTTGCTGTGTTCTGGGCTCCTTCCCCGCCCAGGACCCCCACTGTGTGGTTGAGACTTCTTTGGACCCGTGGAGTCCCCCCCAGTGTCCCTGAGCTAGGGTGGCTCGGAAATCCCCTCTTCTTCCTTTAGGGCTGTCACAGGATTTTGACAGGATCCAGCGGGCATGGGGGAGCCAGTAAGAGTTCCCCTATCTCTGAAGCACCGGAAACAAGGGCCCCATAGTCAGATGAATGGCCCCCTCCTTGCCTGTGGTGACCAGTCGGCTGGGAATCCAAAGAAAATTCAAGGATCCCCACCCCTGGGGAGAAGAGGGGGGGGTCAGCTCATTAATAATTGCCCGCATCATTCTAATGCAGGCCTGCAGTGGCCAGCATTGCCCTAGAGAGGGTTTATTTCAGTCACTCAGCAGATAACAAGGCATCTATTAGAAACTTATTTGTTCCTTGCCTGTTTACTCTTCATTTGGTGAATTTGTATTGAATGTCTGCTTTCTGCTAGGCGCTAGCGCTCCAGCCTAGAGCAGGGGATGGCAGACTTTTCCTGTAGAGTAAATATTTTAGGCTTTGAGGGCCATGTTGTCTCTGTTGCCGCTACCCAACTCTTGTAAGGCAAAAGCAACTGTAAGCAATACATAAGCCCATGGGTGTAGCTTTGTTCCAGTAAAACTTTATTGACAGGCATTGGGCTACATTTGGCCCAGAGGTCACAGTTAGCTGCCCCCCCACACACACCAGGATTGGACACAGTTAAACAAAAGTAGTCATGGTCTCTGTCTGTATGGAGCTTACACTCTAGGCAAGGAAGACAGGAATTAATCATATAATCGCAAACATAAATTGTAATTAGAACACGGGTGCTTGAAGGAGAGAGAACCTCTCATAGCTCTATAAATGGGGGTGTGATATAGTCTCAGGTCAAGTCAGGCTTCCCTCAAGAGTTGATGCCTGAGTTGGGCTCTGAATCAGCATTAACCAGGTGAAGAGAGAGAGGAAACACTGCATGGAAAGGCCCTGTGACAGGAGTATGGAACATTCTGGAAACTGAAAAAAGGCCAGTGTGGAGGAGTGTAGAAGAGGACAGAGAGGAGGAGTAAGATGAGGCAGGATGGGAAGTAATAATCAGTCCATGCACAGCCTTGGGGGGAGGCTCAAAGCGGGGGAGGAACAGGATCAGATTTGCATTTTGAGAAAAAACCTCTTTGGCTGCAACATGAGAACAGATCAGAGAAAAGCAAGTGAAGATTCAGGGGAACCGCGTGAAAGGACCATTGCGAGAGAGAGAAGTGGCAATGGGGGTAAAGAGAAGTAGATGAAGATAAAGATTTCAGAAGGGGCGTTGATGGTGTGGGGATGGAGGGAGAGGCTCCTAGGTGTCAGGTTTGCACAGTTGGATGGTTAGCGATGCTGTCTGTCTACTGAGACCAGAGCACTGGGAAAGTCCCTCATGCTTTGTTTTGTTTGGGTCAGAGGAAGGGGCAGGTTGAGTTGCCATTGAGACATCAAATTAGAGATGTCGGATAAGCAGGTGAGATGTACAGATCTGGAGCTCAGAGGAAAGGTAGGGGCTGGAGATCATATGTTTTAGGGAATCATCAGCATATGGAGGGTAATCGACGCCCTGAGCATGGATTAGATAAACTGGGGCAAGAGAAGAGAGTAAAGCAAAAGGATGAGAGATTAGAGAAAATCCTCAAGGAACTCTGATATTTAATAGCCAGGGAGAGAGGAGTGTTCCTGCAAAATAGACTGAAATAGCAACCAAGGGAGTAGGGAAAAATGTACGAGATTGGGAAGGAAGTGTGTGCCCATGCCATGCCAGTTGTTTACATCATGATTACCATCCCTGCTTTCAAGGAACAATCATCAGTGTGGAAGGCTTCTGGGATGGCCAACAGGATGAAGAATGGAAACCTTCCATTGGATTTACCCACGAGTATATCGTTGGTGACCTTAGCAAGAGAACTTGAGGTGGAGTGACGGGCTGAGGAGTGAGCTGAGGAAGGAATGGGAGGTGAGTTAGTAGACAGGAGACCCAGGCAACCCATGAAGAAGTTTTGCTGGGATGCAGAGGAGCTGAGTAGGACAGGTAGAGGGGAAGCCGGAAGGGGATGGGAATGGGGGGAACTGAAATTTTTCTATGAGATGTTAAATGATGAGAGGGACTTATTTGTTCAACATGCCTTCTGTGTATATAGTCACTTACCAAACTTGTATCTGTCTCATTCATTTATTCATTATTTGATCCAACATGCTTATCTCATCCTTGGCAGAGATATTTACTATGTTACGAGCACTGAATTCATTTTACTTCCTTCTTTCCTTTTCAACGGGCATTTATTGAGCACTTACTGTTTGTCAAGTACTGGACTAGGTCCCACTGATAGAGAAATGAATAAGTTATAGCCTATGTGCTCAAGGGACTTATAGTTTAGTGCAGTGGTTACCAAGCAGGGGTAATTTTATCCCCTTCCCTTTCCTGGGGGACACCAGGCAATGTCTGGAGATATATTTTGTTGTCATAACTTGGGGGCAGGGGGTGTGAGGGGGAAAGTAGGGGTGCTACTGGCATCTAGTGGGTGGAGCCCAGGGATGCTGGTAAACATCCTGCAGCCCCCCAACAAAGAGTATCGGTCCAAAACGTGAATAGAGTGAAAAGTGCCTCAGTAAATGGTAACTGCAGGAGCTCAGAGGTTGACCACTTAGGCACCACTGTGGAGCTGGCCAGGCAGGAGATGAGGGACAGAAATGAGAGGGCAAGATGCCCGCTCAGAAGCTTCCAGTAGTGCAGGGTGGGGGCCCCATGGCCAGTAAGGCTGAAGTCGCTAGAGTAGGGCTGAGGCCACTGATACCAAGTATTTTGGATTTTGTCTATTCAGTGGGAAGCCACTAAAGGGTTTCCAATGAGAGGAAACCAGATTTGTGTCTTAGGTAGATCATTATGGTGGCAGACAAGAGCAAACAATAACCATTAACATTTATTAAGAACCTACTGTGTATCAGTAGGTTTCTGAGTACTTTCTTGAATTACCTCGTTTAATCTGGCAGCCCTATGCAGAAGTGCTCTTCTTCCCATTATACAGCTTAGGAGACTGAGGCAGAGGGGTCAAGAAGCTTGTGAATGGGGGAGCCAGCCCTTGACTGACACTGGGCTCGTGCACAAGTGTGAGATAGCCTGTGGTTCTTCCGGTCTCCCAAGTTGGGTCTGGGCTCTGGAACCAGACTGCAGAGTCCACAGGGTGTCAATTCATAATTCATATGTTCCAGCTCTCCCTGCAGCTGCTCCAAAAATTCCATGCCTGCAGCTTTGAAAAGTGTGGCCTTAAGATAGCCAGTTTAATTCTTCCTGATTAGGAGTTCTCATGTAGCTGTTAATTTTTCAGACACTTTATAGCTGAAATGCCCCCATGGAAAGAGAAACACATGCTTCTGGGAAATCAAATTCGCTCTTTGCTGCTTGAGACTATTAAGTGGACCCCAGTAACCTCATGGAACTCCCCTATCAGGACACCCCACCTCACTATCAAATGCACCTTTTCTCCTCTATTTTTGCTGGGTGTTGGGGGTAGGTGGATTTGCATGACTAATAAAATTTAAAGTAGGTCTCAGGGCCCAAAGCTACATCATTAGCCAGCACAGATCCTGCTTTCCTGGGTTTTAATTACAATGGCTCCTCCTCCAATGAGGAGGGATGGTCGAGTGTGACAGCCCCTGGCCCATAACTGACAGACAGAAAGAGCTGGAGGCTGAGCTTGCAGGTGGAAGGGACTGCACCCCAGATAGAGGGGAGGAGAGGATTTTGCTGCTCAGGGAGGTCAAGGGTGTGGACAGAGGTGGGACCAGAGGACTCCCGCCTGGCACATTTTAGCAGGGCTCCTCCCATTTAGAAAGAAGACTGGAGATGCGTTTTCGTATTTACGTATGCTTTTAAATAAATGTGACTTCATTTTTTTAAAGCAGTGGCAACATTCTGGCAGGGCAGAGGAAATGCAAACTGGTCTGGAATCCAGAAGGAATACCCTTCAGAAGAGAAGGCAGGTGTCAGTGCAGCAAGTAACCCGCTACCAGGGGATTCTTTGAGGTTGGCTTATGACCAGTGAGTTCACAGCCCCAAAGTATCCCCACCTGATAGATGCAGAGCCCAGGCCCAGCTGCTGTCACATGGGGTGTCCGTGCAAGAAGCCATGTTCTCCTCTTGCACTGATGGTGGGAATGTAAATTGGTGCAGTCACTATGGGAAACAGTATGGAGGTTCCTTAAAAACTAAAAATGGAACTACCATATGATCCAGCAGTCCCACTCCTGGACACGTATCTGGAAAAGACAAAAACTCTAATTCAAAAAGATACATGCACCCCAGTGTTCATAGCAGCACTATTTACAATAGCCAAGATATGGAAGCAACCTAAGTGTCCATCGACAGATGAATGGATAAAGATGTGGTGTATATATATATAATGGAATACTACTCAGCCATTAAAGAGAATGAAATATTGCCATTTGCAACAACATGGATGGACCTAGAGATTTTCATACCTAAGAGTATCATACTGAGTAAAGTAAGTCAGACAGAGAAAGACAAATGTTATGTAGTATCACTTATATGTGGAATCTAAAAATTACTACAAATAAAAAAATGCTATTTACAAAACAGAAAGAGATTCATAGACATAGAAAACAAACTGTTACTGTACCAAAGGGGAGGGGGAAGAGGGATAAATTAGGAGTATGGAATTAACAGATATACACTATTATATATAAAACAGATAAGCAACAAAGATTTACTGTAGAGCACAGGGAAGTATATTCAATATCTTGTAATAACCTATAATGAAAAATCTGAAAAAAAATATATATATATATTTAAAAAACTGAATGACTTTGCTGTACACCTGAACTAACACAATATTGTAAATCAACTACAGTGCAATTTTTTAAAAGTCATGTTCTTATTTTGAGGTTTTCTTCTCATTTTACTTCTTCCTTTAAGGATTCTGTGATAGAACAGAAAATTCTCTGGGCTTCAGTTTTCCCATCTGCCCAATGAAGGGACTGTTGCACTAAAGAAAGACCTTCTCATGTCCCTAAGTGGGTTTGATTTGTAGATTAAATTTAGCCTTTGCCAGGATAGCAACTGTACGCCTACAGTGCTAAGAAAACTAACTTTACACCCAAATACAAGGCAGCTGCCCACGTTCCCAAATAAAAGGGCTCTGGAAAATTTTTTAGCCAGTATGTGAATATATGAATATTTTTGGAATACAGTATAAATGAAACAACAAACTGTTTACTTAAAATATGTAATTAATTACTTTAGTTACACATCTTTAAAATTACAAAATATCTAAACCGTCAATTTTTAAATAGTGCTTTTTCCCACTTATATTTCATGAGTCTCTATCCAAACCTGTCAGGTGCAGTTTCAACTCCAGAGTGTGTTTTGTTCCCAGTGTATTTTTTTATCCCTAGAGCAGCTTTCTGAGTCCTCTGACAGTTTTCCAGAGCTTGTGAGCCTCACTTGCATCCACGTTTTCAAGAGACGGCAGAGACAGCACTTTTTGAATCCGTGGATTATGTCTTCCTTTAAAATTGTATCCCAAGCCACAGGTCCCAATTCCCATAAATTGAGGCAGTTATGTTTTGTTTTGTTTTTCACTTGCCTTATAGGTGGCTATTCATGATCTCTTGCAGCAATTAACCATTGTTGGGTTTCTTTTTAAAGTGACTTTTAAAAGTCTTGTTTACAATGACATCCAAACACTGAAATAATGAAGTCATAATCCCAAGAGTAATTACTGCATCTGTGTTAACTAAATCAGGTGGGAGAGTGCACTATAAAACGAGACTTTTTATTGATGTAGAATCCATCAAATTGGATATTGGATATATTGAATTTAAGGCAACACCCTTTTTATTGTAGTGTAGTTGATTTACAATGTTGTATTAATTTCTGCTGTACAGCAAAGTGACTGTACATATATATACATTCTTTTTTATATTCTTTTCCATTATGGAACACCCTTTTTTCTGAGGGATAACAGGAGATGCAGGGGAAAGAAGGTCATATATTTGAGCATAGACAAAAAATTATAATTTATCAAATTCTCCTTTAACACCCATCAGCTTATGACATTGCACATAGGAGCGTTTCTTTGCTGGCTGTTCAGTAGTTGATGTCTGTCAACGTAGGCAGACATGTCTGATGGATCCAGATCACAGAAAATGGTGCTGGGTCCGCTGCCCCACCAAGAACTCTGGCCGCCATCTTTCCCAAACACCAGTACGTAACTGCAAGCCCCTTCTGGCCACCTTTCTGCTGACCTGTCGCTGGGCTTTTGTGTAGTTTAATGAGCATAGAGTCGTTTGGAAATATGCGCTGTGCTCCACAAAAGGAAATAGTAATATAATCAGAAATCATTATATTCTAGCACTTCAGCACTATTGCTACTATTAATGTCCATTATCACTGTATTACCTGAAATGTGTTTAACAGTCACAGGCACTAATCAAGGTGCCTGTCCTGGAGAATGTGTATTCTATCTGGATCATACTATGTATTGTGCTGTGACTGTTCCACATTTTTTTCAGATAATTGGAACCTGCTACTTCATACTCTGAAAAATAATGTAGTGGGTGAAGCCCTGAGAGGTTCAAAGCCTATGCTTACATCAGGGAAAGAATGCAATTTCCATGCAGAATGATTATAATATTATTCAGTGATTACATGGGGGTGGGGGGGGGGTCTGTTTTTGTTAGACTTTTGAAAGTGGCAAATTGAATTCCATCCAAGTAATCAGAGGTTATGAGTTTCCAGCACAGTATGTTTGCACATGTTGGAGGCTCATTTTCCTGGAGTCCTCCCCAGCCCGGTAACCCCTGAGCCTTTGCTGGACTCTAGGGACAGACCTGAAGTGCCTACGAGTTAATTCACTGACAGGAGCTCTCAGCCGATGAGAAATGGGAATTGGCGGCAGATACTGCAGCTTCCTCACGTCTCAGGTGGGACAACACTGAGACACGTCCCTCTCTGTCCCCCAGAGGCCCCCAGGGACATTGGCCCAGGTGCCCACAGTGGAGAACTGCATACTAGGGCAATCTCTGTCGGCTTCCTTCACTTACCGGTCTCACCTCCCCACTCACCTGCCTGAGCTTTCTGGCATCACTCTCCAGATAAACCACTTGCCTCAATCCTTGTCTGGGTGGGTTCTGCTTCCCAAGAGAGGCACACCTGGCCCCCCAGCTCTCCCTTCCGACTTGGAGAGCACCCAAAGGCCTCTTTGGATCCCTCTGTCCTTTAACCTGGCAGCACACAGAAGTCTTAGAGTTTTAAGGCATCATCATGCTGACAAACGAAAACTCTGAACTTTTTTTTTGGTCAGGAAGGTGATGGATATAATTTATTTCTCCCTCTTCTCTTAATTGTTTTTACCCCATTCAAGTGAGACAAGATGATTTAATCCGGGTTTTATTTTAAATGCCCATAATCGGTGTCCTCAGGGCATGAATCTGTGTGCTCTTAGAAATTTATGTATAATTTTAATAGATTTGTCAATGGCAACCCTTCCTCATCTAAACAGGCTGCTTGCAGACAGATCACTTAATTTGCTCCCCAATGTTATTTTTCATACGTGGTTTCTCCATGGCTGACAGATAGCAGATGATCCCATTACGAACACATGTGACACAGCATGGAATGTGGGGATGAGCAACCTCAAGGTCGTCTGCTGTGGCAAGCAGTGTGTGTCTCCCTCTCACTCAAAAGGGGAGGGTCCCTGAGACCAAGGCACCTGAACAGGTGCTGAGGCTGCAGTCCCCGGAAGTACGCAGGAGCTGATGAGCGCTATCAGAGGTTGTTGATGCCACGCCCATTCCCCAGCCTGGGGCTCGCCAGCTGACAGTTCTCGCTTCCTGCCTTTCTCTGTGTGGGAGTGCCCAGCCCATTCATGGGGCAGGCTGGACGTGCTGGGGGGACTGATACCCCAAAGCACTTGTCAGCCAGTGAGAGGTGGGAGGTAATGAATCAATACCCCAGCTTCCTTCCTCATCTCTTGGTGGGACAACTTTAAGATATGCTCTACCCAGCCTCTCAGAGCATCCCCAGTAGGAATAAGCCCCCAGTTGCCCAAGTGGGAACCCACTGGTTAATGCTTCCTCAACTGACTTTTCCCTGTCTCCTTTCTCACATCCCTACTTCCTCATGGTGCTTCCTTGGGTCTACTCTTTTAAAAAAAACAAAACAAAAAACCCCACTTACATCCAAATCAGTGTTTCAGGGGCCACTTTGGAGGGGAACTCAAACTAAGATGCCTGTCCTCTGAACGTCTTCAGGTTGATCTTTCAGATGCGCTCATCCTCCGGGACCTAGATTAGGGCCTGGCATGGAGCTTCCTGCACCCAGGAGCTCTGCTTCCTCTGACCACCTTCAGCTCCACCAGCAGAGTTAACTTAGCCCTTGCTGTCTACAGCCTTGGGACCTCCCCTGTTTCTGCACGTGGGTGTGTGATGGAGCAGACACCAACTTTGCCAGCGCCTAGCTGACCTGCACGTCTGTCTGAGACATGATGGTCCTCCAGCCACAGCCTCAGTTTGGAGTGAAGAGCAGAGCTGCCCAGCAGGGTGGAGGATGGGGTAGCCAGACAACACTGTGGGGGAAAAACAAGTACAGAAACCCCTCCTTCCAGAGATTGATGTGAGTGCTATTGGATTGTTTGCGCCATTTCTGTCTGCTGGGGTAATTGCATGGCAAGTACCTTGTGTTCCAAGGGAAAAATGTTCTCTAGATGTGGTCATCTTTGCCATGCCTGCTTGTGACAGAGAGAACCACATCAAGTTCTAAATTTTCTCAATGGAGTAAGATGTGTGTAATGTATAATAAAATATAAACAAGCCGTTAAGAAACATCTATGTGTTTCTTTTTATCAACCTTTAGATGCGTTAAAGCCAACCACAATTTTATGTGAATTCTAGATGATATGTAGTATTTTTATTTGCTACTTCATTGCTAAATGTTTCATATAAAACTGAAGAGGAAAAAAAAAGAAATACACAGTCCCACATATAAAAGAAGCAGCAGATGGCTAAATGTGACCGTGGGAGAGAAGCAGTGAATGAGTGGGTTCAGAACAGAGGCTCCCCCACTGGGTATGGGCCCGAGGTGGAGTGGAGGGAAGTTCATGTATGAGGGTACCTGTGTTCATTAGCCATTTGCTTCCACTGTGTTTTAAGTAGTCCATTAGTATTCAGGAGAATCTACAGGTATCTTTGTTATGGCTTTTTTTTAATCTTTTAAATGTACATATAAATGAGTATGTATTATTTATAGATGTCTTTGGATTTAGAAACATCGAGCTTGAAAAGTAATACAGCGGGGAATATTTGATTTACTGCTCACTGGAAAGGAGAGTGAAGACAGGGGGACTTTCTGCAGGAAGGAAAACTGGGTTGGGGTAAGTTGCTTAACCTTTCTAGGGGACTTTCCTGTAATCTTCAGTTACAGTTAAACTGTAGAGAGATGAGTGGGTGAGAAAGGGCAGCGGCCAGAGAGTTTGGAAGCCAGCTTTGTGGTCCCAGCTCTCCTGCTAATCAGCTGTGTGACCTTGAGCTTGTCACTCACTGGTCTTGCCTTTGGTTTCCTGCCCGTATCTGGACATCAAGCCATGCCAGGCTGTGGCCCAGTGATTTGGTGCATTCGTATTGACTGCTGTGGGCTCTGGCCGGACTCCTCGGGTTCTGGGTTAGTTTGCAGAATTGCCATGAGGTTGGTGAGCCATGGTTCCATGTTTTTTCAGATGGAACGTGAAGCTCTGGTGTGATCAAGCCACTTGCCTGCACGCTTTGGTAGAGACCAGGAAAACAGAATTAGCTTCTAATTCTATTTTCAGTTCCTAGGCTGTTTCTATATTGGCCAAGAAAAGCAGAGAACTTACAGAAATTCCTGGTAATGACTGCTGTCTGCCTGGGTACGGAGAAACTTGCCTGTCTGTGGTTTATTTTTAAATGGATAACTCATCATATCTGGGTAAAAAAGTAATGTAATCTCCAAAGACTTTTCTTTCACAATTTTTTTTTTTCTCTCTGAGAAACAGCCTCAGATCTATTCAAATAAAATAGTTTTCTACTGGGTGAGGAAGTAATGCCTCTCCGACCCACTTGGGGCTGGGAAGGGGTTTTCAGCCGCTGGCCCTATGGCTTGGATTCAGAGGAGAGGAGTAGAAGCTGTGAAAGCATCTGCCCTCAGGCCTGGAGTTTAGCAGTTGCTGGGGAGGAGGAGGGGAGGGGCTGTTAAAGGCTGAAAGTGTCCTCTTAAAGGAAATTCAGGGAGATTAGCTGCAGGGAGCAGGAAGCGGTAACTGACCAGTGTCGGATAGACCCAGGACAACTACACACACGGTCAGCCCATTGGTCAGCTAGCTCCCAAGGAAGATCCCTCCCCATTCATTTGTCCTCTGTGTGCTCACTTCTGTGGAGAGGTGGTGGGAAAGAAGGCCCTCACCTTCCCCATGGCGCTGTAGGTACTTCAGGGATACCTATTCTGTGCTTCAGTTGGCAGGCTATAATAATGTTATAGCCACCAGCTGATATGTGCCATGGGCTATTCCAAGTGCCTTTCTTACACCCAAACATTTAACTCTCAGAACAAACATGGATGTTCAGAAATATCATCCCCATTGTACAGAGGAGGAGACTGAGGCAGGAGGTGGGAGTGGCATGGAGGGTCTGCCATTAAACTTAGAGATTTAGACCCAGGTCTCTAAGATTATCAATCTCCCATGCTCTTGACCACCACCCAGGCTGAGCCAACCCCTGAACCAGGTGTGTCAGGGACTAAGATGAACATCCAAGGTGAAGCTCTGATTGTGCCATGGAGCGAGGCTGCAAGGTTCAGACTTGGGAGAAGGGGTTCCCAAACCTCTCTGCAACTCCGTGGGGAGACCAAAAACCCACCGAGTCTAAAAGCCCACCTTGTTTTACTCTGTGAAGCCGCGTTTTCCCCATCACTTCTCTCTAAAGCTGTCAAGAGGCCAAGGACCAAAGGGGCATGGGATGCCGAGCAACCCTGAGCCCTGGCAGCTGAGGTATCAGCCAGACCTGGCTCAGTCCAGACCCTGGCAGTGAGCAGATGCTGAATCCATGAACGTGTTTGGTAGTTGTCTCTCCTGTCCCCACGGCTGTCTCCCACCCCCTGACACGTACAGCTGTGGGCCCCCTAGAGGACCAATGTGGTAGCTACCTGAGTGCCTGGGACACAGGTCAAAGGCTCCCCTGAAGAATCGAGGCAAACAGCCCCAGGGTCTGTCACCAGGAAAGGGACAGCCTCAGAGAAGAAATTGGAACAGGGAAGGTGGGAGGGAAGAGGGAAGTCCTAGTCTCTCTGGGCTCTGCTTGTGGGTCCAGACTTGAGGTGGGCTCTTGCCTGGCTGTGAATTCCAGGTGTGCTCAATGCTAAGATGGGGGCTGCCCCATGGAGCCAGGATGGAACCTCCTGGAGAACAGCTGGGGCGCCAGCTTATCAGGCCACGTTCTACTTCCTCTTTCCACTGCTCTCACCCCTCCTGGCGTATTGTTCTGTTTTATTCCCCAAGACTCTAGATAAGTCTTATCCAGATGTTATAGCCTGGCCCCAGGAGTGCAGGGAGAACCAAGGGAAGAGACTTGTTCACATCTGAGTCAGAGTTTTAAGAGGGCAGCATGGTCTTGGGGGTGGAGACTCCACAGTTGCCCCACCCACATGGCCGCCTGGACGGTGCTGGAGAGGAAGGTACCATGGCTCTCAGCACCAGGAAGGAGAGCGACACCCATACCCACCGCAATCCAGCTCCGCAGCCTCAGCAGCTGGCCTTCCTGTCAGTGAATTAGGGATGCCGGCCCCTGTCCTGCCTCTTCTGGGGTCCGCGTGGCTGTCTAATGAGGGAAAGAAGATGCAGAAACACTCCACAAAGAGCCCAGGGCACCAGGCAAATGTGAAGCATCATCATGAAAAGCTTAAATTTACAGGTCTGAAGGAGAAGCAACATCTGGGAAGGAATTATTACAATTTAAAGGGAGGATGCAGGCCTGTTTATAAGAGCGAAATCTGGAAGCAATGTCTGATTTTTTTTTTTTTTAAACTGGTTTGTATTCCAGTCATGCGGCCGTGGTGTGAATGTCCAAATGTTCGAAGCAAAATTGTAGAAAGTGAGTTGAGTCTTGGAGGCGGTTTCTTTCCTTCAGCAGAGCCTTACTGAGCATCTACTACGTGCCAGGTGCTGCACGCCCTGCCCACATCTTCCTGCCGCCATGGGCGAGTGGGTGTAACAGATTTGCTGGAGCCTCTGCCCTTCTCTCCAGCCTGCGGCCCTCAGGAAATGCAAGGTCTTCCCAGTTCTGGATCTGGTGACAGGAAAGCCTCTATAAATTTGTGGCAGGCTCTGAGTGGTGGGACTGAGTTGGTGGATTCCTAGTTAATTGAAGTGGGTCTGCCTTGCAACAAGAAAAGAGTTTGTGTCAGGGGAGCTGATTTGCCACCTTTTTTTTCTGAAACCTTTCAGCCTAGGTTTCTGGCAGAGCCCTGTCGTGGCAAAACTTAGGATCCAGTCAGGCCACGGGCACCCCGTCGTCCTTATCTCCCCATTCTCCTCACCCAAGCCAGCCGAGCGGAACCAGGAGATAGGCCATTGCGAAGCCTCCTTTGGTGACACTGTGTCCTTATCTTGATATTCTCCAGGGATTCGCCCAGGAGTGTCTGTACTCCGGAGAGTGCAGAAAACCTTCTGGAGAGGAGTTTTCAGGAGGAGAAGGGGTGAAGGCAGGGGGAGGAGGTCCAGGAAGCAAGAGCAGGTGTGTGTCTGATCACAGAAGTGGAGGAGAGCTGGGGCTGTCCGGGGCAGGAGGCTGGACATGGCAGGACACTGGGAAGAGTCCAGACTGGCCTGGGTTTTTGGGGCCCCTGCCATGGAGGGACTCAGGCCAGGGAGTGATCTGACCCATTCTGGGGTTGAGCACCACCCCTTAGCAGTAGCAGGGCTGTGAGCCAGGTGAGAGATGGGGAGGCCTCGCCCCAGGCAGCCATAGCAGAGAGTGGAGAGAACTGTTCTGAGCAGTGCCGTGGGAGGCGGCAGTGCAGGGCCCCGAGATGAGGGTCCGGCAGTAGCAGCTGTGGAGGAAGGTCAGCCCCAAATGCACGCAGTCTCAGGCAGGCGGGGGTGGCGTGGATTGGTGGAGCAGGGAAGCTGCAAGCAAACCTCAGTGCAGTGGTTTTGACCCACCAAAGCTCCACCCTACCCATCAGAATCCTACTCCTTAGAATTGAATTTCTCTCATTGGAAAGAATTTCACGTAATTTTTCTCTTGGGGTGGGGGGTGATGATGAAAACAGTGTGGGGAAACAGCGAGTTAACAGTAACGAAGAACCTGGGTGAGCTGCGGTCCTGCCGACAGAGGTCTGCGGTAGGGGCTGGGGCCGTCTGGGCTTCTCTGCTGTGAGAGGCTCTGCTCAGGGTCAGGGGGTCACTTGGGAACCTGACCACCTCCGGGGCGTCTGGGAGCTGCCGAGAGGTGGGCAATGGTGGTGGGGAGGACAGCCAGTCGGGTTGTAGGGTTAGTTTGGGCTCACCAGGACCTGACTGGAATGCGGACGTCCACCGACACCTGTGCTTTTATTCAGCCCAGGGTGGTGACTGCAGAGAAAACACAGAACAGCTCTAAGCTCCTCACTGATTGGGATCCCAGGAACAAGGGGGCCGAAATCCAGAACAGAGACGTGGGATGGGGGCACAAATCCAGAGCTCCACTTCCAGCTCCCTCCCACTTTCACTTGCTATGTGACTTTAGGTAATTCTCATTGTCCATGAGCCTGTTTCCTCATCTATAAAATGGGAATAATAATTGTAAAGTATTCACAAGCTTGTTAGAAAAGGTAAATGAGAAACTGTGAACGACTAGGCTTTGTCAACGTCAAACGTTATGAAAATATTATTATTATTCCCTCAATCAGGAGTCATGGCCTCTGAAGATCCTATCTTTCTTTGAAGAACACGTGCCCGTAGAAAAGCTTGCCAGGTGGTGCATCCCTATCGTGGAGAATATGTAATGGATCTCATCAGTGGCCAATTCTGGCTCCTTAATGGAAAGAAGAAGCCTGAGCATTGTGCTGGGTGGGCTCTCGTAACCGGCTGTGCTCCATCTTTGCATCTTAATTCTCCCCTTTTAAAAGCAGTGCCTTCCGGACCCCTTGGTCCATGAACTGTCAAGAACCTGATGGATAAACACTCAGAGAGAGTGTTTATTTTGGGGTTGGCAACATGCCTACAAGCTTTGGTGAGCCCATGGTTGATATTATTAATGGATGGCCTGGTTTTCTCTCTTCTTAAAAGAAGGAGAATGTGAATGAGAGTTCCCCTTGCAGGATACATTCACAGCAGACATCCAAGCCTGTGCCAGGGGTGCCAGAGGGTTCTGCACCTGGGCTGACAGGAGGGTGGGTGTGGGAGCTGGTTTTCTCACTATAGTTTACAGCCTCCAGTTCCTTTGCTTTTTTTCTTCCTTCCAAGGAAGGAAGAATCCTTGTTTCCTAGTTGGCTGAGGGGTAGTGAGCTACCCGGGCGCTGGAATCATAATTGGGTAGCATGGTCAAGACCCAGGCAGGGCTGCTCTCTGATCCTGCATCAAACGGGAGACTCCCTAATTGGTTTTTCCTCTCTTAAGGCAGTTTCTCTCCAAAAAATTGGTATCTTTTATAGGGAAGTAAAAAAAATCCTGGGGCCCTTGTTTATTATTCTCTTGGCTATCAATTTGGTTCATGTCAGGAACCATCTTTATTTGAAGATTTAGAGTTAGAATGGGTCTCAAAAATTTCTTTGAGTTTAATTCTGAGGATCTCCCAGCATTTAGGCAGTTATGTAACCCAAACAGCCTATTCATGGGTCCTGGTTTCATATGGGCCTTTATGCTCTGTTAAATTCAATTAGCATCTCTTAAGGGCCTTGAGAAGGTGAAGGACTTAAGACCAATTTCACAGGCATTGACTTATTACCTACCGTATTTTTTAAACTAAAGTAGAAAAGGTCCCTCATCCTTTGGCTTTTTAAATTTTATTTTCCTTAAGCCTGGAAGCTGCCCTTTGATGATGAGATTAGTGGAAGAGAAAGGGTCAGTTTGACCAGAGATGTCAAAGGTCAGCTCCAGAGGTAGTACCTTCATCTCCCCTGGGGATAGAAAACCACACCTACCTCCCTGTGATTTCCCGGGTTCTTTCCTGAGATTCATTTCCCCAGGCCATGATCTTTGGAAACTTAAGGTTTTACAGTGTTATCATGGGAATGAAATTATTACTAGAAATCAGTTTCTAGTCATTTATTTTAAAATCACTTTAAATACCATGCATCTCATTAGGGTAGGATGTGTTTAGGTTGATGGATGTAGCTTATAGGCCTCCTAAGAAGAAAAGGTACTGAATGAAGGGTCTATATACACCCCCATGTGGTGGGTGTTATGGGCCAGAGATTCAAATATTAAGATAACGTCTGTTCTCAGGATGTTCAGGATTTGAATACAAGGAGTAGAGGTTGGGTGGGAGAAAGAAGAGCAAGAAGAGGAAAGAGATGAAATTACTGAGACATAAACTAATACCAAATATGAGCTGAGAACAGCTAGAAACCCCTCAAGGGAGGAGCATCTGGTTGAGGTGGGCAGAGATGTCGTGAAGGAGGTGTGACTTGCCCTGGGACTGTGAGTGGATGATGGCAGTAGTGAGATGCTCATGCTGATGTTTTTGCTGAGGATGATAATTATGTACCAGTTTCTCTGATACATTAATAATGGGAAACAAGAGTTCATAGAAATTAAATAATTTAGCCGGTGTCACAAAACTAAGGGCCACGTTAGAATTCTAATTCGGATGTCTGATTCCAAAGTCCTGCTTCTAACCACCTCTGAGAATGTATTCATTAGGGTCTTGACAGGAAACAGACACATTCAAATGTGTAATTTGAAGAGAGTTAAATGAAAGGACTATTCACAAAGGTGTAGACACAGTAGGATAAGACCACAACAGGGCAATACCCCAGGGCTCATAATCAGGGCAAGGGGAGCTGTTACTGGAAGGCAGAGAGAGGCCTGTGTGCAGCCCAAGACCAACCAGAGCCACGACCTTCAGTAGAGAGTCACAGCCCTCCCATGAAGACAAGCAAGGAGGCAGGAAATAGGGAATAAACACCCAGCCCCACCCCAATCCCTTGTCTCCTGCTGGTGTCTGCACTGGCTGAACATAACTGGAAGTTGCAGGGTCTCAGAGCTGGAGGGACACCCCCTCTGCCGACCGGGTGAGCCTCCCAGGACACAGAACCGGATGGAAAGCCGATCTGGAGGAGCGAACAGAAGATACCCAGCACAGCCTGTGATGTCTCACACGTCAGCTCACGTTAGGATCTTTTCATAAGCACGTTAGGGAACGGTCCCAGAGAACTCAGCTGTGCATGTGGTTTATTTTTGTTCGGAACTTTGTTCCGGTTATCTCCTCTAGAAGTGGCCTCTGGGGACCACAAAGGAGGAAGGACGAGGCCATTGTCATCAGAACAGTTTAGACAGCACTGGTGGCTCGCCCCCCTGCACTACCCAGCCCCCTCCTGTCTGGACTGTGCTGTATTCATCTGGCACAATCTGGAGAGTCGAGCCATCTGGGTTGCAGAAAAGGGAAGTGGATTAACCTGACATTGGCAACCAAGAGGTTTGCCTCAAGAGAGGGAGAGCTCTTTCCAAGGCTTGCTGGCCAGGGTCTTGGGCTCTCAATTAGTTAGTAGCCTTTACAGTGGCCTGCAAGGCCCCACGCTAACTGAATTCTCACCTCTCCAGCTTAATGTCCTATAGTCTCCCATGTCCAGCCACAGCGGCGGATCCAGGAACACAACAGTCACGCCCCGCCCGAGGCATTTGCACTGGCTCTTCCCTCTGCCCTGAATGCTCTCCCCGGACACCTGCACAGCCCAGGCCCGTATCATCTTCCAGCGTGCTCGAATGCCATCCTCTCGTGAGGCTTATTACCCCAACCACCCTCTCTAAACTGCACCACAATCTCCCACAGTCATCTTCTGCTCTACTTCTCTAATAAATAGTCCTGACAACCTTCTAATATATTGTACAATTTGTACTTACTTCTTTTTTTTTTTTAATAGTAATCTTTTATTTATTTATTTATTTTTATATTTATTTTTGGCTGTGTTGGGTCTTCGTTTCTGTGCAAGGGCTTTCTCTAGTTGCGGCAAGCGGGGGCCACTCTTCATCGCGGTGCGCGGGCCTCTTTTTCACTATCGCGGCTTCTCTTGTTGTGGAGCACAGTCTCCAGACGCACAGGCTCAGTAGTTGTGGCTCACGGGCCCAGTTGCTCCGCGGCATGTGGGATCATCCCAGACCAGGGCTCGAACCCGTGTCCCCTGCATTAGCAGGCAGACTCTCAACCACTGCGCCACCAGGGAAGCCCCTGTACTTATTTCTTAAGGTTATTGTTTGTTCTGTGTTTCCATCCACTAGAAGATGAGCTCTATGAGGGCAGGAATTTTTTTTCCTGTTTTGTTCACTTGTATTCCCAGTGCCTAGACACTGCCTGACACATAACGGGGATGCCCTTAATATGTATTGAATGAATGAATGAATGGGTAATTAAATGAATGAGATCCTCAAGAATCTAAAAACGGACTGACCACTGTCCGCTAGACCTCTCTCTTCACCAACACTTATCTGCCGAGGCTCTTTCCCAGAAATACATCGATCGTTTATTATCACCAGTACTGTCAATATTTTGTGGCCAAAGAGATCAATTTAACTGTCTGCTTCACATAAGCTTGGTAGAGGAAATGTACTGATGACTTTGATTCTGTGTCAAAATTAAATGGTGACCTTGGCTTACTTTGCTTCCCCACTGAGGTTATTTCTTAATCATAAAGGGAACATGCTATCCTTGGGAAAAATAATATTTTTGCCACCTTCAGCTTTAAAATGACTATTTGATATGGCCCGCGTGTGTCTGTCAGCAGCAGCTGAAAAAGCTTGAGTTGAGAGGCTCTGAGAAGGACCCATTGCATCGTCGGAGAGAAGCTCGTCATAAGGTGGAATTAGTTTACAATAACTTATTTACCTGTCCACAAGCTTCATATCACATTAAAGCTTTCTCCCTGCTATCCAGGACTCTGGAGTGCTAGGAGGAAAAGGGAAAATCAATTGGTAATGATATATTCAGTTTAGAAAAAGATATCGATTCCCAGGTAATGACAGTCATGCGTTTTTTGCAGTGAAGGATGTCATTTCCTGTCGTGAAGATGGCTTTCACATATATTATATTTGAAAGAGGGAACTAGGGATAGCCCTGCCTCCGCGTAATCGATAGCCTCTCTCTACGAGGTAGTAAATCCATATATTTTTTTAAAAACCTTCTCTGCAGGGAACCCATCCTTTGCCTCCTCAAGGTTTTCTTGTCCACTGTCTAAAAGTAATGATGCGCTTTTGTAGTTCCAGAGTTTGTGTCCTGTGCTCTTTTCAGCATTAAAGAAGACTTACATTTCTTATTTTTCCCCATCTCTGGAATTTCTTGGTTTGGATTAGATGGAAGGAAATGCCATTATTCTCTCTCTTATTGAGTGTTAATGGGTCTACCATGGGGATTAGGGCTTTCTGTGTTTGCGGGATGGAGGGGTGAGATCTAGTGTCTGCCCCTTGGGGTCCTCTGCTGCCCACTCGGATCCCCTTATCTTGGTGTGCCGGGGCAGAGTTTGGGCATGGCCTGTGTGAGATCATCCATACCGGGAAATCCAAGATAGGGACAAGCTTCCACTTAAGGTGGGGACCATCTAAGATGGGGGAATTCCAAAGAGATCTTTTTGCAAAAGATGATACCTTTTCCTTACCCCACCCCCACTCTTCTGTCTCTTTTTAGACGGCCTGGCCTCCTGGTGATGCTCACACTGTGCTAAGTGTTGGTGGCCATCGAGGATTTTGCATCCTGGGGACGAATCCTGAGCTTGCCAGAGACGGACGGTGCAAGGTAGGTCAGCTCACCTGGAAATCAGAAAGGCATCTTCTCTACCACTGATTTCCTCGGGGAAGTAAGGTAAATGTAGCTGGTCCTCTCACCCTTTTGGTCAGTGAGATTTTTACCATAGACATGGGATTAACTGGTAACCAGAGCCAAGCTAAGCCACCTGGGCCCCACCCTTCTGGAATCAACACACGAGCATGGCTGTCACTCTTATTCAGTCACCTGGGGCTCTGGTCCTCCAGGAGGTTGGATCTGGGGGTGGCCAGCAGCTAGGTGACTACTTAGCTCCTTAAAAACTGCAATTCTTCTTTTGTAATTTAACTTTTCTTGTTATTAAAATAGTATTATTAAATATCATTAAAATATTATTGATATTATTAGTATTAAAACAAATAATAATATATTATTTGTTCATTGTAAAAATATTTTAAAAGATAACACTTAAAATTATATAAATTACTTATAATTATAATCCCGAGAAATGACCATTTTAGTGTCCTTTTCCAGGCTATTTTCCTAAGCATATACATAAAGTGTACACGCACACATGCACAACACAGATGAGGTCACACTGTCTGTACTACTTGGTAATCCATTATTTTGACTTCACAATATGTTGCAGGTACCTTTTTACGTCAGCAAATACAATTCTATAGCATTTTTAAAGGCTTCATATTGTATGGTTATAATAAGCCACACAGTTTACTTAACCAGTGCCTTAATAATGGAGATCTAGTGTATTTTTAATATTTCACTCTTACAAATAATACTATAACAAACATTTCTGTATATATGTCTTTGCATAGTCATTTGATTATTTCCTTGGATTAAATTTATAGAGGTTAGCCTTAAAATTTTGATTCAGGAATCTGCAACCTAGATGAGGAAGACCAGGCAGCCAGGAGAGTTGGGGGGAACATGGCCTAACCTTGTGAGGGCAGAGTCTGATGAAACAAATCAGCGAGCTGGGCCTGGAATGAAGGTGGGAGTTGGAGGTGTAGGCACCGGGATTCAGGACACTTGAGGCTGAGCTGGCCTAGGCTAGCATGTCTTGATGGCACTTGAGCCTTTAGAAGTCCATGGGCCAAAGCCACCTCTGCATCACTCCTAGGGCTGGTGCTGGGCGAGCTCAGGTGCTGCGTGCTCAGCAGGACCATGCCCTGGTGCCCTCTGACCAGGAGCCTCAGGGGCTCTGCCTGGGACCAGCCTGTAGCCTGGACTCCAGCTTCCTTCCACAGCAGGGGTCTCAGCAGCTGACCAACAAGGTTCCTGCCATGTCCTGATTGTCTGCTGGTCAGAGAGCTTTCTCTTTGGACTCAGAGACAGTGGAGTTGGGGATGCGCTGCACCCCCAGAGCCCTCGCACAAAGAGAAGGGATCCTGAGTTGCAGGCAGACATGGTTGTCAGCAGGAAGCAGGAGGAGGCTCTAGGCTGGGCCTGAATCAGCTACCGAAATAGAAGAAACATCCGTGTGCATCCAGCCTGCTGCCACCCAGCAGTCCAGTAGGGGCGGCCAGTGGGGACAGATGGGCTCCTGACCTTGAGAGTTGTTAGGCTGTTGGCACACTCCTAAGGACGTCACTGACTGGCTGGCCAGCTGGCTGCTCATCCTGGACACTAGGGAATGCTTTGCTTCTGTGACTGTCGGGCCAGAGGAGGGGAGTTGGAAAACTAGACAGTGAAGCTTGGATTTGGTGACCGTGGCATTCTCAGCTCTTGGAGGGGGCAAAGGTGGAGTTAAGTGTCTGAGAAAAGATTCAGGAGATGCTCTTCACAGAAGTCAGCTTTCCAAGAATACGCCTTCAAGTTTTAGAGTGTGAGTGTGAGTGTGGCTGCGGTGAAGGGGGTAGAGAGACCCAGGGCAATGGGTTTAATGGCCTTTATTTTGGGGTCTTCTATTCCCTGCCTCTGATGCAGGGTGACACATGGCTCTTGTTCATCCCAACCTTTGAGAAGCATGTATTTTAGGATCGGGAGGGACTTGAAGGTTATCTCACCAGGCATATCTGATAGGATACACCCCTTGTGGGCCTTAAATCTCAACCTTTGAGAAGCATGTATTTTAGGATCGGGAGGGACTTGAAGGTTATCTCCCCAGGCATATCTGAGAGGATACACCCCTTGTGGGCCTTAAATCTCCGTACCCACCAGACTGGTCTTCTCACTGTGAACTCATGCCGGTCTTCCCTACCTCCTGGCCAGTCCCTGGAGGATAATCATTGATTCTCTCTGTGCTCCCTTCCACCACCCCACCCAGCGCCTGCCGAGGCTTTCAATAAATACTCACCGCACACACACACACAGCCTTTCCTGGGAGAACCACCATAGCATATGGCCTGGAGCTGGGTTATACGTTTCCCTCACGTGCAGGACTCCCACAGATCCCCAAGAAGATAGGAAGCTTCCACGGCCTGCTTTGACCCCTGGTGACCAGTGGAAGAACTACCACTTTCCTGTGGAAATTGGGCCAGGTCACTGGGCTCCATGTATCCTGCTACAAAGCGGGCTCTGCTCAGATGCAGAGCATGGGGGGCTGCTCTCTGCTTGTCCGTGGCTTGATGAGCATCCTCTGTGTAACCAAGAGCATGGTACCAGGACCAGCCAGCAGGAGGGAAATCTGTTGCCAGCACTGCAGTGTGCGACCGTGGCCAGGGTGGGGCTGAAGAGTTGAGGGGTAAAGCCGAGGACCTGATTCGTGCAGAACTGAAGACTGAGCCAAGAATGGCATTAACAGACACCTAGGCTCAGAGGTGATGAAGGGCCAGTGCCCATCCCCATCGGTGCCGGGGATGCCCCTGTGCGGCATCCCCAGCCTTCATCCTGGGACCGTCTCAGTGCTGCCTATCCAGGCCCCTAGTCCCCCTGGGTGCCCTGCATCCTGGGAGGACATTACAGATGTCTCCAGAACTAATGGGACCTGGAGCTGTGCCATTAGAGGACACCTTGTGCTGTGCCCTAGACTTTTGCACTCACAGCAGCTTCACCCGGCAACGCCATCCCAAAGGTGCCCTTGCTGACCACACACATCCTGTGCCTTGCTGCGCTCCCTCACTCTTCACAGCCTCGCTTCATTGGACCCCCGGCCCCTCCTCCTTCCTTCTCTTTCTGATCGCCCTTTGGCTTCCACCCTGAGGATGGACCCATGGGCTGGCATTTTAATGCTGCTTTCGCCAGCACATCCAAGCTGTCACCCACTTGTCTTTTGTTCTTGCTGCCTGTCCTGGCCCGCCCTGGAAACTTCTGCAGCCCCTACCTCCCCTGGGCCTCTGGGCCGTCAGACGCCTGAGGGGGCCGTGTAACCACGCCAAGGGGCTTGGGCACAGATCCTTTAGCGGAGCCTTAGCCAAAGCCTCAGTGCTGCCCAGGCATCCCTCATGCATCACTGGTCCATTCCCTTTCCGGTCCTTGCAACTGTTCCCTGCCTTCCCCATTGTCCTCAAGACCTCCAGCCAGCCCTGTCCTCCTCAGGTTCAGCAAAAGACCTCCCTACTGGTTTCACGTAGACATGGAGCCTCCCACCCTCGGCTTGGGTGGGCTGCATCTCTCTGTCTTTCTGGCCACTCCAGCCCCTCTTCCTCCTTCTGCCTGTAAATGAAGGTGTTTGTGCTACCGGGTTTCCCTCAGCTTTTCTGTCTCTCAGCAGCCCCTCTACTCCCTCTGCTTCAGCTGTCCCCAGGGCTTGATTCTCAGGCAGCACCTCTGTCCTAAGGTTCTGACCGCTTCTCCATAGTTCTGAGAATCCATCACCCACCGGTCTGATTGCATCTCAGCCTTGACCTGGCCAAAAGAAGCCACCTCATTGCTATGAAGCCTTTAGGGATGCCTCAACCCTCGCCTCTCCCTAGGCTGTGAACCTCTGTCCCCTTTGTCTTGAGCCTGTCATCCTCTTTCCTGGACCATGAGCTTCTGGAGGACAGGGACCATTCTTTTATCTCCCCATCATGAGATCAGATGATCTTATTCAGTTCAGAGATCACAGGACTGTAGGACAGATGACCTCACAGGCAGTGTGGTAGAAGGGACGCTGGACTGAGAGACAGGCCACTGGGCTCTCATCCCAAATCCACCACTAATGCCAGGCAAGCCCCATACAGCTTTCTGAGCCTCCATCTCCTCTGCTTTAAATGTAGAATAACCCCCCCCCCCCGCCCCCGACCTTCCTAGCTCCCAGGAGAAGGTAGACAGGTTCAGAGGTAAAATGACATTACCTGGGCCAGCAGTGCTCAGGCCTCAGTGAACATTGCAGTCACCTGGAGAGATTTTAAAAATACAGATGCCTGGGTTCTTACCCCAGACCTTCTAATTTCATTGTTCTCATGAGGATGGGCATCTGTGTATCTTAAAGTTTTAACCAATACTCTCAACTCAAAAGTGTTAACAAATTCCTGGATTCTAAGCCCTGAGGATTTGGGATGGAGGTTATGGAGATTTGGCAAAACAAAATTGCTGTATGATATGTAATTTATCTACTCTTTAAGCTATTCTAAAATCTACCCCCTGGGTCAAGGCTTCTGAAAGCTGGGTACCACGGCTAATGGCACTCTGTCAACCCTGTTCATCTCGCCCCACCCCGAAATGCTTTTACATGAACCCTGCAGGCTGTTAGAAGATCTTATTTTCCTATGGAGCACGTAGATATGCTCACATTTAGGATTTTTTAAAAAATTTATTTATTTATGTCTGTGTTGGGTCTTCGTTTCTGTGCGAGGGCTTTCTCTAGTTGCGGCAAGTGGGGACCACTCCTCATCGCGGTGCGCGGGCCTCTCACTATCGCGGCCTCTCTTGTTGCGGAGCACAGGCTCCAGACGCGCAGGCTCAGCAATTGTGGCTCACGGACCTAGTTGCTCCGCGGCATGTGGGATCTTCCCAGACCAGGGCTCGAACGCGTGTCCCCTGCATTGGCAGGCAGATTCTCAACCACTGCGCCACCAGGGAAGCCCCACATTTAGGATTTTGTGGCAGTTAATGTCCATCCTGTCACTGTGACTCCTTTGCTGGGACCTGAAATCAGCGCCTCTGATTTCAGCATAGGCATCTTCTCCTGAGCCATCATCACAGTATCTCATATTGGATCATGTCGTAACAGATCAGCTCCTTGTTTGCCTCTTCTACGTCTAAACAGTGGCTCTCAACCCTGGCTGCATATTAAGGTCACCTACGGAAATTTTTAAAATTCTGATATCCAGGCTACACACCAGATCAGTTAGATCAAAATCTCTACGGCTGGGACCCAGGCATTAGTATTTTTGTGACACTCCCCAGGTAATTCCCAGTAGGAGGCCAAGGTCAGAGGCACCGCCAAGCCTGGAGGCAAATCTGTGACCCACCTGTGACAAACGTTTGAGACTTCCTAGGGGTGGTTTCATGGAGACAGCATGCCCTGCAACACTTGTTTGTCTCCCTCCTGCTTTTGATTTGCATTGTCTTACAGTCTCCTTTTAAGTCACCTTCAATCCTTTCTGAACTCAGTGAGGTGAAAACAAGCAGAACCGAAAACTTCCTGCGTTTCTCTGGCTGGGCCCTGGGCAGCCAGCTCCCACCCCGTCAGGCCTCCCGGGAGAGAGGGTTGCAGACCCCCTTCCCTACCCGTAGGTGCCAGGCCAGAGCCGTCGATTCTGGCGACCCCACAGTGGGGAATTGCAGCCACTTCTGCCAAGAGCCCTCCAAGGCCCGTGAGAGAGGCTCGGTCAGTTCACAGCGCCTGTGTGCTGACACGGGACTGGGGCAAAGAGGGGACCGACGGGGTGGTCTGTCAGAGCATCACTGTGCGCGGGACGGTGGCTGTGCCACCCTTGTCTGCCCTCCTTGGCCTGTGAGACTCGGCCCCATGCTGAACAACATGCTGAGATCATCAGCCAAAGGTAGGCGATGCCCCAGGGGTGGATCCCCCATTTCTGGAGCTGAGTTGTTGGAAGCAGCATATGCACAGGGAGGGTGCTTCCCCTTGGATAATGGGGGTGGGGTGCACACAGCAGTTCACTCTAGCTGCAAAATCTTGTTTGGCACCTGGGCTAGAAATAGCTTATCTGCAAACCTCAGAGTTTATTTCTGTGGCCAAGTTTGATTTCCAAGTGACCTGTCTCCTTCCTTAATTTGCACCTGCCCCAGAGACCAGGGCTGATGGGAACAGTTGTGGGTTTGTGCCCTACAGGAGGGCACCTGGCCCCAGGGGGGCGTGGGAGTTGACACCCAGCCTGTGCTGTGCAAGCTTTGCTGTGCCTGTGAGGGCTCAGAGGGAGGGGCTCCTCTTTCTAACTTGCACAAAAATGCTGAATAGGCTGGTAGTGGCCCTGCCAGAGTCCTGCTCTGGGAGAGCACCATGCACGCATTTGTCCAGTGACTGTGTAAGGATGCTCCTGATTTGTGAGCTTCTGGCTCTTACTGATAGTTTCATATATTCACAGGTCACTCAGAACTTTTAGGCTTTTGTCTGCTTATCATAAATTCTCTCTCTCTCTTGCAACATGACAGATAGAGCCAGAAGCATTGGGGCTGTAAGAAGAATACCCAGCACACGGTAAAACTCATTCATTCATTCATTCATTCATTCACTCAAGCACTTACTGGCAACCACATTGTATATTGTTCTAGGTCCGGGATCCAGAGAGGTCAGACAAAAGCCTGTCCTCAAGGAGCTGGCAGTCCAGTGGGGAGACCAGCAAGTAAATACATTTTGACAATAAGATGTGACAAATACAACAATAGGAATTTATACAATGTGCTATGGAAGAACTCATTCAGTCAACAAATATTTCTTAAGCACCTGCTCTATGCCAGGCTGTATTCCGGGCACTGGGGGTACAGCAGTGACCATATGAGACAAAATCCCTGACCCAGAGCACACATTTGAGGCCATGAGAGTATTCAGCAACTAAACTAGTTTGATCAAAACCACAGGCTTACAAGAAGAGGTAACTTCAAGCTGGAAATGTGTGTGTGTGTGTGTCAGTGCACACGCGCACATAGGCAGTGTTTCAGGCAATAGAAACAGCTTGTGCAAAGGCCTGAAGGTATAAAGGGACAGGAGAGCCCAAAGCATAAGTGCTAAGGGAGACCTAAGAGTTGGGAGATGTGGCTGGAAAGGCAACTGGGTCTCGGCTGTGATGGGCATTGAGTGCCATGCTAAGCCTCCAGAAGCCACCCTCTCAGATAATGGAAACAGAGCTGAAGGCTCACAGAGCACTGGCCAGAGAGCACTCTCACAGCCAAGCTCCCCGTGCACTCCCTGAGCCCCGGAGACTCTTTGGCAGCCTCGTGCTCAGGGCAGCCACTGCCCCAACCTCACTTTGTTAGAACGTCCAAGACTAAGACCGTAGGACTTACTTTACCTCTTCCCATGACCCAGTGCTTTCAGTTTGCAAAGTGTTTTCACATAACTTCATCTACTTGGTCATAAGGGAGACCCTAGGAGGTAGATAGAGAGGGATTATTGTTGCCATTGAGTATACTGAGCAAAACAAGCTGAGGCCCAGAGAGGGCCAGTGTCTTGCCCAAGGTCACACAGCCAGTCAAAGCAGAGTGGGAACTAGAGTCCTTGTCTCCTGGTTCCTAATCCAGAGCCCCTCCTGCCTCCACATCAACTGCTACTCCTTAGACTGAAGCCTAAGACCTCTGAGCGAGTGTCAGTCTGCGCCTGCCTGTCTTCCACAAACATTAGTTGAGCACCTACTATGTGTCAAGCCCAGCACTGAATGACCATCCTCTGGGCCTCAGTGTAGTCCCACCCCCACCCAGGAAAAAAACTGGAAGAATCACATCTTCCTTCCTTCCTCCCACCCACAGTGACCCAAGAGGCCCAAAGACCACAGTCAGCCAGGCCCAGGCATCACCCACCTACACCAAGTTGAACAGCGAATGGAATTACCATTGCAGGCTGGAGACCGCTCACTCACTGCATCCTCTCATCCAGGCCACTCGGAGGCACATTCATTACAGCTGCCTGTGCATGTTCTCACTCTCACTTGTAAGGGAGCTGGATGCTAAAAGGATGGGGGAGACTTAATTCTCATTCACAGAGCTAGAGCTTCGCTGTGTAAGACAGATGCAGCCTAGCAACCCTCACGGGCCCTTCTTTTGATTTATAGCAACTCATTTAGATAAAAGCATCTGGTTTGTGAGGTAGCAACAACAACAAAAAATCATTAAAAACATATTTCTGCTTTTACAAAGTAACCTAGTAACAGCATAGGAGGTAACAATTAACCTATCCCCCCTCCTCCAGGTACACAGGCAGGTGCCGAAAGTGGGAAATGAAAGTCGGGACACGGAGAGGCTCTACCCAGGGTCCCTTCTCAGATCAGTGCCATGCTCACGGACGTGCACAAGGCAGCCCCCAGCAGCCAGCCAGAGAGCCTCGCCCTCCCACTAGCACGTACAGGAGGCGTCCTGCTTCTCCAACCCAGAATAAACAGTACGATTACTTATTTAGCACCAGTTCACGGCTTTCTAAAATGCAATCAGAGTGCTCTGCATCTTGCACAGGTGAGCACAGAGCTGCACTAGTGGCTCTGTGAATTGGATAAAGTAAATCTGACCCCATACCAGCTAGCCAAACTCACCTCCCCTGACCTCCACCCCTGCACCCATGCATGCCCCACGCACTCACACACGGCCTCTGCTCCCCTCCAGACGGACCCTGTGCTCCTAACTGACCCTGCTTGTGTGCATCGCACCTCTGAGCACCTGTCCTGCTAAGCCTGCATCTCCCAGGAGTGCCTCTCCCATCCCTACCCATCCCCTGGCAAAGTGCTCCCAGGCCACCCACGCTGGGAATTTTCTCTCTTCTCCTCTGATTTCCTGATGCTATTACTCTCCCCGGCACCCATTTGGTTCTTTTGGGGTCAAGTGCAGTCCTTTCACTGTCTAGTGTGCTCAGGGCTCATCCCCGGACCACTGTGAGCTCAGAGCTGAGCACATACAACACTGTAAAGGAACCGATCATAGGAGGTCAACTCACACGGCTTTCTCGCGGTGCTCCTGGGTCCCTCAGCCCCTCTGCTTCCCTTCTGTCACAGAACCCTCTCACCTGGCAGCTGGGTGTTTTCTTGTCTGCCTTGGGAGACAGCTGGGAGTCCCCTGAGGGCAGGGACAGTGTCTTGGTCACTGGGTCCCTCCCCACAGCCTGACACAAAGAAGGCTCTGGAACAGTTATGGAATGAGTGAGTGGCATGTGTGCCTCACTCAGAAACATCTCATTTAACCTGTCTCACCTGCGTGTACTCAGGGTCCTGCCGCGCCCATGAGAGCAGCTCACAGCTGCCCACCTCAGGGCAGTGAGGACAATGCACTGACCCAGCCCTTCCAAGGCCATGGCCCCTGGGGCACCAGCACCCCAGGCCAGAGCTCTCCTTTCTGCTGTTCCAAGCGCAGTCCCCAGTCCAAGAGGAAGACAGGCTCCCAGACCCTGCTGGAACCCAGGGTCTCAGTATGCTCAATTTAACATTTAAAACACTTTTGAAAAAGAGGTCCCATATTCAAAGGGACCTCACAGCATTCATTCATTCGTTCATTCATTCATTTGGGGAACATTCGTAGTAAGCAGTGTAGTGTAGTGGTCAAGGGCACAGATGATGGAACAAGACTGCCTGGGTCCTAATCCCAACCCTGCCCACACCAGCTGTGTGACTTCCGACACGTTATTGAACCTCCTCGTGCCTCAGTTTCTTCACCTGCAAAATAGAGATTATAAATATACCTACCTCATGGGGTGGTTGAAAGGATTAAATAGTTCATATAATACAACACCTAGAATAGTGCATGAGACATAGCTTAATACAAGGGTTTGCTGTCATTATCCTAAGGGCTGGGACCCCAGCCGACTCATGAACTTAATTCATACTTTCTTCAGGACCAAAGGCCAACCCCCTACCTCCGCCCCCATGCCGGTCACCCTGTGGCCTTTGCTTGCTGAATACATCCAGTCAGCAGGGGACCTCTGCTCCCAGGGAGGTGGCCCTCCTCAGACCACAGGGATCCCAAACAGCCGCTGGGCTGCAAACTGATTCTCCACGGACAACGGCAGAGGGTCCTGGGGCCCCTCCTCATCGCTTCTGGTCGGGGATCTCCCAGCACCCATCACAGAGGACTTGAACTCCTGCTCAGCCCACAGCTGCCCCAGCAACCTAAACCCGAACAGCGGACAAGTGACCCTCAGAGCACTGGGGCCTGCCCCATCGAGGGCTGCCACTGGCCGGCCTTGGGACCGGGAAGCATGTCCCTGCTCCTCTCTGGATCTCAGTTTCTTTGTCTGTGTCATGAGGGGGTTGGGTTCATGATTGATCCCCAGGGGCCAGTCAGGCAGTGTCCCTAGGAGTGACACTCTGTATGTGACCACATGAGGGCTTCGGGGACTCCACAATTAGCACTGTGGCTTCAGAAGGTACGTCAGCATGTCCTTGGGGCATCTGTCATTAACAATTCTGAGGTCCTCATCTGGTAAATAATTCATAACCCCAGAGATGGGATAAGCCGCCAATAAACAATAATCCATTTAGAATGAGGCTTGGCAGGGGCACGTGCAGCCGCGGTGACGCAGCTCCCTCCCCGCCTCCGGTGTCCTGCTGATGAGCCGGACTCAGGCCTGGCCTTTCTGAAGCCCTCCCTCCCCACCCCCTCCCCTGGCTCAGCAGGGTTTAGTCTCTGGAATAACAAGGACGAGTATTGAGTGCTGACCAAGGGCCAAGGGCTATGCTGAGCAGTTTCCATGTACTTTCTTCTGGAATCCTCCCAACAACCCTATGGACGGACATGGGTACTATTATTGTCCCCTTTTACAGAGAAGTAAACTGAGGTTCCCAGAGGCTAAATAACTTACCCAGGGTCAGAGCACGAGCGGTCTGGGACTCAGGTCAGCTCTGGCTCTGAGCTGGCCTGTCCCACCCCCTCCTACTGTGAGTTTTAATCTCTCATCCCTTGTCTGGCCTTTATGTCCGTGTGACCTGTGCCCTCCCAGCTAAACTGGGAGCCCTGGAAGCCTGTGTTCCCCCACTGGTCTCCCTCACCAAGCGGGGGGCCCAGGAGGTGTTTCATAGAGACTGCAGACCCCAGCCTCACTGGCTGGCTGACTAGTTAGTGGTATAATTAGACTCCTGAGTGGTGTTTAGAGGCCAAACCAAAGGCACTGGGGCAGGGAGTAGGAGGGGATGTCTTCATCTGAACTTCCCATCTTCTCACTGGCCTGGTACACTTCTACTTATCAGGAACACAGCCTTCGGGCCACACTTCTCCATCCTGGGGGAGGAGCTCTGTGCCCAGATGGGGCAAACCCGGCTGTATGGGCTGGTCTTTAGGACTGGGTGAGCCCTGCCAAGAGCTGTTCCTCTCCTGCCCATACCGTCGCCCTACCAGCAAGGCCAGCTGCTTGCCCTACATCTGCAGGACTACTACAAAGTCCTGCCCAGGAGCCCCCAGTCAGGGAGAGACCCCAAAGAAAAAGAGGTGAAGTCTCTCCCACTGCCCATTCTTGGCTTCTCCTGGGTCGGGGCACACAAGGACACATCAGCACCCCCACAACCAGCGTCCCCAGGGCCTGCAGTCATGAACGGTCTTGGTTACACTTCTCAGGCAACCAGAGCCACCCTGAGTTGGGAGCTGTGAGGAACAGGGTGGAGTTGCTGGATGCTGGGCCCTGGAATTGTCACACATCTGGAATGTTGCACAGACCTCTGGGCCAGGCCGTGTCGTGGGGGAAGCCACAGCGGTCCCATGCGTGCTCGTTTCTCAATAACTATGGTAACCAGCCCTGGGAGAGGCCCCTTGTAGCCTTCTCACCTCTCCTACTGTGGACAGCGGGGTGGTCAGGACTGGAGGACACAAAGGCCAGGAGAAGTGGTCCCTTGCTGTGTTCCAGAACAGCTTGAAACAGATGGAAACTTCCCATCTCCTTTGAGAAGGATTCCCTGAGGAGACACTGGTCCTGTCCTGCCGGTCAGGCTCCCACACTGACCTACATCCCAAGGCCCCTTCCTGTACAACTTTGCATCCAGAAGTGGAGGAAGATCACCCTTGGGCATCACCTGCCTTTGGCTGATGATCTCAGCATGTTGTTCAGCATGGGGCCGAGTCTCACAGGCCAAGGAGGGCAGACAAGGGTGGCACAGCCACCGTCCCGCGCACAGTGATGCTCTGACAGACCACCCCGTCGGTCCCCTCTTTGCCCCAGTCCCGTGTCAGCACACAGGCGCTGTGAACTGACCGAGCCTCTCTCACGGGCCTTGGAGGGCTCTTGGCAGAAGTGGCTGCAATTCCCCACTGTGGGGTCGCCAGAATCGACGGCTCTGGCCTGGCACCTATGCGTAGGGAGGGGGGTCTGCAACCCTCTCTCCCGGGAGGCCTGACGGGGTGGGAGCTGGCTGCCCAGGGCCCAGCCAGAGAAACGCAGGAAGTTTTCGGTTCTGCTTGTTTTCACCTCACTGAGTTCAGAAAGGATTGAAGGTGACTTAAAAGGAGACCGTAAGACAATGCAAATCAAAAGCAGGAGGGAGACAAACAAGTGTTGCAGGGCATGCTGTCTCCATGAAACCACCCCTAGGAAGTCTCAAACGTTTGTCACAGGTGGGTCACAGATTTGCCTGCAGGCTTGGCGGTGCCTCTGACCTTGGGCTCCTACTGGGAATTACCTGGGGATCCCAGTGACTAATGTGAGACATCTACCTCTTGCTTATCCCGAAAGGAGGGACGCATCCCCTGTTGTTCAGGGCCTTGTTCCCTGGGGCTGGTACTTGCTCTCCCTCTGGCAGCTCCAAGCTGAGACCCGCTGCACCGCTCCACGGGGGTCCCAGCACCTCCCTCTTCCAGGCCGGGCTCCTCCAGCCCATCAGGACGAGACTTCCCGTGCCCCGTGCCATTGTGGACGGATTGACAGAAAGCAAAACTGTCATTTAGGGAGGGGGAGGGGGAGTACTCAGCCCCGGCAGTCAAAGGAGTGAGAGAAATCAGCTTTTGTCACGAGGCAGAGAGCATGGCATTTCCGTGGGCTCTGACAGATAACGAGTACAACCTCCGACAGCCCCCAAGAAACGATGCTCTATTACGTGTGTGCTCACGTGTAATTTGTCCTTCTGTTCTCAGTGAGGGCGTGCTGCGGGGCTGCTAAGTGACACACGCAGAGGGGGACCTGCTAGGCCTGCCCTGGTCCTTCTCCTCCTCCTCCTCCAGCGAGCCCTGGGGATGGCTCAGCCCTCACACTAAAGCCTCTCCCACAGGTCTCCAGGGCAGGAAATTCCATCAGCTCCCAGAGTCCCCATTGAGATGGCTCCTACAGGCTTTTCTTCTATCTGACCTAAATCTCCCTTGCTGCAATTTAAGCCCGTTTTCCTTTGTTTTGTTTTGAATGGAAATGGAGAACAGCTAGTCCCCAGCTGCCTCCTAAAGCAGGGTGAGCCAGCAGTCCTTCGTACCTCCTGCCACAAGGAAGCGTTCTCAGAAGCCTGCCCTGTTGAATCCCTCCCGAGCGGAGTCTCTGAGAGGACAGCTTGCTCACTGAGGCATGAGACGACGCTCCATCCCTGGAGGCAGAGGGCCTGGTGGGGGCAGAGCCCCTGCTTCGGGCACAGCACTGACGTGACCCCTGAGGCTGCTGAGTGAACCGGGGGAGGAGCAGGGGAGAGGTGGGCGTGCGAATGGATCAGAGCACCACACGGGGAAAAGTGCAAGGATGGAAGCTGGCCAGGGAGCTGGGGGAGCCTCCAGAAGGAGGTGACACCCACCCACCCACGTTAAATCCCAGAGGAGGGAGGGAGTCCGCCGGGAAGAAAAGGACAGGCCTTCAGGCGGATACCAGGAGGGATCTCCTCCCCTCCGGGTACCTGGTTTGGGTTTGAAAACATCGTTCTCTTAGTTATATTTATATTATTTATATTAATCTTAGTTACAGTTCTATATTAAGCGGATTTTTTTCCAGCCTGCCTCTGCTGGTGGTGAGTCTGGAGTCCCACACCCTCACACTGTCCTTCACTTTTCAGTGAGCATACAAGTGGGAGAAGCCCCCATGGGCAAGAGCATTCTGGAGGGGGATCTGTTGGCCTTGTGATCTCCTAGACCTCTAGGTTTCTGTCTCGTTTTTGTGCCTTTTTACTTCTGGGAACAAATAACCCCCACTTGTTTTAGCTATTTTGTAGTCCATTGAAGACAGTTCCTAGAAGAGATGGGTTCATAGTTTAAAAAAAAAAAAAAAAATTTAAATTTGATTGGAAAGCAGTAGATCGCAGCTAAGTTCTGAGTTTAAAAAGCAGCGACGCTGAGTGTCCCTGACAGCACTCAGGCAGGGTGCAGTGAATGCGAGAGAAGAATTTTTATTTTTCCTAGGCCAGTGGAATTTAAACCTTCCGATTCTGTCGGATAAATGGAGAGAAACTGAATCCTTTTTTCCTAAGCAGTTATCTAACTGCAATCCTGAGATGTGAGCAATGTCATTTGACTTTTTTTTTTTTTTTTCCCCTTTGGCTGGTCAAAAGCCCCCTCCAAACTACTCTGCCTCAGCACAAAGGGACCAAAAAAAAAAAAAAAAAAAAAAGCATTGATTGGATTTAAATAATGGAATTGCCATTAATATCTTCCATAGAAGAAGATTGATTCTGACTTGGATTTATGGGAAGTTAGGTCTTGTAAAAGTAAACAGAGTGGTAGTCGTTCAATATTACTGCATCACCCACACCGAGGGCTGGTTAAATGGGTGGGCTCTCGGCCAGAACCCCCCATGCCAGCAGCTGGTTTATAGGGGCCTCTGGAGGGTGGCGAAGGCATCCTGGGCCCAGTCCAGTTACCAGCTGTGCCAGTCTAGGAAGCCGGGCTGCACCCTTCCCCGCCTTCCTTCACGTTAGATTCTAAGGTGAAGATCACTGCCCTTTTTTTGTCAAGAGGCTGTGGGAAGACCAGCAGCTCTCCCCGAAACTCTGCAAAAGTTCACTGCTCCTAATAGGGCCGAGGACCCTCTGATGGCCCAGAAAAGTCCCTCTCTCTCCCTGCACCCCCTAAGAGCTCCCACCCTTCTGCAGGTGGGTGGGTGTGTGGACCACCGCAGCCTCTAGCGCTGCTGTTCTTGGGCCCAGAGCTCAAGACCTTCAGCGCAGGGACATGTGGGCTTGGGGTTTCAGAAGGAGTTTCTCCAGTGACGCTTTACTCCTGCTCAGGAGAAGGTGGAGGTGAGGCCCAGGTCCTCTGGGAGAGCGGTGGCAGGGCCCTACCTGCACTAGGGCTCTTCTTCGGAAGGGTCGGTGGTTGAAGGTGATGGGGGATGTCGATCACATCACAGGGCTGGTGGCCCCACTCATGCCAGCGTCCCACCCAGCTGGGCCTTCAGCTCCTCTCCTGACCCTCTCACTCTGCCTCATTCATCCCCATCCAAGCAGCGTGAAGCCCTTATCACTGTCCTCCAGCCTTCTAGGTGCTATTGATCTCCTGCCCCTCAACTATACACCAGCATCTCCCAGACCCATCCCCAGGGTGTGTGTAACATGTCCTCCTACTCTCCCCAGGATGATCCCCAGGTGCCACAAGACCTCACAGAGCTCGTCATCTTTTTTCCAGCCCACTCCCCTTCCCGTGCTCCCCACCTCTGGGAATGGCCATGCCATCTACCCAGTCCCCAAGTCAGAAGTGTGGGCGTGCCCCCAGCCCTCTCCTCCGTCACTCCCCATCCCCAAGCCCTGGAGCTAAGCTGTGTCTGCTAACCTCTCCCCACCCATCCCTCTCCTCCATCCCTGCTGCTCTTGACTTGGTTCAGCAGGTGCTCACCACTTGTAACCTGCGGGACCACCGTGGTCTCCCGCCTCACTTCTCCCCCCTCCCCCTCTTTGCCCCCTTCCCGTTTCTGCACACTGGCCTCCAGAATGATCCTCCAGGGTGCAAACCACACTGCCAGTTCCCCCCGTCCATGTAGGATAAGATCCAGACATCTGCCTTTGGAACCCCCCATCCCCGTGCTGGCAGCACGACCCATGATCACACTCTGTATTTTATACCACGGTGCATTTTCCATGCCTTTTCCTCTACCTGGAATGCCATTCCCGTCACCCTGTCTGGACTTGCCCACCTAGGCCTCCTCCCAAGGCAGAACCAGCCATTCTCTCTTTACCATGACATGCTGTTTGTACTTTGAGTACAGGAAAAGAAATGAACCTTTGAGGGCCTTCTGTATCAGACAAGTTTGGGGCTGCCTGCCTTGCCCGCTCCAGCTTCTGGAAACATCTGCACCCACCCACAACCCCTGCTGCTGATAGCAGGTCATGCAACCCTACCCCTCCAGTTTACTGGATGAGGGGCAGAGTCTTGATTTCAAGGGTGCCCTTCCATCGGCTGGCCCGCAACGTAGGACTGATGGCTCCTGACTTTTAAAAATTCACTAGACCAATAGGATCTCTCTCCAGAGAACCAGAGAGTGTTCCATTTAGGGCTGGGCACTTCAGCTGAATGGTAATACAGATGCAACACAAGAGCAATTATTCTGGAGCTCTGTGCCTGTCAAGGTTCAGTCTCAAAGGCAGTGATAGGGAAGGAAAGGAAAAGGGAGATGATGGCCTAGGAGAAGCAGAACCTTGAGCAAGAGATGGAGCTCATTGTGGCTGGTCCCTGAAGCTCTTGCTGTTTCTGCCCACCTGCTGGCTCCCTCTGAAACCTCACCATGGTCTCACAAGAGTCCTCCCTTTCACATGAGCTGGTGTGGGTGTGTTCTCTTTGGTCCTAGAATGTCTACTTTTGAGTGCCTTGCAGTAAGCCTGTCAAGCGGGTATTATTATTATTGCCATTTTTACAGATGAGTCTATTGAGGCTCAAACACATTAGGTAACATGCTCAAGGTCAAGGGCGAGGAAGCGGGAGAGCCGAGATGTGGGCCAGTCTTTCTCACATACAGCAGCCCCCCTTCCTCAGCACTGGCTGCGTCCTCACAGTGTGTTCACTCTTCCCTCGTCTCCCACTTGGGGCTGTCAGCTCCTGGAAGACAGGAGCTATGTTCACTCACTGCGGTGCCCTCACTGCCCACCACGGGCTCCAGCACCACGCAGGCATCGAGTGTCTGATGGGTATGATTTAATTTCCACACAGCCTAGCAGAAAAAGCCCTGGACTCTGAGCCCAAAAGCCAGAATTCAGGTCCTGCCTCTCTGCATGACGGTTGTGTTATCTTGGGTGGATCACTTTCCTCCCTCCATGTCCTGCAACAACGGAAATAGGCTAAGGTGTTCAGGCAGACCTCATGTTATTGCACTTTGCTTTATGGAGCATCTCAGATACTATATTTTTTACAAACTGAAGGTTTGTGGCAGCCCTGCGTCGAGCAAGTCTATTGGCACCATTTTTCCAACAGCACTGCTCACTTTGTGTCTCTGAGTCACATTTTGGTCATTCTCTCAATATTTCAAACTTTGTCATGGTTGTTATATTTGTTATGGTGATCTGTCATCCGTGATCTTTGACATGACTGTTGCAAAAAGATTACGACCCACTGAAGGCTCAGATGATAGCATTTTTTAGCAGTAAAGCATTTTGTAATTAAGGTATACACCTATTTTTTTAGACGGACTGCTATTACACACTTACTAGACTACAGTATAGCATAAACATAATTTTTATATGCACTGGGAAACCAAAAAACCTGTGACTTGCTTTATTGAGATATTCACTTTATTGCAGTGGTCTGGAACCAAACCCGAAATATCTCCGAGGTATTCCTGTAACGGGTGGTTGGATGATTCTGGACAATTTCTGAGGTCTTTTCCTGCTCTAAAATCCCATGGCTATGTCATCTCTGCCCTGCCTACCTCACAGGAATGACGTAAGGTAGAACACTCCACACTCCTGGCCAGCTGGGTGTTTGCCCCAACCTGTTCTTGCAACTAGCGCTGCCCTTTTCTACTCAATTCCCTGGAGGCCCCTCGCCTTTTCTTTCATTGCTTGCTGTTTGCCAGGGATTTGTGCCGTGGCCAGGCGGGCCACGATTTTCGTGCACCCCTGATAGCAGCTTTATCTAATGAAGATGAGGTGCTTACACATATTTTCATTCTTTTAAAAAAAATCGGCTATTAATTTGTCAGAATTATTCATATTCTACTGATGATATTTTCCATGTATCTAATCAGGGAGCTCATGAATAGAAATGAAACTATTTAAATACAGAGATGGTGTACATTGTAAGATCTTGTTTTCTCAAGCTGTTTCATAATGCAGTGAATACATTTATTCCTTCTAAAAACAGGTTTTGCAACCATCAAAAAAATTTTTTTAATCTTTGATTAAATATGACTATTCATATTTATATGAATAAATATGCTAAACTGGTGTGAGTGCCGTATGTGTATGTGTGTTTGCATGTACGTGTGTGTCTGAGACATGTGCTCATTAGAAGCTTGTTTCCTGGTTTTCTCCATAGGGACAGGAGACTGTTCTCAGTGAGAAAAATGGAAAAACACATTTGGATCAAATCTTTAGGATGGATGGCTGACAAAGTCAAAGTACAAATTGAAATGCGGCTGAATAATATTCGAGATAATTATTTGTACAACGTAGACTTTTAAACTGCTCAAAATTCCAGCAGCACTTACCTACATTGAAAGAGGTAATGATTCTAAAATCATTAAACAAAGCCAGATATTAAATATACTACTGCTATCTCTCGAAACATTAGCAAGTAATGTAAAACACATGGCATCTACTCAATGGAAAATCTGAGAATACAAATTATAATAGTTGTCTTATAAGACCTCTGGGAAGCTTGAACTAAATTGCTTAATTCCATTAATAACAAACTATTACTCTAGCTATTAAAGTAACATAAGGTAATAGAGATCATGTCGGGAGATTGCACTGAGGCTCTTTCTTCACCTAGCACAAATTTATTCAGGGGCATTGATAGATTTTAATTGACTATGGCAACTGAGTAGCAACAAAGAAAATTGAATGTCTTTTGAAAAGCTCCACATTTTGTAGAAACAAATAGGAACACCAAAGTGAGGGTTTGGGGTTGCTGGGAGAGGTGGGAAGGACATCGGGGAGCATCTGTACCGGCAGCTTCTCCAGAAATGCTTTCCTGTTATCGTAACAAGAAGTTTCTCAGGAACAGGCACACTACTGGCCCGAGCATCTTTTTCAGCTCTGTGCAGTCCAAATTGAAACAAAACCAATCCACGCTGCTACAGAGACACGTGCTTTGTCATGGGGCACACTTCCAAGATACAGGACTGGAGGGGCCGAAGGCTGCTGAGTCTTCTCCAGAGAGTTCTGAGAACAGGGTTTGTTTCAGCCTAAGGGCCTGGCACTGGTGTGAGTGACCCCTCACCCTGGGCCAGCGATAGTATGAGTGACCACTGATCCTGGGCTGGCAATGGTGTGAGTGACCCCTCATACTGGGCTGGAGATGGTGTGAGTGACCCCTCATCGTGACCCTGAAGCTGAAGACCACTAAAGACTCCCTCAGTTCCCATCTAGTCCAGGGTGGATTCTAGTGACCTGTCACCTTCTTTTCTCTTCCACTTTTGGTCCTCTGTCCACTACTCATTGCCATCAGGGTGTCTCTCCTGCATCTCATATGGGCCTTGCTTTGCATGAATTTAGTTTCTGTATTAGCTCTGGCTGCCACAACAAAATACCAAAGACTGAGTGCCTTAAACAACAGAAACTTTGTGTCTCACAGTTCTGGAGGCTGGATGTCCAAGATCAGAGAGCCATCATAGTCAGGGTCTGGTGGGGGCTCTCTTCCTGGCTTGCAGATGGCCACCTTTTTGCTGTGTCCTCACGTGGCAGAGAGAGAGGTGGGTAGAGAGCTTAAGCCTTCTCTGGTGTCTCTTGTAAGGACACTAATCTTAATGGATCAGGACCCCACCTTTATGACCTCATTTAACTTTAATTCCATAAAGCCTCTATTTCCAAATATAGTCACATTGGGGGTTAGGGCTTTAACATATGGATTTGGGAGAGACACAATTCAGTCCATAGCAGTTTTGAAGTCTTTGTTGCATCTTGTTGGGCTAATCTCTTCTTCTCTTCTCACCTCCAGCCCCAAGTACCTGGCGCTTTAGTGCTGCCTCAGTTCTCTGTTTGAAGGAAAACCCATTTTTAAAGGAAACTGTACCAAGATGTGAGGGGCTACTGGAAGCCTCCCTGTAGTGGCATTCTAGGAGGTGGTAGGGAGCCCTGAGGGCAGTGGAAGAGGTCATAGGAGGTCACAGGGTGCTCCCCAGTCACCCCCTCACCATGCTTTCTTGTTGTTGTTGATATACAATAATATTATATAAGCTAGGTGTACAATATAGTGGTTCACAATTTTTAAAGGTTATACTCCACTTATAGTTATTATAAAATATTGGCCATATTCCCCATGTTGTACAATATATCCTTGTAGCTTATTGTATACCTAAGAGTTTGTACCTCTTAACCCCCTACCCCTATATTGTCCCTCCCCCTACCCCCTTACCATGCTTGTTGGTGAGTTGCGTCCAGATCATTGCACCACCTGGCCCAGGGCACATGATAATATTGCTCCACAGGTGTTTGAAGCAATTTCTGATGTCTGGGTTTTCCCCTGGTTTTTGTGTATGTCCTGAACATTACCCCACTTCAGCCTGTAGGATGCTCATAATCTTCTTAGTGGCAGCGAGTATAATGGTCAACTCTGCTGCATCCACTGGGATCAGGGACATTCCGTCTCTCTCACTGCCCATTGGTCCCAGCTTCTCTCCAGGACATCACAGAGAAGCTTAGAGCGCTGGCCTTCTCCAAAGTATCCCCTCTGTCCTCACAGCCTCAGAGAGGGGACCAGCCCTTCTCGAGTCCTCTCAGAGCCAGGCTCTGGGGTGTGGTGCCCAGGAACGGGCTCTGGTCCTGGCTGCGGGTGCCGGGCTCTCTGGCGCTGGGAGAATCTAATCCCACCGCAACTGCAGCACATGCATGTGTTTGAAAACCTCCTTGGCAGGCAGGACCTCCTAATTTTTTCCACTTCTTGTGATTAGCGTTGCAGACTAATCCTAGCGCCAGACTCAATACCAGCTGTTCTTCCCCCACTGCTTGTTTTTACTTTTAAACCAAATCCTGGAGCCGCTGCTGCATCGGCTGGCCCCCACTCCTCCCTCAACCCAAGCTGCAGCCGGTCACCTGCGGCATGACCTCAGGTGAGTTACCTTTCTGCGTGGCCGCCTGTGTCCTTCACACAGCCTGGGTGGCACTGCCAGGTCTCAGAGGGCCAGTGAGGGCCAGTCTCGGTCCCAGAGAGGGCTTTGCTTACCTGCTAAGATGGTTTGATAGCAGCAGTTCTCAGAGCCAGGCTTGTCTTAGAGATTTCACTTTGCATCCAGAGATATTGGACATCCCTGAGTACCACGTACAATTTTTGATGTGATAAGATAGATTCAAAATAGTACATGCAACATTTAGATAACTTTTGTGACCTGGCAGTAAAATGAACACACATGGTCCCACCTCTGAACTTAAGAACTAGGATAGTACCAGACTACTGACATGACCTGTTTCTCCACAGTTCTTTCCAACACCCCTTAAATTTGGAAAGGTATCTGCAAGGAGAACACCTCTCTCCTCCCACCACTGCCTTGTCACCATCCAGAGGACAAGGACCTCTCCCCAGGAGTCCCCCAGTTTGAGGCAGCAGCGTCTCCATCCTTCAGCGGGAACCTGGCCAGGAAGCAAGAACTAAGCGGCTTCCAGCCCAGCAGGAGTGGCCAGAGGTTCCACTGTCCTGTGGAATCCAGGGAAGGTGACAAGGCAGGAGCTCACTCTCCTTTGCTGATTTCTCTGGCATCTCCCCTTCTTCTGATGGCTTCCATGGCCGTGCAGGGGCAAGGTTATTTACAACAGGCAGACACAGGAGCTCAGACTTCTGCATCCATAGACGCCATCAATTTGCATTTCTATGAGAGTTTCTCACATACCTGGAAGGCCCTAGAAACAAATCAGAGAGCGTGGCATATGGGACATCTGCCCTCCAAACACTCCAGCATCAAGAAGAATTGTGATTGTCAGAAATATCATATTCCTGTCGAAAGCCCATGATATCAGCTCTGTAAATTGAGAAACGTTAAGTCACGGTTCTATTTGTTCTGCCACCGTATGAACCACGAGTTTTCCACAGGGTAGGAAACAAAAGAAAACAAAACCCTGAGCCCTCTGAGAATGACTTAATGTCCAATCACAGCCACCTCTACCCGGCCTTGCTGTTTCTCTTGGTATGAAATTACTGACTCCCTTCGGTCCTCACATATTTTGGGCAGGTTGTTTTTTTTCTTGGCAACTAAAATTTACTTTGAAAACAGAATTAAAGTAAATCTCTCTTTTTTCCCTCCCTGGCAATCTCCCCATGGTTTTGCCTCTCCGGCGGCTGCTGTCCATTTACATCTCTCTCCTTCCTCTTTTCTCTCCATTACTCCTTCCAGTGGTTTCCTAGGGTAGAGCCGTGCTCAGCACCTCAGGCAGTGCACATGTGCACATGCTCCCCCTATCCTAACCGCCCCAGAAACATTTTAGTTACACAGGCCTGTGTCGGGGATGGTGCAGCAATGACTCAGCCAGGATGAACAGAGGTGGCAGAAAGAGACAAGACCTCACCTCTGCCCGGAGAGACAGGGCCAGGCGGGATGGTACTGCAGGGATCTCAGAGAGGGGAAGCGGACGGCTGGAGGAGTCGGGGAAGGTTTGTTAGCCTCGAGCATCTAACGCTGGATCCTCAAACAATACAGTCTTGAGGTCTATGGAGAAGAGCGAAATGCCAGCTGGGTGGAGAGAGAAAGCTGGGCTGAGGCTGGTGTGCATGTGCGTGTGACCTGAGCTTGAGGTCAGAGGTGCGGGCCAGGGGCCATTTCCTCAGCACTGGAGTCAAGGGAAACCAGCCATGTGGATGCCATTCTGCAAAGGAATCCTGTGTTACGTGAGCACTGAGCAGAGAATGTCCAGGGGGACAAAGATGGACTGTGGGAATGGTTGACTCCGGATTTCAGGCCGGGACCCTAGGGTTTTATACACTGGCCGTGAAAGCAAGATCCCATGAGTTCTCAAACTCAAATGCTGGGCGTGATAGTGTTTGTTGCTGTTGTTGTTTGTTTGTTTTAATGTAAAAGTCATCATCTGGAAAGCAGGCAAGGATCCCCCTGACAATCTGGAAGTCTGGGGTTTGAGAGGCAGTAGTAAGTCTCCTTTCTCTGAGACCCCCATGTAGACTCCATTCTTCCGTCCCTCGCTTGGCCAAGTGGGCCGGGGGCTGGAGTGCCAGTGAGGTGCTTTGACATCCAGGTGGATATGGCAAATCGGAGCAAATGCCCAGCCAGGCAGGAGACTGCTGCCTGGGGCCTCAGCGTGCTCTGCAAAGCCGGGAGCTGCAGGCCTCTGGGTGGGGAGAAGCCCCTCTGGGCAGGGTCAGGAGGGGCTGGAGGGAAGGAGAGCGAGCAGACTAGAAGGAGAACTTGATCCTGCTGTAGCCATTACCCCGCCATGCCACTGCTCTCTTGCTTGGCGCCGGCATTAGGAAATTCAGAAAGATCAGGGCAGGGACTCCCTGGAACAGTACTGCCCACTGCCCAGAACCTTCTGCAGTCATAGAGATAGTCTATACTGTGCTATCTAGTGCTGTTGAGTATTCAGAATGTGGTTCATGTGACTGGGGGACTGAATTTTTTAATCTATTCAAATAAAATTAATTTTAATTGAAATAACCACATTGACTAGCGGCCACAGTATTAGCAACACGACCCTAGAAGACCCAAGGCAGAGCCTGAGTGAGGCTGCCCCATGCCTCCCAAGACTCCAGAAAAATCTTTGATTTTGTCCCTTTCTGTGCCTCAAAGTGGCAGAGCAAACAGAGCTGTCAGAGAGAAATTACCCTGAAAATCTGAACGGGCTGAACACTTAACAGAGAGGTCCCTGTGGCTGAGGTTTCCTTTCGTGGTTAAAATTGTATTAGGCACAGGAGAAGATCCTATAGGTTTTCCCAAAGCCCTTTCTTGCTTGCTGCATGAAGTTTCTTCTGTCAAAGGAAATGGTTTTGCAAGGCTTCATTATTTTTGGATTTTCAGCAAATTCACTGAAGTCGTACCCGGGTTCCCACTTACCGTTTGATTTCTGACTGCTGGGCATTCCCTCCTGCCCAGGGTGGTGGGGACCAGTTCGAGTTGCCCACATCTCTCACTTTTCTGGGGGGGGGGAGATTGGAGAGGGAATCAAGGGGCTGGCTGCCACCGCCTACAGAAAATGGGCAGATGGGAGCAATTTGATCAACATTCCACTGAAAATGCCTGCCTTCTTTGGGTGTAAGTTCGGAATGCCTGGATAGATATTTGTTTTCTTGCTCCAGAATTGTCAGGCCCAAGCAGCAGCTGGATTTTCGATGATTTGGTCAAGTGCCCTGGCTCTGGGGTAACTGATGGAGGCATCAGAATCCCCACCTGATTTCAGCAATCACACTTCCCAGAGTTGGACAAGAATGCTGAGGAGAAAGGGGACAGCTGGAGCGAGTCAGAGCTGGGGGACGTGGAGCCAGCCCCTGGTCTGTGGCGCCCCCACCCTCCGCCCGCCAGAGGAAGCAAGTTTTGGGGGAGGAGGGGGTCGAGTGGAACAGGACTTGGAGATGCAGAATTTCCCAGATCCCTGGTGTGGTCTCAGGAAATAATGGAGGGGCGAGGGAAATAGCTCAGCAATCTCACTGTGTTTATGACACATCTTTTCTCCCTGGACCGCTTAGGATTCTGAAACCTTACTCTCTGAGGCTCAATTGCTAGAAATAGAGGCTTGTCCACTGGCTGAGAAGGGTGGGAACAGATGATTACTTTTCCTAGGGTAGAAGCCTACATAGTTGAAGTGCATTTGCTTTGGGTTTAGTATCGTGAGAGTTCATTAATTTATACAGGACTCTCCTTTAAGCCACAAATATGTACTGATGCCAACTGTATGGCAGGCCCTGTGCTGTCCCCCAGCAAGGGAACAGTGAGTGAGATCGTCTCTGCCCTAAAGCGGAGACTCCTTCCAGCACGGTTCGGGGTAGAAAGGAGCAAGATGTTCAGACAGTGTTCAGAAGGACGCAGGGTGGTGTGGTCATGCCAGACACTGGTGTGCAGAAAACAGGGAGTCCAGGAGAAACTTAAGCTGAGGCTTGAAATGAGTAGCAGACTTCAGATGTCTGGAAAGAGTGCAGGGGGTCTTTAACACTTGGAACAAAGATGTGGTGGTGGGAAAAGAAATAGGTAAGTGGGAAGCCACAGAGAAAATTTTATTATTATAATTTGCAATTCTTTGGGTATATACTTGCTATGTTTAAACCTTTGAATTTACAAACCACCAGGTGTCCTTTTATTAGATCCTGGTTTGTGACTCAAGCAATTGGGACCAATGTTAGGGAAAAACTCTGCCCTTACTACCTAGAAATGCCCCCTGACCTTCCCCATCTCCTCCCAGGGCAGAAAGGTGTAGAAACAGACAGGATTCTGATAGCGGTGACATGATTTTTATGTGATGCCCAAGCAACTGAGACTCTGAAGCCACTCTTAACACATTTCCTCCGATTTATAAACCTGTTTGGAGCTTTGGAAGTTGATTTCTAGGTTTATAGGATAACTGATCTATTTTGAGCTTGGAAACATAATTAACTATTTCCTAGAAAAGAGTTTTAAAACCTGATTACTTTCCCCATCTCCACATCTCTTTGAGGCTAGTTTAAAAAATCAGATTTCAGATCATGCGTATGGAATGAGTCACTTTTTCGAGTTCAGTTGACGAGGTTGCACTTTGACATGCTTTTCAAGATTTGAATATTTTTATAAATCATGATTGTGCTACTGTTTAATGAGAACAAAAGTGGAAATAGCATCTGCTTGTCTGCCGCGGAGCGCCTCCCGGCCTGTGTGTGCTGTCTGGAAAAGTAGTGGCCCAGTCTGGAGAGCTGATGAGCGCCTTGATTAGCTGAAATTGCTTCCTGCAGTAGTTTGGGGGTGTCAGTATTGTGATGAACTGGGTCATCTCAGGGATCCGGGATGCAGGCACAGCTCTGAGACTCAGAGTGGCTGACGGACCAGAGTTAAGTCCAGAATCTCCAGCTCCGCCCAGCGTGGACACGTAGCCAGCTTCCCTTCTGGTGCAGGTTGGGATCTTGGGTCCATTCTCTGCTAGACCGTGAGCTTCTCCAGGGAGGGCTAGGGGCTGATACAAGTTGAACTGAACCTAATTTAGAGGCACTGTAGCGACTGCTGGCGGCGGGGAAAGAGGTCACAGGCACGGGAGGTGGATTTAAGATGCGGTGGAGACAGCACTGCGGAGTGGACAGAGGGCAGCTTTGGGGCCACAACCTGCGTTCCATGTTCCTTCAGCCCGATCGCTGGTGCTCAGGTTGAAGAGCTTGTGTCAGCAAGAGTTTAAATACCTTGGTGTTCTTTGTTTTCTAAGTTTTAGAATTTGGCAGCATGATCCTTTTCTTTCAAAATTGCAAAGCTAAAAATATTTTTGAGTTTTAAACTGCTACCATTTTTATCTGGAAAACTCATTGATCTGGAGTTCCTTACTGCTATCACCCCGGCCCGAAGTTCCTCTCTAAATAATAGTTTAGTGTAACTCTAAACAAGGAAATACCTAGCTCTTGGGTGTACAGTTCCATCAGCTATAAACTGACTGACAAATGCAGACGTACAAGTAACCCACATCCTCATCAACAAAAGGAACATTTCCATTTCCAGAAAGTTCTTTGTGCCCCTTCCCAGTCAACCTCCCTACTCCAGAAGCAGCCACTGAAGGGTTTGTTTTTATGAAGTATTTTCATTTGATGTTTTAATTGAAAACATCACTTGCATTTTGAAACTGAAAAGGGCTCCTTTCTCGGAGGAATGTCGGTTGCTGGCTCCTGGGCACACGGTGTGCCCTACCGTAACCAGCCCAGGGAGACATTCTTCAGAGGTTGCAGTGCCCCTGGCTCAAAACCAGAGGGTGTCTCCGCACGACTCCATACCTGGAATCTCAGACATTCGCAATACCTGCAGAACAATGAGGATGGCAAGAAAATTCATTCTGTGCTTTTTCCGGGATCGCTTGCATGCAATTGTGCCTGCTGAGCAGGAAGACTCCAGATTAGACGGAGACAGGGAGAGGCCTAGTCATCGGGCTGCATAATCAGCAGCGAACAGATTTCTGCCCCAACAAAGAGAACGGTGTGTTCCTGAGACATTGCTGTGTAGCTGGGAGGCTCGCTGGTGGGCGGCTCTTTGGGGAAGGAGTCGGGTATTTCAGTAGCTTCCCCCACGCCCACCACTCCTTTTTTTTTTTTTTTGCCCCAGACTTCCTGGCTCCTGAGCAGGGGGTGACTCCCATGGGACCTGGCAGAGGATAGAGGTGGCTCTGGCTTCTGTGCCCCTTCCTCCCTCTGACCCTCACGAAATAAAATTCCTGCAAACCCACCTGTCTGCCAGGTGGGTTCCCCATCTGTGTTCAGCCCTTCCGGCTCTTGTCACTAGCCTCAGGTGGTCTGGCCACTTTGCTGCCTCTTTAGATGCAGTGTGTGTCTTTTTTTTTTTTTTTTTTTTTGGCCCCACCATGTGGCATGCGGGATCTTAGTTCCCCGACCAGGAATTGAACCCGCGTCCTCGGCAGTTGAAAGCGCAGAGTCCTAACCACTGGACCGCCAGGGAATTCCCAGATGCAACGTGAGTCTTATTCCCGTGATGCTGATGGCCACTCCACATTCTTATGGGGACTGTGCTAGGTTCCCAACCACTCTTCACCCTTGCTCTTCCGGTGAGTCATCATCAGGCTCTGCTAGGCACCGTGGACACTTCTAGATAGAAGCAGCCAGGATGCCGGCTTGCAAGACAAAAGTGAACAAATAGCCAGGCTGTGGCGTGCTTCATGCCCCTTCGAGGTCAGGTCTCTCCCCTGCGGCCCTCTGTGCTGGACCTCTTTGGTTTGATTATTAAAACCCCATCAGGATTCAGGTGTTTTGGGGGTGACCAAGCTTAGAAAAATTCTTTTTCTTTTTTTTTTTTTTCTTCTCTTACCTATAATTGTATGTTCCTCTTTAATCGTAAGGATTTAAATCAGGAAAACTAACCTGAGAACGAACGTATGTGCTTTGTTTGAATGTCTCAGTCGTGCCTTTTGCAAAATTACCCCAAGGCATGAGAATTAAAGATGTGAATGATTAAGATGCATGGGACTGCAGCAGGTGAAGGCGGAGCAGAACTGGAGGTGCTCCCTTGAGGGGGACGCAGGGCACAGCCCTGGACTGGGATACAGGGGCTCTGGCCGGGTCCCCACTCTGCCTCTGTTGTCACTCTGACTGTTGACAAATCATGTTCTGGCCTGTGCCTCCGTTGCCCCATTCAAGTGAGGGTTGAACTAAAAGGTCACTTCCAGCCTGACGCTCTGTGGCTCTGTGACTTCTTTGATATCACTGGTAACTTACATGTTTGCCGTGATCACTGCCAATTAGACTGGTGAATATTTAGCAGGTTCTAGAGACTCAGCCCAGAAAACACAGAGGACGTTATAGAAGTTCGTGCTGTCCCACTGATGGCTATGGTTTGTGCAAACTCTGTGTATCATCACCAGCACCCAGCAGCTCCGCCAGCCATGCTCAAATGGTGCGGCCTTAGTTATCCACAATGGAGGCAGCCAGAGGGACTTCGGAGGCCCGTGGCTGCAAAGCCCCTTCACTTTGTTTTGTAGGAGCCGCCCCCATCCATGCGAGGCCACAGGTGAGAAGTGAGGGCCCCGACCCCAGGAGGCAGCAGCTGCCAGTGAAGGAGGACGAGCGAGCAGACAAGAGATCTCGGAGCGCAGCATTGCAGTCTTGGTCCTGCACATGTTGCTTTCTTTGTTTAAAAAATGGAGCTAGGGCTTCCCTGGTGGCGCAGTGGTTGAGAATCTGCCCCCTAATGCAGGGGACACGGGTTCGAGCCCTGGTCTGGGAAGATCCCACATGCCACGGAGCAGCTGGGCCCGTGAGCCACAATTGCTGAGCCTGCGTGTCTGGAGCCTGTGCCCCGCAACGGGAGGGGCCGCGATAGAGAAAGGCCCGCGCACCGCGATGAAGAGCGGTCCCCGCACCGCGATGAAGAGTGGCCCCCGCTTGCCGCAACTGGAGAAAGCCCTCGCACGAACCGAAGACCCAACACAGCCAAAAAAAAAAAAAAAAATGGAGCTAGCCTTCGAGGCCGTGTACATTATAAAATGCTCTGTGTGCCTGCATCCTTCCCCCTCCTCCACTGGGAGCCTCCTCTTCCAGCGCAAAAGAGTCAACTGGGCTGGGAGCATCTCAGAAAAGTCCTCTCTGAACCAACCAGGGAGGTCCCCGAGAGCAGGGCCAAGCCCTATTCTTCTGGACCATCCATTCGGGCCTTAAGGCCAGAGGTCATGTCAGGAGACCCTGGAGGCTTTGCCCCGTGACAGCTCAGGCCAGTAATGCATTTTCTTGAGAACAATTCCAGGTCATGGAATGGAGGGAAGAGAATAAATATCACGTTCCATATACTCTATTCAGGGCCAAAAAAGTTTATAATACATGTCACAAGTGTTTTTGTTAAAAACAAAAAAATCTTTTTTTTTTTAAACTTTATTTATTTATTTATTTATTTTTGGGTGTGTTGAGTCTTCATTTCTGTGCGAGGGCTTTCTCCAGTTGCGGAGAGCGGGGGCCACTCTTCATCGCGGCGCGCGGGCCTCTCACTATCGCGGCCTCTCCCGTTGCGGAGCACAGGCTCCAGACGCGCAGGCTCAGTGGTTGTGGCTCACGGGCTTAGTTGCTCCGCGGCATGTGGGATCTTCCCACACCAGGGCTCGAACCCGGTTCCCCTGCATTGGCAGGCAGATTCTTAACCACTGCGCCACCAGGGAAGCCCAAAAAATCTTTTTTTTAAATTAATATTCGGTGCTTAAAGTGACAAATGTCATTTCCCTGGAAAATTCACTCATTTGGAAAAAGTTCAAACAGAGAGTGATGCTTTGACAGCCCACCAGCCTGAGCTTTCTGGAGCAGGGGTCTCTGCGGCACCGACGGGACCTGCGGGCAAATGAAACAGCAGGCGTGGGGTGTCTACACTCGTGCTTACCCTGTTCGCTGAGGAGTGGGGGCTGCTTCAGTCCTCTCCAGCGCCAGCTGTGAAAGGCCTGTGGCCACAGGCAGGGACTCAGCTCTGTGTTCCAGTGGGCAGCAAAGGCGAGCTTGGCCAGCCATGCCCTCAGGAACCCCAGGGGCAGTTCCTAGGGTTTACATCTGGGGGCCGGGGCCGGGGAAGAGAGGGCTGGGGACAGAGGGCCAGCTTTCCCTGAGCCAGGCTCAGGGACTTCCTTGAAAGGGGGTCACAGCTCCTGTTGCAGCTGGAACTAGAGGAGGGACAGGCCTTAGTTGGGTCGTAAGGGGCTGGACTCTGAATTTCGTCTGGTTCTAGCGCGGGCTGGCCTGGGATTCAGCCTGTGGTTCTGGCGCTCCCCAGGGAGGCCTGCCCTTGGGTCAACACGTGCCCTTGGGCCAGCTGGGCAGCAGTGTCCCTGAGGGTCCCGGCCTGTGGCCTGAAGCCCTGGCCAGTGGGTGTGCCCCCATCCCTCCCCCGACACCCCCAGCTTCCCTGATGGTCTCGGTGACCTTGTCTCCACCCAGGTGGCTAACTCAAACCTCAGGGGCACAGCGTGGCTTTGATCTGCCAACCTGCCCCCAAGAGGCAGTCATTTCCAGAAGGTCCTTCTGCCTTTAATCTTCCCACAGGGAACAAACACCCTTAATGGAGCTCCTCCCTTCGGCTAGAATGCTTAGTCTTCTGCCCCACTGGCCTTTTCTACACTACACTTGAAAATTTCTCACCCTTCAAGGTGTAAGTGCTGTTCACCATTGTTTGCAAGTGGAGACACTGAGTCCCAGGCACTGAGGGGTTCAGAGCCAGGATTCAGGGTATCAGGACACTAGCCTTGTGCTGGCAGGTCGGTCCCTGAGGGTCCCCCCGCCCCAGTGACCGCTTTCCCCACACGTGGGTGCATGCTGTGTGCAGGGGATGCTTCCTCCTGGATGGTTAAGAAGAAGCGTGAGGCCCGGGGTGGATTCTCCCCTCCGTTCAGAAGCCACTCTCCTGGCCGTCCTTGTCCACACTCGGTTTCGTCCCTCTGCCTCTTCCTGAGGACGTTCAGTCGCGTTGTCTGGGTGACTCTCAAGATGGCAGACGCTGGCTTTGGTGCCACTCTGCCTGTCCTGCCTCACCCTGCACCCCAAACAGGCTCTCAAAACCCCAGCTTGGGTCTGTTACCCTGCGCCCCATCGTCCAGAAAGGAATTTCCCCCAAACATCCCCAAGAACCTCCTACAGGCAGATCCAGAGAACAGGCAACCTGGGTGATGGGAAGGAGCCTTTTCAAGGGCGGCACACGTGCCCTCCTGGACGGCTGCAGACTTGTGAGTACACGCGCCGGAAGAGAGGCCAGGGCGCTGGGGCTGGTATTTGCCGCTGGATCTGCATGACGAGCACCTCCCAGCCCTTCCCTGGAGGGTGGGCAGCCAAGGGCTCCTGACCCAGTTTGGGAGCAGCCTCTCAGCCTGGGATCTCTGAAGAGGACCTTCTGTCTGTCACTGCCTAAGCCAGGCAGCTCCCGGCCAAGCTAATTAGGTCGGCTTCCCCTCCTCATGCAGCCCAGCCAGGCGGCGGCCACGGGCCGGCTCAGTTAGGAGGAAGGGCATCATTACTCAGCCTCGCCCTGCCCTCTGAAGCCACGGGAGCACTGTGCGAGGCGAATCCCCGCCATCCTTTCATCTCCTCTTTCGAGACAATGATGAGAAAACAGGCAGATTTCCCGGGGAGTGGCGGGCATTGTCCAGACGAATTCCAGGTGGGCATGATTTGCAGTCTTCTCCTGCCTCTGGTGCTTCATCTTCCAACAGGCTGGGCAGCTGCCCTTGTTAACAGGTCGTTCGTTAGAAGACGGAGCTGCTTCTCGTCGTGCGCTGGAAGGACTGGGAAGGCACACGCCCTGACCTCCCGGCCGCACGTCAGCGTAGCCGCATCCCCCTGGGTGCCTTTGTCACAGTGCTGCCTCTGTTGGTAAAATGACCCGCAGACCCTCCAACGTGATGCTGGAGATTGTCCCGGCGGGAGAGGCGCGGCAGGGTCCTTCAGCCCCACCCTCATCCCCTGAGTCACCTGTCCTGCAGGCGGCTCTGATCAGTGTTTTTTGCTCCACCCCCTTGTCGGACAAGGACTCCAGCTACCTACTCCCTTTATGCCACCCTGGCCTAAGTGTGGGTGTTCGGGGCCATTCCCTTCTCTGTGGCCACTGCGATCGTACTAGAACATGTAAAGGGGCTTCACCAAGGGCCATGGGAGAGCAACAGGGAAGCAAGACAAAGAGTATCACCTCACTGGACCATCTGGCCCCCCCCACCCCCGGCATCTGCATCTCCTCCAGGAACCACCAGCAACTTCTTTCCTGGGTTCAGCCGAAGAGCGGACGCCATCATCGCACCCAGAGCTCAGACCTGAGCAGCTAACTCTTCAAAGGACCCTCAGGAGCCGGCGAGACGGAGGCAGAGCTCCCTCGAGGCCCGCTCTCTGCCTCTGGCCCCGATGGGTGCTGTACCTCCCACACCTGCGGGGAGGGGGCAGAGTCTCTCTCTTCCAGAGCTGCATGGGAGCCCCAGATCGGGGTTCAGGGAAAGGAGGTTGCTGAGTTTATGTCAGAGAAGCTTCCACACTCAAATCCTTTCGATTCTTTTTATACAAGCCGTGACTGGAGCCAGCATGGGGCCGACCCTGGGGTTCTGAGCCGAGTTGTGAAGGTGGCCTTTCTGGGCGTGGTTCCACACGTGGGCCAGCTGTCTGCACACGCGAGCGCTCCCGTGCACGTGGTCCCCGACTTCTTGGTCCAGGATCCAGGCCTGGGAGCACCGCAAGTGTCAGGACCCTACAACATAAGGGGCGGGGAAATAGCCAGGACTAGCAGAACGCTTTCCGTGAGGAAGAAATAACTCGTGAGGGAGAAGTGTGTCTTTCAGAGGCCTGTTTGTATGCTCTGACCTGCCGGACAATAGGATTGCGCGTTCCTTATCCCCACCGTGAGTGGGCTCAGTGCCGGCCCGGGTCCGGAGCAGTGTGACGGCAGGACATGCGTCCTTCCTTTCCTGCTCCCCACCCTTAAGAACAGCCACAGGAGCAACTCGCTTTGGGGATCTGATATCACCAGGGACTCAGCTTCCTGACTCTGTGGAGCCTCTGGGAAGAGGCTGCATTTTTAAGCCTACGTTTTCAGCATTTGCTCTGCATGTGACTTCGCCCATCTCTTAATTCGAAAAGCCCAGACTGAGGACCCAAACTGCGCATCGCTGTGAGCAGTTCTGAGAAGCCATCTCTCTCACACTTGGCCTTTGAAAATCCACCCAGAGCAGCAGGTTTGCTCCTGTGCTGCTGTTTGTCCATCTGTCCACGGGCCTGTCAGGCCGCTACTCTCAGCTCCCCAGCAGGGGTCCGGACTGAGCCCCTGTGGCCTGATGCTGAGCACAGGGCGGGAGCGGGGAATGGCAGGAAGCAGAGAGGCGGAGTGACCTGGCATCGGTTCGGGCCACTGTTGCTGTGTAACCACCCCCAGACCTCGAGGTATAAACGAGCGTTTTGTCATGCTCACAGAGTCTGTGGGTCAGGACTTCAGACAGGGCATGGCAGGGAGAGTGTGGCCTTGGCTGGGAACACTCACGGGCTGGGCGATTCCACTGCGGGCCCTGGAATCATCCAGAGACATCTTCTTTCACGTGGCTGGTGTGGAGGCTGGCTGCCCATGGGTCTCTGCTGGGGCTGTCCTCCGGAGCGTCTGTGTATGACCTCTCCTCTCACAGTGCGCTGGCCCAGGAGGGTGGATTTCTTACATGGAAGGTCGGGGATGGGGGGAAGGGTGTATCCCTTGATGACTTAGCCTCAGAAGGCTCGCCTTGTCACTTCTGCTCCATTCTGTCGGTTACAAGGGAATCACAAGTCCACCTGGATTCCAGAGGAGGGAATGGGGGAGGTTCTTGATGGAGGAGGCTCCAGGTTCTAGAAGGGCATGAGATTACAGTCTGCCACAGCATCCCTGCTGCAGGCCTCTCCATTTTGCAGATAAAAACCCACAGCCTTGATAAGGTGCTCGTGAGTCTGTTCTGAGCAGATTCCTCGAGCCTGACCACATTTGGGATTCCCAGCCTGGGCTCCCGTGGCCCGTGGTTTAATACAAGCAACTCTGCAAGCCAGTTCCCAGTGACAATGACTTTTTTGTGGGACCATTTAACATAAATCGCAGCCTAGCACAGTAAAAGGCAGCTTCCATGTAGTGCTAAACACAGAGACACCAGCTAGACTGCTGGTTCCAGGGCTGGCTCTGTCACTTACTGTGTGACCTTGGGCAAATTACTTAAGGTCTCTGTGCCTTTGTTCCCTTATCTATAAAATAGGGATGATAAAAATGGTACCTCCTGTGTTAGCTCAGGCTTCCGTAACAAAATACCATAGACTGAATGGTTAAGCAAGAGCAATTTATTTTCTCACAGTTCTGGAGGCTGGAAGTCCAAGATCAAGGTGCCAGCATGATGAGATCTCTCTTCTTGGCTCAAAGATGGCAGCCTTTTCACTTTGTCCTCACATGGCAGCCTCACATGGCTGTCTGGTGTCTCTCATAAGGACACTAATCCCATCGGCTCACTCCATGAGTCTCTAACCTCACGACCTCATCTAAACATAATCACCTCCCAAAGGCCCCACCTCCAAACATATCACATTGGGGGTTAGGGCTTCAACTCATGAATTTGAAGGGAACCCAATTCAGTGCACGGAAAGCACCTCCTTGTAGGGCTTCCGTGAAGGTTAAAGGAATCGCTGTTTGGGACATGTCTAGGATGGTGCTTGGCCTTTGGTGACCACTATAAAATACAATGAAAATAATTGGGAGAGGAGCCCAGGGCAGGAAGCAGCTGCTCTGGGTGTCTGGGATGACTGTGGTTTGTGGAGTCCTGGGGACACAGGCAGTTTCTGCCGCTGCATTGCAAGGACTCATGTCTTTGATGAGAATGACAAATCACACCCACGTGGGCAGGGAAGTGCAGTGTGGGGTGATGGGCCGGCCACCAAGTCCAAGGTCTCACATTGAGCTGCAGTGTGGAGATTTCACCTTTCTTCTTCTTGGCATGCGTGTGGTTTTTTTTAAGTTCATAACTTATTCTCGTCCATGGTTTTGGGAGAGAGTGGCAGAGAGGAGCCGAAGTTGTCTTTAATTAAATATTGCCACTCCCTCCTTCTTAAGGTCATTTATAGTCAATAAGGGGAAGGAGAAATAGCTCTTTAGAAGGCCTTGCAAATGGAAAAAAAAAAAAAATGAATGACTGAATGCAAAAAATATTCTTATCTAGCCCACATCCTTCCTTGGGTTATGATTTAGAATATGCACAGGGCTGTATAGAAATACAAAGCAGCTTAGGGAAAAAGTCTCAGCCCTGAGAATCTTATAGTATTAAAACTCGAATTATCCCACACGAGAGAAAAATACAGCAAAGCCTGCGCTTGGCCCCGGCAAACCAGTGGGCTCCACCCACTGCGACCCGGGGCCTGTGGGCCGTCCCTGGAAAGCCCAGCGCAGGCTGCTTTTGACAGCTGAATTTTATTAGCTGTTTTTTCATTACTCCTGATGGGCCTGGCAGTGAACTCTTATCAGTGTATTGTGGCGAGTACAAGTCAATTAATTTCTTTTAAATAACTTCAACTGAAATCCTATTTGATTTATATTCCAAAAATGATTTTCATTCCATTCCTTCCCAAGATTATAGTCCCAGCTGAGTTAATCACACTGGCTGCATACCCCCTACCCCAGGGAGAAAACAGGATCAAGGAGAGAAGGAAATGAGAAGAGAGTGGATCTGAGCTCATTCTAAAGACCCTTTATTCAGTGTGAGGCCATGTGCCCCGTGAGAGGAGAGCTCGTTTAAATCTTGCCTGCAGAAAGGCTTATTTCTAGTCGTCGTGGCAAAGGATGAATTGAGAAACACACAAGATGTCCAGAAGGGGGAGGAGTTTTTACTAAGACGCATGACTGATGTGCACCGTGGCTGCTGAGGTTTGGGGGCAGACCACCCCCTCGTCTGGCGCACAGAGTTTACTGTAGTTCCTGTGGCTGGTGTCCCAGGAGCCCCTCCCTTAGCTCAGCCCCGGCTGCTGGCACCTGAGTTTTATATGGGCTGCTGTCTGGGGCCACCCCAGGCTTGGTGGGGGGGGGGGGGTGACAGTGAGCTGTCCCTGTGAGCAGAGCTTCCACAGGCCTTGCTGCCAGTCTGCACATCTCCCAGACAGAGGCCTGCACAAGCAGACACGTCACCTTCCCAAGGGTCTGCCCACACGGCCCCGGTCTGTCACCAGCCAGGCCTTTCAGGTGATGATGCCGGGCTTTTCTGGGCGGCGGGGAGGACAGTCACACCCTCCCGGAGAAAGTGGCGTGAGCTGGGTGGCATCTGGCCCTGGAGAGCAGAGCCTAGTGAGTGTCTGGTATGACAGTGACGAGAGCAGCTGCAGGGGAAGGGTGACTCCTGTCTTCTGGGAGAGGTGCTGTGGTTGAATCCCAAGGCCGGGCAGGCATGGGGCTGGTGAGAGGTGCCTTCTCAAGCCCCTCGAGATTTTGAGCTGTGTATCACTTTTGGCTTTATCAAAAAGCGAATTTGGGTTTTTTTCTGGAATTGCTGTTTGCCGTCTTGGATTGTGATATCTGTGCCTGACACATCAGTGCTCAGCAGAGGGCTGCTGGCTTCAAGGTTTGGGGCGTTCTGTGTGGTTTGTGGCTGGGATGCCTTCATCTCTCTGGATGGAGGTTTGTGGCCGGTGGCGCCACTCAGCCGGTGAACGACAGACGGGATGGTTTGGTGCTTCTGACTCCAGCGGGCGGGTGTTAATGTCATGGCTTTAAGTGACATTCGTCCCGCCTGTCTTCCTGTATGTGTACTTATCCCGGCCAGCGAACACGTGACAGGAGACCACACGGAAAGAAATACGTCAGGCCTGGAAATGACAGGAAGCACAGTGAGTCCTGTGGACCTGGAACAGTGTTCACACTTACTGGATGGGTCACCTGGCAAGTCACCCTCCTCCTCTGTGCCTTGGGTTCCTCATCTGCATGACAGGGAGGATAATAATACCTCTGGCACAGTTCTGTGGTGACCATTAAGTAGGTTAATTATGAAAGGAGTTTCAAAGAGCGCCTGGAATACAAGTATGCAATAAACGTTAGCGATCGATATATTTTTTCCACCTGGGCGAGCGATGTTCTGAGATTTACTTCAAACAAGATATCATGGTTGTTCTCTAGGGACTGGCTAGTCACTAACAAATCCATTTCCTTATCATGATCTCTATAGCTCAGTGATTTTTCTGCTCTCTGCTCCAAGCTGAGGCAAGAGAGCTTCACCCCCCGGCCCCAGGCTGAAATGAAGCCTCAGTCATTTGTGCAGGTCTTGGCTATCCTACAAGGGGCGGGGCCGTGGGCCGTGTGTGCACGTGTGTGTATACACATGTGTGTGCACGTACGCCTTCAGTCCCAAAGCAGCTGTGTGTCGGTTAATCTTCCAGGTCCTGGAGATTCTGGGAACGAGCAGCCTGTTTAGAGGACTTTTCTGTTTGTGCACTGGGGGCTCCGCTTCCTGTGAGGCAGTGGCCCCAATGCACACTCTGCACTCCGCCCCGGGATCCCCTAGAACCCAGTCCCCATGCCCGGGCTGTGATGTGGCCAAGGTGGCCCGCTGCAGTCCACCGTCACTCACCCTTAGCGGGCTCCACGTGTGACGGTCTCCAGGAGGGCAGAGGGCACCTCTGCCGCTCCCGACTGGGAGCACAGTACTTCTGCAAGGGTCTCCCTGTGACGCCGTCTGCAGCGAGTTCTTCCCTGTGCCTGTACTTTAAAATCATGGTGAAATGTTGAGTTCGAGGAGAAGGGGAAAAGGTCAAAGTGTCAGAACTCACTGACTCCTATTTGTGGATTAATTCTCTAATCCAGTTTTTTTTGTGTGCAAACAATCTTTTGGAAATGCACTAGAGACGATTAATAAAAGCAGAGCTCCCTGGTTAAAGTGGGGTGCCCTCCTTCTGGAGCCCCTGAAAATCCCACACAGAATGCTAAGATGTCTCCGAACCCAGATGGAAAACTCCTGCTCCAGTCTGGGCATCCTCCTTGCTTTCTTAGCTCATCCCCTGCTGCTGGCCTCTGTTCCTGACCGTGTCCACAGCCCCTCCCCTGCAGAGCAAACAGGACAGTGTCCAGGAGAGGAGGGACCACTCCTGCCAGCATAGGGCCAGTGTCCTTTTGGATCATCATTGCAGACCTCTTGGCTCAACTGCGCTGCTGGAACTTGACTTTTCTGCACTCTCCCAGTATCCGACTACCAGCGCTCACTGAGGCCTGAGCGGGGAAGTTGAACAGCTTGAAGTGTACATCCAGACTGTCCTTTGTCCCACTCTGGTTACTAGTCTCCTCCTCCCTCCCACATCTCTCAGGGGACAGTACAGCGGGAGGAATCAGAAGTGCTGGGCCTCAGGAAGTAAAAAGGCAGGACCCACTGAGGATGCATTGGGCTTTGGCGAGGGAGCCTGCAAAGCCCGAATGGCCCTGTCTTCAGACTTTTGCATCAGCCTACAGCCACCCCAATTCTTCTATTATTATTATTTTAACACCACACTGGCCCTATTTTTAAATCTGCTGCGCTTGAGCAATTTTTTCCGACGTCAGCTGGCTGCCGGCAACTCTGCTTGAAAACGAGAATAACCAAATCTTCTAAGGAGTGATGCTGAACCTGCTTCAAACGCAATAAATCACAAAAACCATTGTTTACGATAAGTGGTATCTGATTGCTGTTAGAACCTGTGTTTATTGCTTTTGTGCGTTATGGTCTCTTGTAATTTGGAGAGCCAGAAATTGTATTCCTTTATGCAGTGCGTAGGAAGGGTTTGTAAGGAGGGAAACATCTGTAGTTATGCTGCTAGGGAGTGGGTTTCGGGAGCCTCGGAGGAGCGTGAAATGCAATCACCTGCTTTTCACCCGAGGAGCTGTGGGTGCACCCGGCTTCCCACTTTTCCCGTTCCTGGAAACCTCCAGGCTCCTTCAGAGACCTGAGTGGCGGGGGACAAGCAGCAGGGGCCTCGAAGCCATGGTGCCCCGGATCAGAGAGCTCTCAAGTGGCCACCGGGAGCGGAGCAAGGGGTGGGCAGGCAGCCGCAGCCCTGCAGGAAGCGGGCAGATGGTTTTCTCTGGAAATTGCCTCAGAGGTCCCTGCAGGTTTCTTCACTCAGTCTCGCCCATCCTGACAAGTGCCCACTCAGCTTCGTCAGTGAGGGCCGACAGCGGGGGTCCAAAGACAGAGGCTGGCAGAATTCTTGGTGCCTCTGTCGGCAAAATTGGAAAAGAATCTACTTGGTCACGGAGCCCGGATCTTGACACACAAGATACGCAGCGGATCTATGAATCGCTGGTGTCGCTTGATTTCTTTGAGGCAGTGTTGGGAAGAGAGGCCGCGTCTGGGGCGCGGTGGGGATGCCCTCTTCCTCGTAACTCAGACATCTGGGAGGAGGGTCGAGTTTCTTCCTTGTTGAAATGGACCACGCTCCATCTGTCCGCACGGCGTTTGATCTGTTGGCTCCCCCACCTGGAAGGCTCCATCCTGCTCACTGCACCTGGGTAGAACCCGCCCAGCCTTCACGTTCCTCCGCTTCCATCAAAGTCTTCCCTGAACTGGTTCCTCCTCCAGTATTCTCAATCGCAGTAGAATTTCACCACCAGCCTCCAGTCTTTCGAACCTGAAAACTGGGGTTCATCCCAGACACCTCTCCTCTCTTCCACCCCGGTGCTAGCTCAGCACACAGAGGGCTCTCATGAATGAACTCAACAGCCAAGGCAGTTACCAACATCGCCCCCTGACAATTTCTCCACGTTGTCCCTCTTCCCCATCCCGACCATCACGGCCCTCGGGTGGGCCCTTAGCTGTTCTCAGCGGGAGCCCCCATCAGTCCCCCAGCACTCTTGGACGTGGTTGTGTTTGGGGCTATGTCTTGGTCTCTGCCCCCTGCCTCACCTCCTCCCTTCCCCTCACCTATCTTGCTCCTCAAGCCCCTCTCAATTCTCAACACACCACGCAGCTTCCTGCCTCTGTTTTCATTGCTAAGGCAGTTTTCTCTGCCTAAAACGTCCGCCTCCCATTCTTCACCTGGTTTCTCCCCTTCGGAGACGGCTCAGAACCATCTCCTCTAGGAAGCCTTTTCCAGCCATACCTGTGGGCCTTGGGGTGTTTTCCCCTGTGATAACTCTTACAACAGCAGAAACACTCTGTTGTCTGTCTTAACATCCCCAGCGCCCAGCGCATACAAGGGGTTCCATAAACGTGGTTCTACATGGAACTTGCACTAAAGCTCAAAGAACACGTGGCGGGCAGAGAGCTCATTTAAGCCCTGATGGTGCACGACTACGTGCTGCAGCAAGCTCATAGACGGCTCTCCCACAAAACCACACCCCTGCACAGTCGGGGACCAGGTCCTTGCACGCAGCCCGTGGGTCAGGCGCCCGTTCAGCCTGTCCCGCTGAGGACCTGAGCACTCACTGTGGGCAAGGGCTCAGCCTGAGGAGTTCCAGCCCCAGCGGTATCTGAGCACAGAGCAGGTGTCCCTCAGGGAGGCTCCGGCAGTGAGCCAGCTCGGAAGAGGCCTGGCCTCACGTAGGGATTGATATTTATGCCCCACAAAGGATGCGACTAGTCAAGCATGCTTTCTTGAAGAGGTAAATGATCAGCTGCAATTCTCAGGCTGTGAGCTCTGCTCTGACTGCCCAAGCCCCGGCCTTAATAAACACGGAGCTGGACAGCAGGGACCCCCATCACCCTTAATGATTTTAATTAATAATTTTTTAATTATTAATGAAGTATAGCTGCTGTACAATAGTATATAAGTTACAGGTGTACAATATAGTGATTCACAATTTTTAATGGTTATACTCCGTTCATAGTGATTATAAAATGTTAGCTATATCCCCCATGTTGTACAATATACTCTTGCAGCTGATTTTTTTTTCTTTTTTAAAAATTTTATTTATTTATTTTTATTTATTTATGGCTGTGTTGGGTCTTCGTTTCTGTGCGAGGGCTTTCTCTAGTTGCGGCGAGCGGGGCCCACTCTTCATCACGGTGCGCGGGCCTCTCACTATCGTGGCCTCTCTTGTTGCGGAGCACAGGCTCCGGACGCGCAGGGTCAGTAATTGTGGCTCACGGGCCCAGTTGCTCCGCGGCATGTGGGATCTTCCCAGACCAGGGCTCGAGCCCGTGTCCCCTGCATTGGCAGGCAGATTCTCAACCACTGCGCCACCAAGGAAGCCCGCAGCTGATTTTTATACCTAATAGTTTGTACCTCTTAATCCTCTACCCCTCGATTGCCCCTGCCCCCTCCTCGCTCCCCACTGGTAACCATTAGTTTGTTCTCTATATCTGTGAGTCTGCTTCTTTTTTGTTATATTCACTAGTTTGTTGCATTTTTCAGATTCCACATATAGGTGATAGCATAAAGTATTTGTCTTTCTCTGTCTGACTTATTTCACTTAGCGTAACTCTGAGGCTCCAGGACCCGAGCTTCAGGGTAACATATGGATCCCTCCTGCCCTGTCCAGTCTGGCCAGCAGAGCCGTGGAGGAAGTAGGAAGAGAAGCCAAGGCAGGGCCCCACTTCCGGGAGACCCGAGCTTCTGGGGCCGTGGGAGCAGCCAACTGGGAGCAGCTGGTCACACGGCACCCTGCGTGCAGCCCGGAAATCGCACTTATCAAGTGTCACAGGTTCCAGATTTGTTGATTTCAACAAGTCTCCCCTTAGTTCACTTATACACACACACACACACACACACACACACACACACACACGAATGCTAAATTGGCCAAACTCACTGCCAGCACCAAGAAACAAAGTGGAGCTCTTCCCTCTCTCCCTCCTCCCACCCACCCTGCACACCCCCCAGGGACAGATTTGGGCTCTGGTGCCACTGCTCAGCAAGCTAGATTATGATATTGGCCTCTGTGGTGGAGCCAGATGGGCCCATGACCACTGATGGCTTTGACTCTGCAGGGAAGTACTGATACAATCTTGAGTTGCGAACAGCTGACTCCCCAGCAGACTTTTTGGAATCCGAACTGCTTACAAGCCAGGGCCTGAGAAGTGGACCCTGAGGCCAGCTGGCCAATCACCAAATTCACGGGGACCCTGGTCCGGGCCTGGTCTGGGCCCTGGGGGTTCTGAGGAGGAATTAAGGCACAGAACCCCTGGTTCCAGTACCCCCGAGGTCTGGTCTGGAACCAGGTCTTCCTGACCCATGAGCATCCAAACCTGTGGCTCTTAGGACAGTGGACGGTAGGGCTTAGGGAGCCAGAGGCAGAGTGGGCTGGGGCGGGCTGGTGACCACTGTGCCTCTGCCCGTCCCGTCTCAGCTGCCTCGTGGAGCTGAGGCTACAAGGCCCGCAGGGGGGAGGCATGCACGGTGTGCTGGCTGTGCTTCCCGTGCCCCTGTGTTCAAGGGCCAGCGTGAGTAGGACCCTTTCCTAGTCTCTCTCTTCTGGCCCAGGGCCCTGCCATCTGCAGACTTCTTTTTTCTTTAAACTTAGCAATATGAGCAGATTGGCAGAAATTTTTTTTAAAACTCAAAATGTGAAATTATCAGCCTTTGCAAGTTCTTCTCTCATCTTTTCCACAGGCAGACACAGAGTGGATACCGGACTCTCCTGGTTTCCGTTTCTCTCCTAATGGGATTCCACTGCCTCTGTGTCTCCTCCATCCCAGAGTGGGCCCCCCCAAACCCAGCCCCCAGTGCAGCCCTCCTGGGGTGCTGTGTCCCACACCTTGGCACCCTCTGGCCTGCACCAGAGCCTGGGACACCTCCTAGCCCCCGACCAGCTGTCACTCCCAGCCAGAGCTGCCCAGCCAAGCCATGTCCTTGGTTCTGGGCCCTGGGCACAGCCTGCCCTCCGCAGTCACTCCCAGCTCTGGCCCACACCCACCCACAGCTGTTCCCCTCCCTTCTTCTGCCCCCCGATCATGAATCCAGTGACTGTCTCCCCAGAGACTGACTCTGGTTGGTGTGTGGAGCTGAAACTCTAAGGGCAGGTCAGGAAGCAGTCCAAGTGCCCCATCCCCGCTGAGCTCCCAGAGCAATGTTTTCTTTTAATTAGTGACTCCTGGGCGCAGGGAAAGGCCTGGTCTGTGAGCCTAGCGAGGGACACCGCCGCCAGGCAGCGTGTGGACAGCAAGCTCGTCTCAGAGGTCCTGCACACAGCGCCCTGGGTGCACTTGCAGGGCACAGGGTTGTTTCGAGGCTCCATGGCCGCCTGTGCTCAGAGCCTGTGGGAGGAGCTGCAGTCGCCAGGCCCAGGGTTGGGCGGGGGGCGGGGGAGGCTGGGGGGTGTGCCTCTTCCCCCGGGTCAGCAGACCTTGTGTCCTGCTCCTCCTCTGCTGTCAGGCCTGGTCCATCCACTCCAGACCAGCCCTCCATCCAGGACAGCCAGCTCCTGCTCTCACATCCTCAGTCTTTGAGATCCCCAGGGCCCCTGACCCCTGACCGCTCACCCCCCTCCTTCCCCCCGCTTCTCCTCCTCCTTCCCCGCCCAACCCAGGGCATTCCCACCTGCTAGCTTAGCCCCAGAATACGCCTTCTGTGGTTTCTGTTAACTCCCTGATGGCCAGTGTGCCATGGCCTCTGGACAGCTGCTCAGCACCAGGCCGGCCCCATGACAGAACCAGGGTGTCACCCAGCCTGAGGGCTGTCAGCAGAGGGGGTGTCAGCATAATCCACCTCTCAGGATCGCCCACCTGGGACAGTAGCCAGGTAAGGGAGACACAGGAAGAGCAGGGTAGAGCTGAAGGCCTCTGCATCTCATTGAAGGGGATCAGCGGCCACTCCAGGGGAGGGTGAAGCCCTCGGTCAAACGCATGCCAGCCCAGGCAGGGCCAAATCCACCTGGAAATGGGGCACTGGGTGGGGATGTCCACTGTGGTAATCTTCTCAAGCCTGTCCTCTGCAGTTCCCTGGGATCCCGGGCAAATGCCTGTGCCTCCCAAGACCTCAGTTTCCTAATCTGTGCAATGGGAGGGCTAGAGGGAGAAGAGGCTGCCGGACCCTTTCAGTCTGCCCTTCTCTGATTCACTGAACAGTTAAAACCAAAACAAAGCCTTGGATGTGGTTGATGGGAAGAGGGAGGACAAAGCACGCCTGTTTGCTTGTGCTGGAATCCAAGGAGTGCGCTCACTGGCATACCCCCCACCCCTTGCTGGAGGTCAAGGCCAGGCCACTACCCTGACTCCTATTTCCCGGTCCCGAGACCGTGAGACCGCCAGAATGCCCGGGGAAAGGGTAGATGCTGGTGATTAATTACACAAGTCTTTTCTTTCAGGGAGCTATTTACATACCTCTGCTCTTTAGGGGGAAACAAGCTTCTGTATTATAGCATATAAATGTTTTCCCATGCTTTAAGGTCACTTTTTCACACACTTTTTCCTTAGGATAACATGAATCCTCATTATAGATATTACTGTATTTTAGCGAAAGGAACCATACCCATAGCAATGAGATCCCCAAATAAAGTTCAGTTCATTTTCATCTCTCTTTCTTCCCCGAATATTATTGCTGGAAATGTTACATTATCATAAACCAGAGTTCAGGCTGCATATAGGGTTTTCACAATTGTCGTTTCTCTCTGGATACAAATTCTGATTACTGCCCGCATTTTACAAAGACCCCTCTCCCTCCCTTTTCTTTGTAGGTATGTTTCTTCTCTGGACACACAATTCAGGTGATGAGAATTAGGAGGGTTTATGACGGAGGGTTCCTGTGCCCTCCGTCCTCTTCCCTGCCGGCCATCTGGGGCAAGGAGCCTGGGGTGGGGGTGTGTAGGGGCGGTAGTGGGGGAGGTGGCTGATGCAGGGGGCTCCCCCAGAGGACCCTCCTTTTGGCAATCCAGAGGGACCCCTGGAGAAGGCTGTGGTCCCAAGGCCTCCTGGCTGGCCCTACCTGCAGGAGGAAGGGAAAGGGCTCTTATAGGGCAGCCTTGGAGGTGAGAGGTGGGTGTGTTGGAAGTTTCCAGGTGGACTTGCTTCCCCTCAGGCAGGACAGACACTCAGACTTCTCGGGGGGGGTTCAGGGTCAGGCCTTCTCCCTGGTGCACTGAAGCTGTCCGTGCCGCCTGCCCTTGTGGCCCGTTTGCTGGCATCGGGGCCAGCTGGGCAGTCGGCTCAGGCCCAGCGGTTGCTCCTCTCTCCCTCCGCCTCTTCCCTGGCGTTTGCAAATGCCTCCCCCCGTGGACTTCCTGCGAAGCCCATGCTTCCTTCCTGTGCCGTGTAGGGCTTGAGAAAGTAACTGGCTTTGGACTCAGATAAACCTGTATTTGAATCCCACTGACGAGCTATGTAACCCTAGGAACGTGTCCTCATTCCTGTGTAAGATCCTTCATCTGTAAAATGGAGTTCTGTAAGAGGTACAGCCCAGCTGGGAGAATGGAATCAAGTAACCCGTCACACACCTTATCCAGGGCCTGGCGCCCACCACAGGTGTTCTGTAGGTGATGGGGCGGAAGCAGCGGGGGCGGGGCCTGCCTTCATGCCCACCCATGCTCCCTCCCGCTCTCCTCTGGGTCTTCTCCCTGCCACTTTTACCCCTAGTAAAGCCCTCACTTTCTTTTATCTTAACCATGTTGGGTAAATCCTGCCGAAGGGATGGCTCACAAGCTCCCCTCTCCTGCAGCATGTTGGATGTCAGGGCACGTTCTCTGCGTGCCCCAGGCGCTGTCCCCTAAGCACCTGACAGTAGCCGCCTCCCCACAGCTGAGAGTGGGAGCTCCCTGCGTCCCCATTGCCTGGGAGGAAGCAGAGGCTCCAAGAGTTTGAGCCAAGTGCTCAAGGACACGCAGATGATAGATGTCAGAGCCAGGACATAAGGCTCTGTTGGATTCCAAAGCCTGCCGCCTTAAGAGTATCGTTTGTTATGCAGTGATGCCATGATGCTCCAGGGTCCGGGCCCGTGGAGGCAGTTAGGAGGTTTGTCCCTGAACTAAATGACTCAAGGCTGCTGCGCTTGCTGAGGCTGTGCCCCTGCTCACCACAGTCTTTCTGCCTCTCCTCTCATTCTCAGCCTTTAAACTTGCTCTGGTCCTTGTCTTGCCTGAGGCAATAGCACCCGCTCACCTGCTGTGGATCTGCTTGTTAGAATTATGTGCAAAGGAAGCATTCATAGGCTACAAACAAGGATGCTGGGACTTGCCCGTGAACAAGGAGCTTCTGCAGTACGATGCCATCTGGTTTGCTTGTTCTAAGGCTCTGATTGCTTCTTGACTTGTGGCTATGTTTAGGATAAAGGAAGGATGGCTCTTCCTGATTTCTGGGCAGACTGGAGAACTTTCAACTTTTTGAAATCTGATCAGAAAAAAAAACAAAAATGCTTTTTTGCAGGGTTGGATAGTCATCCAAGTGGGTGGGACGGGAAGGTGAGGCAAGCCTTTCAGGTTTCCCTACAGAGTGGGCTGGTTGCCCCCCAGGGGATCCAAGGTCCTGGGGTGCAAGAGGAGGAACCGAGGCTCAGGCCCTGGGAAGGGGGTTTGATCTCCTCTAACCCCAGCCCTAAGTCCGGACCCCCCGCTTCTATTCCTGACTCCAGTGTTAGCTCTCTCTAGGTGGTGCCAAGGCATCTACCATCTCTAAGGACCAGGCTGCACATCTGTGAAATGGGTGTGCTGCTGTGCCTGCACCACCCCACAGAGGCAGCAAGTGCCACGTCGGTGTGAGGACTTGTGGTACGGCCTTGACTTTGCCATCGCCCTGATTGCAGCCCTCAAAGAGCTGATCCCATGGCAGGTGTTAGAAATGTCTCTGCAGAGTGTTAGAACCTGTGCACCTGCCCCTCGGGGGTGGTTACAGACACTTGGTGGGGAAGGGGGATGGTTTCCCAAGCCTGGGGCAGGAGAGGGAGGGCAGAGGCACTTCGAGCTGCCTGGCATTCTAACTTCCACTGGTTCCCTCCCCAGCCCCAATTTGCGTTTCGTTCAGTAAACTCCAAACTGGAAAAGCTTGCCGCCTGGATCCGGTGGGTAACAGCACAGCGCATCTGGGGCAGGGCCGGGGCCAGAGAACCCGCATTCCTCTGGGAGAGCAAAAGGGATGCATATAGTTATTCTCCAGAGTGAGTTTTCGAATCCCTGCTATGATCCTTCTTCCATTCTAAAGCAGAGGACATAAATGCTAAACTGTGGTTCTTGCCAGGGCTGATAAGGAAAACCAGTGAATACAGGAGTCTCATTAAGAAAATCCTAAAATTTTAGTCTTATCACTGCTGCAACATAATACAGTAAGTATGTTCATTCCAACCTCCCTCAGCCCCCCTGCCCCCTGAAATCCCTCTCAGCGAAGGCTGCAGAATGAAATGCCCTGCCCATTACAGCCTCAAGTCCTGTCTGACTAGGATTTGTCCCCTTGCCTCGCGTGATGGAGTGAGTCTCCAATTTGAGTGGACAGGGCTTTGCCCTCTCACACTTCCGGCTGCCTCTGCAGTAATCAGTTCAACAAACATTGTCAAAATCCCTACTGTGTGCAGGGTGCGTAGTGAGAGCTGTGAAACGTCAGAGTGTAGCTGAGTCCATCTCCTTGCGAGAGCCTATGAGCTGAGCGGGGAACCCTGATTTATGGGCCAAGCTGCCAGCTGACCTCTTCCCCAGCAAAGACTCCTTTCAACAGGCTTCTCATCCAAGTGATTATTTGCTGTTTGTACCGCTTGGACTTGGCAACGATTCTGCAATTCCTATTAGCAAAGAGGGAACAGGAACCTTGCAGTCAGTACTCATCTCATGAAGAGGTGATTCGCAGAGGAAGACTTGCCTGGGAGTTTTGCCTGGACACCTTCAGCCCTACTCTGTAATGATAATGAACTTTTTTACTAGCACTGTTCCAAATTCCTTCCCCAGCTGGCATTTCTTTTCTTCCCGGTGACACTTCCGTGAGGTAGGTAGAGCTGCCCCGAGTCTCCGCATTTCACAGAGAAGGAAGCACATGCCAGAGAGGGGAGGTGACTTGTGACCTGCTCCTCATCCCATGTGCTATGCGAGGGAGTGGCAGCGCCCCCCCTAAGCCAAGTGCCCAGCTCTTCATCTGCATCTCTTTCCACTCCACCGAGCCCCAGGCCAGCTGGGAGGGCAGATGACACCACAGTGGCACAGGCGCCAGCCGGGTCCGCCTGGGCTCCCTGCAGAAGCTGGTGCTCAGAGGGGCCGAGGAAGCAGGAGAGGCTGCGCCGCCCTAGATGCGTAAGAGGTGCCGCGGGGCACGGCGGGGCCGCAGCTGCCGAGTCACGGTGATAGACGTTCGCGGCTCACAGGTGGGAGCTCACGGGGCCCTGGTGCCAGGGTGGCCGCGCAGCTGGCAGGTCAGAGGGCCAAGCATTGCATTTCAGCAACATGATCTCGGCCTGGAGAGTGAGGGGAAACGTGGGCCCGCCCGGCGTTTGCGGTCTTCAGCCGGGAGAGGGGCTGGGGGCTGGCAGGGGGCCGGGCAGTGTCGGGAGTCTCTCCGGTTCTGTGCGTTCCATTCCTCTGCTGGCCTTGCCAGCTTTTTCAGAATAAGCGATGCTGTGTGTCCCTCCCAAGACCCAGTAAGAAAACCGTGCTTAAGAGTCAAGAGTATCTGAAGGACTTCACAAGGAGAGGAGCACCCTTGGAATGAAAATGTTCCAGGAAGATGCAAGCCTCCCAGTTGCCTTGCCTCTCAGCAAAAGAATTAGAACGGCATATTCCAAGTGTGGGAGGGGCCGGGGGGGGGGACACAATTTATATTCGCTAGAGATCTTACTTGGAAGTAATTTTACTCCCTATAGTTCTTTACTTAAACCTTCTCAGACTGGTTCCCAGCTGGGTGACTTAGTGATCTCCAAAATGTGCTGACATTCGGGCCCCTAAGAATACATACTGTTACTTTTAATGGGTGGGATTTTTTCAATTAATTTTTATTGGAATAGAGTTGATTTACAATGTTGTGTTAGTTTCTGCTGTCCAGCAAAGTGAATCAGTTATACATATGCATGTATCCACTCTTTTTTAGATGCTTTTTTGTGAGATTTGTTTTTAAAAGGTTTCCCTGAGCCAGTGGAGCGCCCAGGTGCAACCACAGTGCTGGCCTTGGGGACCGGAGGCCAAATGCACGACGTCAGGTTGCCAGGAGCTAAGTATTCCGTCTAGACACGGAGGAGGGAGGAGAGGACCAGAGGAGACGGGGTCCTGGGAGCTGCAAAAGGCCTGCGCCCAAAAGAAAAGAGCTCTCCCTTTGTTCCACTGTCCACTGCTTGTCCCTGAGCCTGGCCCTACAGAAGGGCAGAGGAGACCTCTGGGGCTTGGCCTGGAGAATTCCTTTCTTCTTTTCTTGCTTCCTCCTACGCCACGTGGCTTCAGACCATGACATTTCTGTTCGATGCTGTCAGTGCCTTGGTTTGAGGAGAATCTCTCTGTACCCGGGTCCCTTGGCCAAGAATAAATGGTGCCCGGAGCCTGCTGGCATCTGCTCCAGCCTGTCTCCCTTCCTCCTCCACATGATCCTCAGACAAGAAACAGTTCCTTCCCCCAGGCAGTGGGGCAGAGCTAAGGGGGAGGCGATGGGCCAGGCCCAGGACCCCCAGTCCCGAGCTTGCGTGTCTGGCTGAGGTTCAGCTTCAGCCTGGCCGGGGAGGGTAAGGTACAACTTGCCTCTCTCCTCTGAAACTTAGTGATCAAATAGCCACCAGCCCCAGCCCCTGCCCCTACCCAGAGGCAAGCCTGCAGAGCCAGGGCCCACCGGCTATTTTTAGAAAGCTATCAGGTGTGCAGGACACCCAGTTGCTTTTTCCACCTGTTTGGGGTCATTATAGGGATCCTGTGTCTCTGCCACAGGCCCTGCCTATTCTGCCATGTGAGTCTCACTGTGACCAGGGCAGCCACTAAGCTCCTTCCCGATTAACCCAGTCGTCTCTCCCGCCTCGCCCGGCCATGGCAAGTGAGTCTTTGGGCCCGTAGTCGTTTTGTGGTCGGAAGCATGGACATTGGGCACTAATGCCTGGCCTCCTCTGCTTCCTTGAGAGGGAGTTTTCAAAGGTCAGAAAGTAACGTCAGGTCAGGAAGAACCTTGACTCGGGAGCCCATCATGAGGAGTGTGGATCCACTGGGCGGCAGCACAGCGCGTGCCGTCAGGCTGGGGCATGCTGTGTGCACCCTGGGGTTCATTGCCAACAGATGCAGGGAGCTGGGGGCGTTCAGAAGAAGAGCTCAGCCTTGAAGGACGGGCAAGGTTTGATCAGGAAATACAGGAGGGCAGGTGTGCCAAGCAGAGGAAAACTTGTGCGCCGGATCATCCAAGTTGTGATGGGAACCTCAAGGAGACAGTGAGGCGGGAACAGGGGGCTCTGCAGGGACAGAAGGACAAGAGCCTGGAAAGCCCACGAGGCGGTGCCCGGTGTGAAAAGCCTTGGATACCAGGTGAGGTGTCTGGACGTTTTCTGAGGGATCGAAGCCGCTGGGGGTCAGAGCGGGGAGAGGCAGGGGAGTGCGGCAGGGTGCTGGCTACCTGTGATCCCTGCCGCCGGGAGGACGTGGCGTCTTCCCGGTCACAGAGCAGCAGCCGCAGACGCCTTGGGGCCGCATCTTTGTGGCCCCGCCCTCCACACCCCGTTCACAAGTCCCGAGGCTGCGGTAAGCTGGGGCTGGCTTGGTGGCTCCTAAGAGCCCGATGTTGACGGCTCTTCCCAGCTCTGTCCTCGGTGGCACTCTGTTGGTAGCTTGAAATCGAAGTGGGAATGTGTGTCCAACAGAGACTGGCAAACGCTAGGAGTCAGGGTCTAGCTGGTTTGGTTTGTTTGTTTTATCCCTCATCGCCATCGCAGACGGCTGTTAAACCTTCACCAGCACAGCCCTGGGTGATGGCGAGCCCCTGAAGGGGTTTACGCTGGGGAGTGAGAGTGGGGTCAGCCGCGACCACACTGAACTGGGAGAGAGTATTTGTGGACGTGGGTCATGCCTCCTTCCCTGTTGAGGAGGCTGGAGGGTGGACGTGGGAGTGGCCCTGGGCCGAGAGAGTTGAGCCGTCTTCACCATCTGTTGGCCGATTCTGAGGACCAAACTCCTTAACGTGGTCTAGGAAACCTTTGACCCTCCTCACCCGGAGGAAACTCACACTGCCTTGCCTGAGCAGGCTCTGTCCCGGCCACACTGAACTGCTTTCAGCATCTGAAACGCAGCCTGCTTCTCCTCCATCCGAACCTGGCACTGAGGGTGCACTCAGTAAACGCACACCTGCCCGTAGCTCTCCTACTACATGCTGGCCAAGCGTGAGAGCCGGGATGGGGGGCTTTTCCAGGTGGGCAGAGGAGCTCGCCGGCAGAGAAAGCATCTGAGCGGGGCTTGCTTTCTTAACAGTGATTCTGGTTAGTCTTCACTACGTGGTGAAAGCAGCAGGATTTGTTCAATGCTTCAGAGTCACAAAGCAGTTGGCCCAAAGGATCCTTCCAACAAGCTTGTAAGATGTAAATGTAAAATGTAAAATCCCATTTCAGAGATGAGGAAACTGAGGGCCAACTGGTAGACCCCAAGCCTTGACCCTGACTCCTGGGACCCTGCATCTTGAGCTGGCTCCCTGAACTGGGGGCTTCAGATGGTTCATCCCAAGTGAGCTCAGATGTCAGGAGCAGTCCAGCCTCCCCCAGGGGATCAGATCCAAGGCCTGACCCCAGAGACAGGTCTGCAGACCCCATCACCACTGTCCCTCGAGGACTTGCCTCTTAAAAATGGGCATTAATGCTGGCAGTGAATACACTGTTGCTTTTTTTGCTCTTTTGGGAAAAGAAAAACCTGGCTTCTTAGAGCTGTTGTATTTTATTTTTCTGTAAAGAGGAAATTAATTTTAGTCTTTCTTTTCGGTTTAAAATGTTGTTCTTTGCTTTTTCTGCCCTACAATTTAAAAGGAAACATTTGTCTGTTGAGAAAAGAAATGATAATTATAGACTAAAAATTGTTTCTATTCTGATTTGAAAAAGTGACAAAAAAATTAAAAAATTCCATCACACAGATGGGCCCTGCTGACGGAGGGTGTTTAACAATGAAGCCCCAGGCTGGCTGGGGGCTCAGAATGGCATTCGAGGTGGATTTGGGCTCCAGCATTGCCTGGGAGAAGGGCTTTTTCTGAGGCTGCTCCCCATTTCTGATGCTGGGTAGCAGCCTGTGTGGGGTCTGCACACTCTGATCCCCCACGTGGTTCAGCAGTGGGAGGACAGTTTACCTGTGGATTGAATGGTCCCTCTTAGGAGAACTGTGTGCCGAGGCCAGCACTCCCTCTCATGGTCCCTGAGCTTGAGAGCCTCCTAGCCTTATTCCCTTAGCCGAGAGTTCTACAAAACTACAATCGCTCCAACTCCTTTGATCAGTAATGCAGGGAACTGATTAGACTGTGAAATTAAACTAATAATGTCATACCGTTAACCCTCGATCAGTGGGGAAAGGGCTCAGAGTGAAGGCTATTTCCTCCATCCATATTGCCCTCTGGATACATGTATTTACTTTTTGGAACAACTCCTAGGCACACATGCATTCCTGGGACCCCTCTCTTTCCCCCAACCCCGGTGTGATCCCCAGTGCAGTGCCCCACTTAAGGGAAGAACAAACTGAGGCTGAGTGATTGACGCTGTGTGGTCACACAGCTAAAGAAAAGATGAGCCTGGCTCTAGAACACTGGTCCAGAACTCTTTGGTTGCCCGAATTGTCTCCAGGCGCTGTTCTGGAATTAGCGACGTCTTTGTCCTTCCCTGGCCTTGCCACTGAGGAGGAGGAGCTAGCATGCCCTTCATGCCCTTCCCATTGGCCCTCCCACGGCTGGTCCTCCGCCGGGACCTGTCAATTCCATCACAGTGGAATGTTGCCAGGGATCAGACCCTCTCTCTAAAAGTGGTGATGGTATTTAATAACTAATTACTCTAATGATCCTGCAGAAATGCTGGAGACCTGTTTTAGGAGAGATGTCAATTAGAGCCATCTGCACGGCGAATAAAGGAACCCTACCCCAGCTGTACTGTTGAAACATGTTAGCGTTTTCCTACCAGCGGCCATATGGTACTTAACGAAAGTGAATTGTTCACACTGCACAACCCGCGCCTCCTGATGAATACCAGCATTTTGTTTTGGAAAATAGTTCTTCAATCGTGTGGAATATTTGTCAATGCAGTAAGTAGCAAGTTGGAAGCCGGCAAGCCCTTGAATGCAAAAAGACTTCCCTCACCTCAAGATGCTCTTCCTCCATCCCAGCCCACCCCCTGCCCCCGCCGGCTGCCAAGCCCGGCTCCACCCCAGTCCCGTATCCCATCTGTGCCCAGTCCTCAGCATCTGCTTCCGAATCTGCTCAGGAGAGCCAAGGCCACGCAGGGTTCTGGCACCACCCCACCTTGGCATCTCGATTCGTGTGAAATCAGAAGCAGGATGTCTGAAGCTATGTAGAATGGGAGCACGGAGGCTCCAGCTGGAAGGGCACAAAATATTGGGCAAAAGTCACCCAAGAGTGGAGAAGTAAGTATAGGATGTTTGGGTGTGGCTTCAAAGAAGGGTTAGCTTTCTATTTGCAATCTGTTCCTTTCAGGAGGTACAAAGCTCAGGTTGGTACCTGGATGCTCAGAGAGGTGGAGGAGGATGGTTTCTGGGACTCAGCGGAAGCCGGCCTGAAGCCTCGTGCTTGTCACCAGCACAGGCAGGGCCACCAATCAGTAGTGACCGCAAGTTGTTGCCACCTGGTGGCCACTACTGACCTGTGCCCAGAGAGCTGGGACCAGGGTACAGCCACTCTGTGGGTTCTGTTAACTGAGAACAGGCAGGTTTCAGAAGCCGACCAGCGCCAGGACCAGGCCTGTGCTGTGCTCTGATAGTTATGCCCCCACCCCCCACCCCCTGCCAGGCTGTGCTGGGCAAGGGGACCCTCCACTCCCTTGTGGGGCTCTGTGGCCTCCACAAGCTGAAGGTCCTGCTGTCGGGACCGCAGGAGGAAGCTTTTATTGCGGTCAGCTCTGGGACCAACAGGATTTCACTTGCTGGCAACATCTATTCTGGAATTTTCCCTAGAACCGAAGTCACTTATTAACGCTTAAGAAAAGACATGACTGACTGCCATTCATGATACAGAGCTGCTGCAAGTCCTGAAATCCAATATGTTCTTCGCAAAACCGTGGTCCCTTAAATCTCACTTAGTTCCAATTCAGCAGCAACAGGTCCCTAGTTTCAATAATGATCCTAAGTTCAGCCAAACACATCCCTAAAGGAAACCCTTCAGGGTGAAAAATAGCAGAAATGAGCTCCCATTTGTCTTGACCAGCAGACTTCACCGTTTGCTTTCCATGTCCGTGCCCTGAGTGTTGCCCCATTCTCACTGACACCTGGCCCCGTAACAGACGTGTGTCTGAAAGAACCAAGTCACGGTGACCCCAGGTGGCCACCTCAGCCAGGCGACCAAGGCCTCAGGCAGCCTCGAGCACGCTTGACCATGAAAGGCGCCCAGAGCACCTCAAGTAAGTCACTAGTCTTTCCATGGGCCAATTCCAGAATGACCCTCGCAGACTAGAACCCACTCTGCTGCCTTTCTTCCCACCCCATTTGGGGCCGTGCCTGGCAGTTACCCTAAAGAGTTAAACCTTTCCTCATTTTGGGGTTGGGAGGGAGGGTAGGGGAAGGCTGGGGCCAGTTTGACATATGCTGCCTGGTCTGAACGTGAGTGCTGTGCTCAGTTGCTGAATTTGATGAATTGCATTATAAAATTTAAAAACAAATTTAAAACTCTATTAACTCCCTGTAATGGCCTCCTCTTGGAATACACAGACAGCAACAGATCACTGACAAGGAGAAAAAATACTCTCGTTGGCAATGTGCTTCGCTTGCAGCAGGATGGAGGCTGGTGGGAGCTGGTGAAGCATGCGGGGACCACACACCCTCTGACCCGTGCCCGGCTTCCTGCTCCTGGGTCCAGAGCGAGGCCCCTTCGAGTAGACCGTCACGGGATCCACAGGGCCCAGGTTAGACTTTGGCTGGCTCTTATGTCAAAACCTAAACTGTGCTTGCTTTCGAGGCTAAAACACTTCTTTCAAGACTGAGCCATGAGAGTGATGAGCTTACGAGGTGTGGTACAGCCTCGGGGAGGAGAGCCTGTGGTTTGGGGATCAGAATGTGTGTCAGGCAGGAGGAGGTGTGTCCCCAGGGTCACCCACGCCACCCTCTGCACCAGGGGAAGGGGCAGGGCAGGGAGGTTGTTCATTGGTCACTGCGGGCCTCTGCAAATCCAGGAGCATTCGGGGAGAAGGCGGGTACTGGCCTGGCTGCAGGCTACCAACTGCAGAGAGATGGACTTTTGTCGAGAAAGGATGCAGCCCTGCAGCTGTGTGTGCACGTGGGCAGAGAGGAGGAGCTCGGCCAGCAGGGAGGAGCCCCGCGGACCCAGGGGAGAGCTCCCTCCCTGTCTCTGCAACTCAGAGACCCCAAGCTCAGAGAGCAGGACGAGGGGCAGCGTGACCTGGTCTTTGGGGAGCTCAAGAGGCTTTCTGCCAACCGGGTCTCCTCCTTTTGACGGTGGCTCTCGGTCCCTCCGTGCACGTAAAGTGCTTTGGAGATACTTGGGGAGGCTGAGGCGTGGTGTGCACATACGGCAGCCCTGGCTGTCCAGAGGCGGTGAAGAAACCATGTGTGTACGTGTGTAGGTTGAGTGTGTGTGTGCACGTACACGAAGATCTGCGTGTGCACAAGTAAGCTGTGCCTCGTGACCTGGCTGCCCCGGGGCTGCGGGTTTAATGCGGACTGTGCATCCAGGGACCGTGCGTTTCTGGAAGCATCCTTCAAAACAGTTGAGAAATGAGATGCACTTCCGCAGCCTGAGCCTCCCCCACCCTCCGAGGCTGCTGTCGCACCCACTGGGAGGCTACGCTGGGCTTGGGCGCTGAGGAGACTTGCAGCTCCTGCCCGGCAGGACTCAGGACTGGCAGCATTTGGTGTCAGAGAATTCACGAGCCTCTCCTGGGAGCTCAGCTTCGGATACAATGCAAAGAGCTCCAGGTCGTAGCCGCAGCTTCCGTGTGGCCTCTCGGGAGCCTTGACCTAGCCCGCGGAGAAAAGCCAGGTAGACCCGGGAGCTCCCGGAAAACTCCCCCCGTGGCAGCTCCAGATGGGGTGGGGCATTTAGGGTAAAGGGAAGAGAAATGACGTTTGTAATACTTTGAGGACCACCCCCCCAGGGACTCACAGTATAATAAGAATGGGGGCATCCACAGTAATGAAGAGAACAGAATTTCCTCCTGCCATCACACTCTCTAGAAGGCCCATTCCTGGACAGCCAGTGCTAGTTACAGGCCAGCTGTGTTTGCAACCTTTGTGAGCCTGCTTTGGGCCATTTTTTTTTTTTTTAAACCACTGTACACTTTAAGATTTATTGATTGATTGATTGATTGATTGCTATGTTGGGTCTTCGTTTCTGTGCTAGGGCTTTCTCTAGTTGCGGCAAGCGGGGGCCACTCTTCATCGCGGTGCGCGGGCCTCTCACTATCGCGGCCTCTCTTGTTGCGGAGCACAGGCTCCAGACGCGCAGGCTCAGTAATTGTGGCTCACGGGCCTAGTTGCTCCGCGGCATGTGGGATCTTCCCAGACCAGGGCTCGAAGCCGTGTCCCCTGCATTAGCAGGCAGACTCTCAACCACTGCGCCACCAGGGAAGCCCATGGGCCATTTTGTATAAATAAGACTGCTCTTAGGAAAAAATAATATTGCTAATTAGCCCCCACTGTTTTAAGTAAATGAGATTTTCCTATGGCATTAAAAAACCCAGAGATATATGTGTGCATAATGCAGAGTTTACAGAGCTCTTTTTGTGACTGTAATATTGCTCCCACCATTTCAATTGAAATTCGAACCAAGTGAGGAACCACCCAAATCCCCAGTCTTTGGAATGCCCTTCAAAGCAACACTGACTGGTTCCTTTCCTGTTTCCCCTCTGTGCGTGCAACAGGCAGTGCTTCGCTTTTCGTGTATTTCATGTAACAGTAAACAGCAGAACAACAAGGGCTTCGGAAACATCCAGACCCGGGGTTGAATCCAGGTGCAATGCTTTGTGAACCTGGACAGTCACTCAGCCACATTGCACCTGATAGAACTTTCCTCGTAAGGTACTCCTCATCATTATTCTTTAATTTTTGTTAAACAAAATCATGAATGTGAAACACTGAGCCCCATGCTTAGCACATAATAATAAATTACATCGTAAATGATAGTTCTTATGTGTCAGTGCCCTTGTTGACACGCAATGTCCTCCCGGGCTGGAATCTTCTTCTCTTTCTTGCCTTCTGTTCAAAAGCTATGCATCCTTGAAAAGGCTAGCCTGCGTGCCCCTGATTCCAAAAAGCCTTCCTCGTTGGCCTCAGCCAGAATACTGGATGCCTTTGTGGCATCCCAAGTTGCAAACTTGTATTCCCGCCCAGATGTCATTCTTTCCATTCTGCTCGGTGTCTCCCCTCCTGCACGTTGGGGCCATTCCTACCCCTGACCTGCCACGGTCACACTCAACCCAGGCAGGGCAAAGAGCGGGTGCTCAGGACCTGCTTGTAGAGTGAATGGGTTTTGAATTGTTGAGTGAAACTGAGGTCCCACAGTCTGCTTTGGGCTCCAATGGTTCAAAATATCCCTTGCCAGACAACTGTGGGTGGCTCTGAACTGCAAAATTAGAAAGGAAAAGAAAGTGCTTTTTGTGGTGACACAGAGCCGAGGACATCCGGGGTTTCACAGCCTAGAACCCCCCCACAGGCTTCTTCTAAGTCCCCTAACCCTTTTGATGCTGCAGCAATTTGGCTCTAAAAGAAGCTGCTAACTTGCAGTTTGGCACGAAGGAACTTTCTGGGCTGATGGAGCAGTCTGTATCTTGATTGGGCTGGTGATTGTGCGGATGCATACATTTGTCAGAGCTTGTCAAACTGTACACTTAACATCTGAGCAGTTACTTTATGGAAATTTTACCTCCATCAAATTAGTTAGTTTTAAAAAAAAATGCAACCCAGCTAGACAGGCCAGGTGGAGGGCCCTGTTCTGGTCTTTGTGCTTTCCCCTCCCACTGTGGGTGAGGTGGCACTGAGACGTGTGGCTAAAGCTAGGATGTCCCAGGATTTCTCTGGGAGAAAAGAGACAGAGGGACAGAGCAGCTTCTGCATCTGTGGGATTGTCATCCTTTCAGTCCTGAGCTCAGCCTCGGTGCAGGGGTACCTCCCCACCCTCCCCCCTGGACCTCACCCCAGCCTGCCACTGAAGAACAGCCAAGCGCTAGCTCTCAGCTTTGCAGCCTCGCTCAACCCTGAACTAGAGTCCACCTCTCATCAGACGGGAGAGGAGTTAACATTATTGTAAACCCTGAAGGCCCCTCCAACGGATATTTGCACACCCATGTTTTGTAGCTGTGTTGTTCACAATAGCCAAAAGGTGGAAGCAACCCAAGTGTCCATGGATGGATGAATGGATAAACAAAATGTGGTGTATACACACAGAGGACGAGTATTCAGCCTTTAAAGGGAAGGAACTACTACATCCACGGGTATATGCTGCAACATAGATGAACCTTGAAGGCGTTATGCTAAATGAAATAAACCAGACCCCAGAGGACAAATATTGCAAGATTCCACTTACAGGAAGGACCTAGAGTAGCTAAATTCATAGAGACAGGAAGTTACTAGAGGCTGGAGAGAGGGGAGAATGGGGAGTTAAGAGTTTAATGGGTACAGAGTTTTAGCTGGAGTAGGTGAAAAAGTTCTGGAGATGGACAGTGGCGATGGCTACACAACATTTTGAATGTACTTAATGCCACTGAGGTATATGCTTAAAATGGTCAATTTTAGGGACTTCCCTGGTGGTAGTGGGTAATTCTCCGCGCTCCCAATGCAGGGGACCCGGGTTCCGTCCCTGGTCGGGGAACTAGATCCTGCGTGCATGTCACAAATAAGAAGTCTGCATGCTGCAACTAAAAGATCCCGCGTGCCGCAACTAAGACCCAGCGCAGCCTAAATAAATAAATAAATAAAAGTAAAATATCTGGTACAATAAAAAAAAAAATCTTTTAAGAAGAAGAACAGCAACAATCCAAGGCCTCCGCCTGCCTTCTGACCCCCATAAATTTTGACATCTCATATTGCAGAGGCGATGCTTGGCTAAGGACTGGGTTTCTACAAAGCAGAAGGAAACAGAGGCCATCTGATGCCTACCCCTTTCTTAAAATCCGAGTGCACGCCCTTTTAGAGTAACAAACGTCCTTCCTGAATGCTGGGGTCCTTTTTGTCGAGACAGACACACTCACACCACTGGGTTAACTTGATTTCCTCTTGTTGACTCTCTCAAGCAATGCTTGGCCTCAACCTGACAGCTGAGAGGTGAATTTCCCTCTATCACTCCGGAAACTCCCAGCATTATAATTGGGGTGACCCAGTCCTCAAGACCCGGAGACCCCAAGCTGCAGAAATTAGAGCACACTCTGTGCAAGGAGCCTGGCTGTCAGGGTGGGTTCGTTCTTGGCCTGTAATGCGGAGTGACACTCAGCACTTGCCACAGCAGGGAGCCGGGCCCTCAAACAGCCACAAACAGCCACATGGCTGAGGACTTAAGGAGGCTGACTGTCCCACCTCTGCCTGGGGGACCAGATTGGATTTGTCCCTTGAATGTCATAACGCTGCACCCATCACCACCTCAAACTCAGTGTTAACACTTTGCGCGCTTAGAGGAGAGACCATCTGGGCACAGCAGCATTCTGCAAGGGCTGCTGACCTTTTTGTTTGCCAAACAAACCCGGAATGCTGAGACCTGATCTCTCTCCATAAGAGTATGTTGTGTTCAGGCCTTGAAGGGAACAAAGGGAGGATCCATCAAAAATGCCTGAGCCCATTCGGTGGAAAGAAACCGTATACTGTCTACCCTCGGATGGATATGAACAAATACATCCCACACGTGGTAAACGAGGACAGCGACATTGAGACAAACTTTGAGTCTCTCCTCCTGCCGGATGATTTAGTGGAAACCAAAACACTCCACATACACACACACACACACACACACGCACGCACACCAGGGATGGTGGGAAGGACTGTTCTGAACCTGCCTGGCATCCCCTTTCATCTGTTACGTTCCTGTTCTCTGCAGAGCCTGGATGAGTGTGTGCTGCTCCCACGCCACACCAGCCCCCTCCAGCGATCACCTTCCTGCCATCGGCTTCTGCATTTGTTCCGAGTTCCCTGTGGGTGCCGTCCATGGGCACCTGGGGACCCATGGGCAGCCTGCAGCCTCACTGGACACTCTGTGGACCTGGGGGAAGGGGTCTGCTTTCCCCTCTTTGTCCCCTCCATCATGCCTCTGTGAAGAGAAGGGCATTTAAAGTCCCTTAGGAAGAAAGAGTAACTTCTCAGTTGGCTTTGAGCTATAGATTCCTGCAGTGCGCAGAAACATGGACTCCATGATGCTTTAGATGTAACACAATTGAACACACACGCATGCACACGTGCACACACACACACACACCCCTATAGCAGATCAAGAGGAGGCATCTGTTTAAGCACTCATGACCAGTATTATGTCAGCTGCATTAGTGCTTGGAACACAGAGTTGTTTTTTGTTTTGTTTTGTTTTTTAAATGTTTGTTATTTATTTATTTTTGCTGTGTTGGGTCTTAGTTTCTGTGGGAGGGCTTTCTCTAGTTGTGGCGAGCGGGGGCCACTCTTCATCACGGTGCGCGGGCCTCTCACTGTCGTGGCCTCTCTTGTTGCGGAGCACAGGCTCCAGACGCGCAGGCTCAGTAGTTGTGGCTCACGGGCCCAGTTGCTCTGCGGCATGTGGGATCTTCCCAGACCAGGGCTCGAGCCCGTGTCCCCTGCATTGGTAGGCAGATTCTCAACCACTGCGCCACCAGGGAAGCCCCAGAGTTGTTTTAACCATAAAATATACCAGGATTCATTTGTTGGCAGAATTTAGAGCACAGGACTACAGGGACTAAGGAAGGGAAGCAGGACGCCCCATCTGGGTATTTGGGAAGGGATGGTCCATCGCCTCTTTGCTGGGATTCTAGGCATTTAGGGCTTGGCTACCTCCAAGAAGCTGCATGTTGAAGGGGAGCTGGAGAGGAAGATCTCAGGCCAGCCCAGCACCTTCATACGCTCCTGATCAGGATGGAAGGGCCGAATTCTTTTTTTTTTTTTCTTGGCTATGCCACATGGCATGCGGGATCTTAGTTCCCCGACCAGGTATCAAACCCGTGCCCCCTGCATTGGAAGTGCAGAGTCTTAACCACTGAACCACCGGGGACGACCCCAGGGCTGAATTCTAATGGTGCTACTTTGGTTTGGTATTTTGGGCTGCTGGAAGCTTTGGAACGTGTCCAGAGGATGTCAGGATTTATGCCATAGGCTTCATGACAGTAAGAAACACTTCTGAAATCCCATGAGAATTATCCATGAGGAAGAAGGCTGCTCTTGTCTGTAAAGCAAAGTGTCTCTGTTGGCCCCAAGGGTACCTACAGACCTCACTTTGCCAGTTAGAAAACAAGTGCAAGGCTGAGCCCATTGGGCTGGACCCCAGTTAGCATTTGGGAAAACAGAGGCCAGCAAGGAGAAAGGGCTTATGCAAATTCACACCACCAACAAGTGGCAGAACTAAGGCTGGGACCCAGGTTTCTCCTGATTCCTAACACAGTTCTTTGATCACCTAAACGTATTCTGAGCTGGGGAAGGCAGCACTCCCAGTGTGCACCCAGCGCTCCTGAGGATTTCTTAAAATGCAGATTCTGATTCAGTAGGCTGGGGTGAAGACTCTGCATTTCTAACACGCTCTCAAGTGATGCGGGCACGGCTGGCCCCAGGACCACACTGGGGGAAACAAAGATGCTTGCGGTCAGCTTCACTGGCAGGGAGGCCAGTAGTTTGGATGCAAAGCTGGAATTCCTAATTCTCCATCATACCTGCTTAGCTCCATTCCTGTTCTGATTTATTATTTTTTACCACAAGGTCGAAAAGCTTTTGGCCTAGACCCCCAACAAGTAGGTTGTTGTGTCACCCTTTGTCAGCTCCTTGCTCCCAGATCCTGGTGCTCTCTGGCCTGTAGGAAGCTGGAATCACGTCTAAAAAGTACATTCCAGACACTGGGAGGTGTGTGCCTGTGGCTTTGTGTGAGTAAAGCGTGAAAAATGGTCTCTGGTCGTGGGCAGGGACACTTTGCGAGATACATCACTTTGTGAGTTGCCTGGGCTGCAGCTTGACTAAGTCTCCTGTGTAGTGTCTGCCCTCCACATTTATGGTGACGTGACAGTGTGTGCCATGGATCTCCATCAGAATAAGAGGTTCTCAGCGGAGATTGTCAGGGCCTCTGCTTTTTCCACCACTTCTCTCTTATCTGGAAACCTCCTACCCAGAGCCTAGATTGAGAAAAGGCCAGAAAGCAGCTCTGAAAGGCTAGCAAAACAAGTAGAGATCACCAAGTTTGTGTACCCAAATCTTATTCTTTTTTTTTCATCATCCACCCGTTGGGTTTTAATTCAGAACTATTCTTAAAAAAACACAAATTGACTATAAGATTGATTACCTAGATTCAAAATTCAAAGCAAATGTTGCAACTTCCCAGTCTGGCAAGAGTAAGGAAGAGGGGTTGGAAAGATAACAGAAGCAAGAAATGTTTGCTAGAAGCTAATCGGAGATGAAGCAGCTGCAAAACTCTGGAATTCGACATGAACTGTTAGGAAACACCACAGTCTGGACCAGTCAGTGTGGGGACACTGGGTCCTACGAGGGTCCTTCGGTCCTAAGCATGATGCGATTGAACAGCCCAGTGCCCCTGTTACGTTCAATTCTGTTCAGCATATTGGGAAGTATGCAGTGTATTTCAGAATATTTTGTCTTTACAATGGCTAAAATATTTTGTTCTTATTCAGGATTTAAAGGACTCGATTTCATTTATCTCAAAAATATGTCTTCATGTAAGAAAAATAAGACTTTCACTAATAATCCTGGTGAATGTGGATGGTGCTATACCACTCTTGTTCTACCTCCTTCTGGTTACATCCCAGATCTCTTTTCCTTTTTCTCTCTTTTTCTGGCCTCTTAATGGCCGTATTCTCCACAATTCTAGCCTTGCTATATGTTTAATCTTTCTACAATTTGACCGATTACTCCCTAAGCCCTAATGACTCCAAAAGCTTGTGTCTCCAGCCTCCAACTTCGGATTAAACGACTTTCAGCCTGATGTCCTCCCACCTTAAGAGTCCACACACCCCAAACCCAAATCCTCACTTCCCTGGCAAACCTCCATCCTCTTCTGCATTCCTCATTTCAGTGAATGGTCTCACCATCACCCAATCCTGGGAGTTGGCTTTGGCGTCTTTCCCCTTTGTAACTTCTCACTTCTGGCTCCTCCCTGTCTCCTCTGCAGCAGCTCAGACCCTCATCTATCCCCCTCTGGGCCATTTGCATACCTGTTTCCAGTTTTCCACCTCCAATCTGTCCCCCTCATATCTGCCCCCAGTCCTTCAGAGGTGCTTCCTCTTCCTCACGCTTTCTCCTCGGAGGCCTTTGTCCACACCCGCACTCTTCAATACAGTAGCCACTAGCCAGATGCACTATTTAAATTAAAGTTAAATAAAATTTAAAATTCAGTTCCTCAATCATATTAGCCAATTTTTGAGTACTCAATAGCCACATGTGGCTAGTGGCTACCATATTGGATAACACAGATTGTAGAATATTTCCGTCGTTGCAGAAAAAATTCTGTTGGACAGTGCTGGTCCACACTGTTCTTTCATTTTTTTTTTTATTTTTTTTTATTTTTTTATTTAGTTTTATTTATTTATGGCTGTGTTGGGTCTTCGTTTCTGTGCGAGGGCTTTCTCTAGTTGTGGCAAGTGGGGGCCGCTCTTCATCGCGGTGCACGGGGCTTTCACTATCGCGGCCTCACTTATTGCGGAGCACAGGCTCCAGACGCGCAGGCTCAGTAATTGTGGCTCACGGGCCCAGTTGCTCCGCGGCATGTGGGATCTTCCCAGACCAGGGCTCGAACCCATGTCCCCTGCATTGGCAGGCAGATTCTCAACCACTGCGCCACCAGGGAAGCCCTGTTCTTTCATTTTTAACATCTTTCTTTCCCTCTCCTTCTCTCTGAATCCTCCCAAAGAGTCACAAAGAAGTTTCCTTACATCCCAAACCTCGTCTTAAGCAGCACAGTGCCTAGTCCTTCAGAGAATGTATAAGAACACATTAGAACTCCTTTGACCGCAGCAGACAGGCACACAACTCAAACTAATTTGAACAAAAAAGGGAATGTGTCAGCTCTTGTAACTGAAAATTTCAGCAACAGCTCCCGTCATAGCTACACCCAGGAGTTCATGTAATATCAGAACTCTTTTCAGGCTCTAATCTCTGCTTCTCTGTGTGGCTGGCTTCATTCTCTGCTGTGCACATTTCTTCCTCCCCACGCCCGGGGAAGATGGCCAGGAGCTGTTCCAGCTCACAATGTCCATACTGTTCCTGATCCCAAGGGAAGAGAGACCCTTGATTTCTGAGTTCACATAACAGATCTAAAATATCTGAGTCTGTTTGGGCCATGGACCCTGAATCAGCAATTATGGCCAGGAGGATAGAATGCACTGATTTGCCTGGCCTGGTCACGTGCCGACCCCAGTGGTGGGTCAGAACACCCAAGCCATATTTAATGGGCTCCACATGGAAAATCTTCTATTACCACATGAAGACGAGGACTGGATATCAGACAACAACAGATTTCACTACTCAATTCTGCTCAGAGCCTTTCTCACCGTCTCCATTTGACAGTCATCTTCCTGATGCCTGGAGAAGCATCTAAACAGGTGCTCAACAAAGAGTTGATACATTAATAGATAGATAAATAAATCAAGGGGTGGTTGGGTGGGTGAGTGCAGGGATGACTGAATGGATGGAAGGATGGATACACACATGCTTAGCTAACACTGTGGAGAAGGCAAGAGGAGAGAACCAGGTCCCAGAACTCAAGGGGCTCACACGCATGCCCAGCGGAAGCACCACTTCCTGTCTGCTGGTCTAAGATCCCCTTGAGGATTGGTCCAGCCCTGCCAGACGGGGGCTTCTTGAGAGCATCTCTGCACCCCTCACAGCCCCTGGCAGAGTACTGAGTGCCAACCAGGGCTGGCTAGTGGGCTGCGTGTCTGGCAGCGGCTCTGTGCGTCTTTTGTTTTAGAGGGACAGTAAGACAGGAGCTGGCCAGTCATGCAGTGTTATTCCGGTGTCTGAGGCAGCAAGTCTCCCAGGATTTCTGGTCGAAGACACTGTGCATTCACCATCCTTATGCAAGCCCCTCACAATTGAAACCATGTGTGAGATAATATAAAATATATATTGGTCTCTGCCCCCAATTTCTGACACAGAGCTCCTGAAACCCTTGTAATTTCCCAAGAGATAAGAACACTGGGAGCATCTCTTGTTCTAATACTGGTCGTTGACCTCTGTTCCTGACACAGGGCTCCTGAAACCTGTGTAATTTCCTGGGTGAGAGGAGTGTCTTTTGTTCTAGAGGGGCAACTCTGGGTGGGCTCCCAGATGGCCCCTGGATGAAGGCTGGTCACTGGAAAGACTGAGCCATGATTAGAAGCTTGGAATTTTTAGCCCTACCCTTCATTCTCTTGAGAAGGGAGAGAAGCTGAAAATGGACTTAATAATTGGCCACACTTACGTGATGAAGCTTCCATAAAATCCCAATAATACAGGGTTTGGGGAGCTTCCAGGTGGGCGAACACACCCACACCGGGAGGAGCATGCACCCCAGCTCCATGGGGATAGAAGCTCCTGCCCTCCGGACCCTCCCAGACCTCGCCCTGTGTGTCTCTTCATCTGGCTGTTCATCTACAGCCTTTATCATATCCTTTAGTAAAGTGGTGAGTATAAGTGAGTGTTTCCCTGAGTTCTGTGGGCTGCTCTAAAAAATTAATCAAGCCAGAGGAGGAGGTCATGGGAAACTCCATCCATTGTTGGTCAGTCAGAAGCACAGGTGACAACCTGGACTTGCAATTGGCATCTGAACTGGGAGTGGGAGGTCAGTCTTGTAGGATGGAGCCCTTGACCTGTGGGAACTGAGGCTGTCTCCAGGTAGACAGTGTCAGAAGTGAGTTGAATTGTAGGACACCTGGCTGCTGTTGGAGACTTGCTTGTTAGGTGGGGGGAAAATCCCCACACATTTGGTGACCGGAAGTGTCAGAAATAAGTGTTCTATGTAAAAGAACAGGAGACCCACAGGATAAAGATCCACAGTAGGGAAGAACTGAGTTTTCCCCTACCTGGGAAAAAGAGTTTTTCCTATACAACATGTTTTTTTAAAAAAAAGTCCAAGCCAAAAAATCCACATAATTGATGCTCCCGGCAGACAGCAGCAGAGCTGGTGCCTTCTTCTTGTGCAAAAGGATGTGTGGGTTTTGGCCCAAAGTCCAGCTCCTGGGAAACAGTAGGTGTGTCTTCCATCCAGGAGCTCTTGTTTCTGGCACGGCTGCAGGCACTGTCTAGTAAACTGAAGAATTAATCCTGGGAAGTAATTAGCACTCCTGGGAGTGGTTGGGGTGTGGGCCGTGTGTTGTCAACGATGTCGCCATGCTGGTGGCCTTGGGAAGCAGCACTAAGAAGCCTAAATGGCTCAGGCAACCAGGGCCGAGCAGTGCTTTGTTTTGCTCTGTTTTAATTTCCATCCCTTTAATCTCTGGTTTAAAATAGCCTCTCTGAAGTCAACAGTCATATTTCTTCCCTGGTTTGTTAGTCCTTTTTCCATCCTTCAATCGCATCTTTTTCTGTGCACATGTTCATTGAGGAACAAAAATTCTCTAGGCTTCTAGAGGACGTATTTCAGCCTCAATAGTGCCACCCGCCTGGAGGCATGCACACCCAGAGACGCTCCTGCAGACGGCAGGGCCCGACGGCTGTAACCAGGTCTGCAGGGGAGGTGCCCCCCACCCTCTGCCAACCTGATCTCCTTCTGTTTCCATGAGGCACTTGCTCTCTGATGGGGCGGCCCGCTCTCAGGGTTTGGCTATTGGAAGATTTGCTGAGTCTTGCTTTCTGGAGTTCACCTTTCCTACAAAGCATGTGCCGTGCACAGGGCTGCCCAGGCATTTGGAAGAAGAGAGTCCTCAGGAAGCCAGGGTACAGCCTCTTTCCTTCCTGCCTTCTCTCCCCAGGATGAGGCAGGGTAGGGACCATCCCACAGGGACAGTCTCCTGCCTGGATCCTCAGGGATTCAGCCTCGGAACTGGGAGTTGAACTTGGAAGATGGGCTCAGAGTAGCTGCCTGGGCCTCTCACTGGGGACACCTGGGGGAGGAACCAGGTCTATTTAACGCTCTTAGTTAACAGCTCCTGCTTGGCTGGATCCAGGCTCTTGGGGACCTCGGGAAAGTCACTTTCAACTCTCTGAGCCTCTGTTTCCTCACCTGTAAAGTTAAGATTGCACTCGAGGAGGCTGATGGCCGAAACAAACAACCCCCAAATCGTAGTGGCTTAATCCAATAGAAGCTTCTTTCTCTCTTGGCCACAGTGGGGGTGGGCCTCCAGGAAGGAGCTCTGCTCCGTGGCTCCGACAGGAACCAAGGCTCCTTCCACGTTGTGTCTCTGACACCTGGTCCTTGTCATGCCCTGCCAAGGACAGGGGACGAGAGGGAGAAGAAGGCAGCCCTGCTCACAACCACATAGGGCTGGGGGGGACCCGAATCACTCCCACGGCCCCAGCTAGAATCATGCGGGACTGGGGTGTGTTGTCCCACTGTGGACCCCAAGAAAGAGGGGGACACAGACATGGGGCATACCAGTGGCCTCTGCCAGAGAGACAACAATAAGACGTTCCTCCCCAGGCTGCCCGTGAGGGTTAAATGTAAGATGCTATGGCTCTCCCAGCACAGGGCCTGGCCCCGGAGACGTGGAGATATTGTTATTTTTCTTCTCTTTCCTCTACCAGTTATTCCCTTGAGGTTTATGCAAATGGTAGACCAAGGCAAGAAATTAAGTACATGTCCCTCACCTCTGAAGCTGCTTATTTCCTTGTTTCCTTGCAGTGTAACATTTCATTAGACCTTCCAGTTGGGGAAAGAGCAGGCAGATTAAAAGTCAGATAGTGCCTAGAAGCCTGCTTCATCTGTTGCGGGGACGGCGGGCGCTTTAAAGCTATTTGGTATTTCCGCTGCCGAAAGGCCTCCTCAGGAGCAGTTGTGTTTTAATAAATGGCTGCCTGAGTAATTTTCCTGGAAGGAATTGCTTCTTGGATGTGCCTGCCCCCAAGGGAGGACTGGCTGCTCGCTCTCAGTGCTCCTGGAGCCCGTGCATCACGAGAGGATGCTTGGGGCCAGGAGCCCATCCAGTCTACCTACCCCGCACTCGTGATGTGACCCCAGCAAGCTCTCCAGGGCCCTGTGGAGGGCACTGGACAGGGGAGAGGATGGGATATATGGGTCTTGATCACAGTTCTAAGGAAGAGGATCTGTCCAACCAGCCTGACCTGTCCCTTCCCGGCGGCCACGGGCAGAAGTGCTTCCCACGTTAAGATCAGGGCAGATTCATTTCTTCACTGACCTTGACTGACATAGCCCGCCATCAGGTGTGGGCGGCCTGGTGGGTGGGGCAGCACAGGAGGGGACAACGGAAGTCCCCCATCCGGGATTTCTCTGCCTATGGGAGCCACGCTGACATGGAATTGCAGCATTCACTCATTCATTCACTCATTCATTCATTCTTTACTGAGTGCCTGCAAGAGGCCAGGCACTGTCTGAGCCACGATCCAGCAGTGACTAGAACTGGTGGTCAGAGGGCATGGTGGCTGAGAGCCACACTGCCTGGGTTTGAATCCTGGCTCTGCCACTTCCTCGCTGGGTGACCTTGGGCAAGGTGCTTGGCCTGTCTGTGCCCCCACTTCCTCATCTGGAAAAGGGAGATGGCCATCGTAATAGCTGATTGTTATGAGGATTAAATGAATCAATATCTGTAAGCACTGCCTTTATAGAACTTACATTCCAATGTGAATGAGACAGAGAAATCTAAGTAAATGATGTAGTCTAAAAGAAGGCAATGAGAGCTACCAAAAAATAAAACAGGAAAAGAACTTGGCATTTTAAAATAAGTTGGTTAGAGAAAGTCTCACTGAGAAGGTAACATTTAAGAAGAGACCTAGAGGAAAGCAGAGCCCTAGCCCTGGGGCTAACAGGGGAAGAGTGGGGCAGGTGGAGGAGGAGCGGCATGTGCAAAGATCCTGGGGCAGGAGGGGCCTAAGGTGCTGGAAGAGCAGCAAGGAGGCCAGTGTGCTAGAGCAGAGTTGTCAGTAGTGGGGGTGGGGGAGATAAAGTAAGAGAGGGAAGTGGGCCCCAGGCTTCACAGACCTTGTAAGGGTTTGGCTTTTTCTCAGGGTGAGATGCAGGCCGTTGCAGGGACTTGAACAGAAGAGAAAGATGGTCTGACTCAGGTTTTATCAGGATCACTCAGGCTGCTGTGTGGAGAATACGCTGAGTGAGGGTAGGAGATGAAGGAGGCAGCTGAGCTAGGAGGCTCTGGCAGAAACCCAGGTGAGAGACGATGGCGGCTCAGACCAGGGTGGCCAGGATGGAGATGGGGAGAAGTGGTGGGGTCAGGAGGTAACTCAGAGCCATCAATCAAGGCGGTTGGACATATAAGAAGCGTCGTGAGTTGGAGGCAAAGGATCTGCAGGGCCAGGCTGGCAGGGAGCTTGAGTCCAGAAGTGAGGCCCAGAGGGGATGTGGAAAGAGCAGAAATACAAGAGCTCTCCTCGTGGTACCACCACGTCCTCCGTTTGTGGCCCTGAACAAGCCACCTAATCTCAGAGATGGTTCCCCCTCTGTAAAGCAGACGCAGGGCTAGGATTCGCTTGTAAGTGGCTTGCAGAGTGAAGGCATGCTGCAGGTGCTCGATAAATGCTCCTTGCCTCTCCTCCCTGCTGTCTCCTTGCAGCTGGGTGAGGAAGGGTCAGCACAACAGAGGGGGTCCCCTGATCAGGAGGCTGATTCCAGCAAAGGCTCAGGGGTGTAGAGAGGCTGATTCCAGCACAGGCTCAGGGGTGTAGAAAGTGATGCCCATGCAGTCACAGGGGGTGTTGGCACCTGTGTCTCTGCTTCACGGTGAGAGTCACCAGGTACTTCCCGTGGGTGGGCAGCCCTGGAGGCTGTGGGGTGAGCACGCTGCTCCCGGGACAGATCATTTTCTGGGCAGCCAGGGAGTGCATGCCAGGTCAGCCCTTTTCTCTGGCTTGAGCTATACTGAGCTGCTTTTATTCTGGCCGCAGAAGTCCATCCTGGTGGTGCCAGGCTGGTATCTGACACCAGAGTCCCCCCAGCCTCAGGCAGGGACTCCCCCCACTTCCTCCCTATCCAAGCCCAGACCTCTGCAGCATTCTTTGTTGAACCCCAGACAGTGGGGTGTCAGCCCTGCTCTGGGTGCCGCTACAGGCCAGCCCTCTGTTAATGGACTGCTTGTGCCTGCAGACTGGGCTGGGTGGAGCCAGGAACAGATGGTCATCTCACTCCCTCCCCAGGGGCCTCTGCAGCTGAGATCTGGCCCACAGACAGCTCAGCTCTGCAGCACCCATTCAGTGGCCCGGACCCTGTCATCCCCATTTGTCCTCAGGATGCCCACTCCTTTGCCCTCAGTAGACCCTGGGACTGAGCCCCCGTAGAGCTGGGGTCTGCACAAATGTGACTGGGGGCAAAGTAGGGTGGGTTAAGTAGGGTTTCCACCCGGGCAGCCGATGGGGAGTGCCCGATGCTGAGTGTTTTCAGAGCTTAGTATGTGACCAGGCACATGGGACCCTGCAGAACAAGGGCTGGCAGAGAGCGGGGCCAAAGGGTAAAGCAGCAGAGTAACTGGCGTCGTCAGGAAGGCTTCCTTTTGGAGACCAGAACTGAGCTGGAGGAGGACTGAATCAGGTACTGCAGGATGTTTGATGTGACCATTCCTGTTGTCCTGGAGTCGCAGATGAGGCACAAGATTGAGCGTGAAATGTGCTCAGGACCCCCACGTTAAAAGGGGAGCTAGGTAGCCCAGGACCCCCCCCCCCAACCTCTCCCAGCCCCACAATTAAAAACCCTTGTGATGACTACAGGAAATATCCTTCCTGAGAAGAGCGTTACCCTAGAGAGGGGTGCTGAGGCTTCTCCCTCCCCTCCTGGGGACGTACCCCGCCCCCCCCCCCCAGCCATCAACCCAAGCCTTTCCTCCTCGGGACCTGGTGCCGCCCTGAGACTGGAGCATTTGGGAGGATGTAACCAGACACCAGCACTGTGCCTGACTCTGCAAGGCCAGAGGTGGCCGGTCAAGGTAACGTCCCGCTCATGTTTCCAGAGTGGACAATGCACAAGGGAGTCAGATTTGAGCCGTCTTGGGAGAGGCCACCCAGGAGGACAGCCCAGCAGGGGGTGAGCTGTCAGAGCCCTTCAGGGAGCACGCTGAACACAGCCAGACCATCCGGGCAGCTCCGGCAAAAAGACTCACAGCAGTGCCCACTGGGTCTCCGCCACCCAGAGGCCACCTCCGCAGGCTTGCAGTGCTCTGGTCACACCTTGCCTTTGTCCTCTCAGCCTCCCTCCTGGGCACTCTGGGGAAGCCAGAAGCAGCAGTTAGTGAGTGACAAAGAGGCAGCACCCGGGGAGTGTCACATCCCACCCGCCCCACCCCCATTACAGGATGCTGAGCCTGGGTCATCGGGGGCTGGGCCGAGGAGAGAAACTGAACTGGCTATGAGATCAAAGTTCCGATAAAAGACTGGACCTAGCTAAGGAGAAGCTGAGGATGAGATTGTTTTTAGAGTTGACCTTGCCAGTGTCTAGGTGTGTGACCACATAGGCTACTTGAACCCCTCTGTGCTTCAGCTAAACATTATAAGTACCCCCCTCAGAGGTTTGTTCTGAGGACTAAAAGGGCTGATGCGTAGACAGCCCTCAGTACAATGCCAGGCGCACAGTAAATGCTCAGTACGCATCAGCTCTCAGTAGTAGAAGTAGCAGCAGCAGCAGTAATAACAATAGAAGTAGCACCCAAAAGTGACCAAAAAAAAAAAGGCAGTTTGGGTCTGACAGGGTAGATTTGAAGGGAAGTAGTAGGAGAAAAAGAAATCTGTTTGCTACTGATATCCCACTGAGTTCAACCTGTTTAATAAGCCTGTTACACGATTATCATTTCACAGGATCTGTAATAAGAAGAGCAGTGTTGAGTGCAGGGGTGGGCGGCGGGGAGGCCTGGAGCAGCTATCCCTGCTGCCTGAATGGTCCAGGAAGGCTTCCGGGAAGAGGTGGCACAGAATAAGGCCTCACGCCATGCAGAGGTGGAGATACACCATTGGGAGAAGTAAGTGGTCTCAGGACCCTTGTACATGTCTTGTCCTTTTTGCTCATGCTGCAGCCCTGGGGACAGTTCAGCCCAGTAAACATCAGGGAGCCCCTCCGTTATGCCCAGCCTGGGGTGGGGGGCACTGGGACAGTGAGATGAGGAGGAGGAGGAGGAGGCAGGCTCTGCGCTCAGGGAGCTGCCAGCCTTGTGGGATGAGAAGATAAAAATCGTAGCGTGTCTAACGAATGTGGCTCCTGGTGAGATAGAGGGATTCAGGGATGCTGTAGGGTTCAGAGGAGGAGAACTTAGCCCAGGCTGGGCACTCTAACACACACACACACACACCCTTTCATCTCTGTCTTTTCCCCATAACTGTTTCTTCTTCTGGGCAGATGATAGGGCTGCACTCCTCCACCTGCTTGAAGTTAGACATGGCCACGTGGCTTGCTTTGGCCAATGACATGAGAGCAGGAAGGACGTATGTCCCTTTCAAGGGACAGCTTTAAGAGCCAGTGTGTGTGATTCCCCAAACCCTCTTTTCCTCTGCCACCGTGGCCAGCAGAGCTCAGCTGAGGGGCACTCTCTCAGCCTGGGTCCTGAAGAAGGATGACCTGGAGCAGGGGCCCCAAGTGACCAGTGGTGAGCGGGTAGCATGAGTGAAAAGCACACAATTGTCGTTAAGCCACTGAGATTGGCTATTTATCATCGTAGCCTAACTCACTTATCCAGGTGAATGCAAACATAAATTTTTTAAGTGGCCCAAATAGAAAACCAACCCTGGGAGAGTCTTCTCCGAGCCCTGTGGCCTTTCCTTCATTGGAGCCCCCTTGCCCTGGGAATGGCAGGTCTGGATCCTAGTTCCATCTCTGCCCTAATGCTCTGTGCCTCGGGTAACACTGTTGTCCAAGGGGGTGTCTGACCACACAGTGGCTGTGAGAGTCCAGCTTGGTGGGGAGACGGTCTTCGGGGACTTGGGGGTTAGGGAACAGCCAGCAGTCAGCCTGCATTCATCAGCTTCCCTGCCTTGAGCCCTGAGGGTCACGGTGAAGGTCAAACACAGAGTTAGAAGCAGAACAAACCCAGGGCAGGGGGAACCCAGAGGGAACATGGTGGTCCCTGCTGCTGGTGGGCATGGGGCCAGCGGTCCCAGGGTGCCCAACAGGGTGGAAGTGGCAGCCTAGAAGCCAAGTGTCCCTGCTTGGTTAATCTAAAAATAAACACAAAAGCAACAAAAATCTATGTCTCAATTACTGCACACAAGCTGTTCAAACAGCCAGCTCTGCACTGGAGACGTGAACTTGTCAACAGAGGCTGCCTCGTTTGCATGCTTGGGTGGTGATAAAACACACGACCTCGAAACAGGCTGCCCTCTGGTCTGGGTAGTTGTTTGGGGTTTTTTGTTTGTTTGTTTGCTTTTAATTTAATTTAATTAAAAATACAGACATAGAATAAAGACAGTGAAAAGCTGAAGCAAGTGCAACAAGCTAGGGCAGCAGCTCCCAAAACGAAGGTAGAGGAGGATCTGAGGTCTGAGATAAGCCAGGCCCTTGAGAGGGAGGTGAGCAGGAGAGTGGCCGGAGCGAAGCGTCAGCGGCCAGAACCAGGGGACAGAAGTCTCTCCCAAGTGGCCCAAAACACTCCTCCCCTCCCCTGTTGATCATGGAGGAAGCCCCAGTGAGCAGTGTGGGCCCTCAGCTCCCAAAGCCGAAGCAAAGGCCTTTTAGGGACCTCTCTCTCTTGGGGAGAGGGTGTTACAGCCCACGTCTGGGATGAGCTCAGTGGGCCGGATGCATGGCGGGCAAAGCTGAGACTTCCATCCTTGGCATTTATTTCCTCTCCCACATGCCCACCCTCACACTGTCCTAGCTCAAATACAGTCTGTTCTCTGAAATGAATGAAGCCCCAGGAAGCTGAGCTACCCTGGGCTCCAGCGCCACCCTGAGCCACCCTGCCTGCTCCAGCCCAGAACAACCACTCCCTCCCATGAGCCCATGGGAGGTGACCCATGGGAGGTGCTCGTGCTTTTCTGTATCCTTACTGTGTGCTTTCCTCTTGACAGTGCTACTTTCCACGAAAGCCAGAACCTTGCCCCATCCTTGCCTGCTTTCGGGATCTTGCACAGAGCCAGGCATAATGAAGGCAAGAGGTGGTCAGTAAATTTGATACGACTTGACAAGGAAAGGGCAGAACCTGTATTAATCAAGAGCATGCCTAAGGGGTTGCTTGGGAGGGAAAAGGGGGCAGAGTCCTGACTCGTGAAAGTGGAGCCCCAGAAGAGAAAACAGGCTACCTCTTAATTTCCCAGGAAGGGGTTCTGGATAAGCAGGAGCCCCCAGAGATGGAGAAGAGAGAGCTGCGTGCTCACGCCAGCGCCGGTGAAGGTGCCACAAGTCCTGCTGCTGAAGTGGCTGTTGGCTCTGCATTCACTCTGGACAGGGATTTTAATGTCCCCAGCCCTTGGGGCAATTCTGCAGCCATCAGCCCAGACACTACTTACTCAGTGAAATAAAAAAGCAGTCAAGTCTCTCCCAAGGAAGATAATATCCTGTCACAGGCAGTATGATCTGCCGGCCATGTGACGGCCGTTCCCTAATGTTTCCAAATAGACTTTTGAATAGACCCTTGTCTAGAAGAGAGCAAATTGCAAGAGCATTTTTGGCAGCCAAATAGAGAGCGAGTATTAGTCTTTCTTCTTCGCAACTCTTGCTGCTAGGTCTGGCTCCAGGCACCGAGTAGGATTCATCCATCAGCTTGGGTCACTGATGAACACCATTTGCTGTGAAGAGACATCTTGTTGAATTAGTCAATGCAAGATTCGGAATAATCAGGCGTGCCAGAGGCAGCCTGTGAGAGAGCAGGAGGCCTGCTTAGAGAAGGGAAGTAACTGCAAAGTCTAGCTCCCAATTCTGCAATCGTGTGTTTGCAGGACCGTGGGAAAGCAGGCTCCAGACCCTAGTGTTTCCGTTCTCTGTGAAGCCACCAAGAACAGGGAGTCAGAAGGAGCAAAGATGGTTCCTCGTCATGATAACTCTGGATAACTGTCCTCTATGCCATCAAACCATCCCCGCCCGCCATAGCTGCCTCATCGATCCTGGTGTTTACGAGCCCCTAATTTATACACACCTCCCTTCTTCCCTCAGTTTATGCTGATATTATGCTGCCAACTGTCATTTCCAATATCTTTTTTATTTTTCATTATCACCATTATAATGATTTACACCAGTAGCAATAGCACAAATGCCTAGTCAATTAGTCCCATGAGAAAAGGCTCTGAATCATGTGTGCCTTTTTGGAAAAAAAAAAATACTGCATCAAAACCCACAGCCAGAATGTCTCAAAGTAAAGGTGCACATGGGAAGGGACAGAAGTGGCAGGCTTGTTCTTTTAATATTGTTCCTCTAACACAGGCACTGGAAAACACCTTTCCGAGGCAGGGAGATTGCTTTTTGCGTTAGAAATTGGGCCCAGAAAAGGAATTGGTGGCATTTTTCTGGAAACCTATCATCAGAAAAGCATTTTGAAACATTTGTCTTTTTAGGTCATGTATTAAGCCCTGTAATTATGGAATGTGGATCTTCTCCAAAATACCTCTGCCCCCCGGGGCCATCCGAGGACCACAGTGCAGTGGCGAGCACCGTAGGAGCAACAGAGTGCCGGCGTCCTAGGGCCGACTCTGGTCCTGCTAATGGGCGGATCTTAGGCTGGTGTGTCTCAGGCTCTACCTGCATTCAGGTCCTCCTGGGGGATCTTGTGAAAACCACAGATTTCAGCTCGGTAGTGCTGAGGCTGGGCCTGGGATTCTGCAGTCTAACAAGCCCCCAGGTGGAGCCAATCCTGCAGATCCACAGACTGCACTTGGGCAGGGGGTGCTTAGGCCACTATCCAGGCCCTCATCTTCATCCTCTCCTCTTCATCTCCCCCACTTATAAAAGCCAGTGTCAATACATCCCTGCCTACACCATTGGGATGTTGTGAGAAGGAAATGATGTGGTGCTTTTGAAGACCCTTGTGAAGGGTAAGCACTGTGACCCTACAAGGTCATGCGGTTGTTGCCGTGACCACCACTGGACCTTTAATGCAGGGGCTCCCTCCCTGCCCTCCCCTGAGCCAGTCCATTCACTGGTCTGGGGTCTGCTTAGTTGTGTCTCCCCCAAAGCTTTGGATGAGCCAGGATGTAGGAAATACACGCAGCTGGTGGTGGAGAAAGCAGGTTCCCTGTCTTCCTTTAAAAGTAAAGATGACACCCTCAAGCCCTCTGTTACAGAGATTGATGCCCCCTGGGGAAGGGAAGCGGAGGTCAGGTGTCACTGCCCTGGTTTCTAATCTGAGCTATCGCATCCCTGACTCCCTTCTCCCCCCAGCCTGGAGGGCCTGGTAGAAGCTGCTTGGTTGGGTCCAGGCCCTGGAGCTGCAGCAGGTCTTGGTGGAACCTGCCAGCAGCTAAGCAGCGGGGCTGGGATGAGCCACCCCAGCCTGGCACCTGGACTGGGAAGCCTTCACACTTACCCTGCTGAGTGAGTGACCAGTGATGGGTGGGCGGGGGACGGGGGCGGGTGGTATTCACAGGAGGACAGTAGTCCCTCCTGGATGCCCAAAGCAGGTGGAAGGGAAAGGCCCTTTCAGAGCAGGGGTGAAATATGACAGCAATGGCTGTCTTCAGTTCACTGGGGCCTTGGTATTTAAGGAAAGGAGCTAACAATAAAACCACACCTAGGTCACTCCTCTGGCTGAGAACAGGAAGAGGCTGGTGTCAGCCTGTGAATGTTCCAGAGCTTCCTTGGCTTCTGAGCTGGTCCAAAGGATTTGAAACAGGGCCCTGGGTCCAGTCTGGCACCTACACGTGGCCCCCACTACCCGAACATTTTATATCCACTTGGAGGTGCTGAATACCTGTTCCCCGCTGAGGAATACCTCCCCCCAGGAGCAGGAACTGGACTGGATAAGACAGATGAGGAAATCTGTAAGGAGGCCGTGCTTTCAGGGCCAGACCTGAGAGGGTGGCCTCCTTGCTTTTTTCACCCTGGGCACCTCTCTTGCCTCAGAGTGTGTTCCGAGCTGGAAAGGGCTTGCCACTTTGATCTGGGAGCATTTCCTGTGTCCCATCCCCAGGTGCCCAGCCTGTGCCCAGTCAGCTCCATGGAGAAAACAGAGGGGGGGGTGTCCTGTCTTTAGGGAGCACACCCTTGAGGAGCGGCACTCACTTGGGCGGTGGAACGTGCCAGCCCATCGCTGGGTCGTTGGCCTGCCTCTGGAGCTCAGAGAAGAAAGGGCTGGTCAGGGGACGCCTCCTGCAGGAGGGGCTGGAGCAGGCCCACCCCCGAGCCTCAGCCAGAATCAAGTCGTCTAAGTCAGTGGGGTCTTGGTGGGGACGGGGGTCGGTGGGAGCCGAGGCAGCCCCAGGAAGCCGGGAGGCATTTCCGAGGGGTGCCCCCAGCTCCTGCTGGCATCTGTGCCAAGTCAGGGCCAAGCCGGCTTCTCCAGAAGCATCTGTAGAATTCCTTTGTATTGTATTTGCCAAGATGGTGTTCCGGCTGCTGGTGATTATTTTGCTCCAGAAGAAAGGCTAAAAGATGCAGAGAGGGAAACGAAAATAAGAAAGATGGGCACCGACTGTTCCAGCCGACTGGGCAGTGCGTCTCCCCCAGATGAGGCACTCACTCGTTTTCCCACGGGGCCGGACGGGCGGTGGCTCATCGCTCAGCCCCCTGTCCGGAGGTGGTGCGGACTCCCCACTGGCCTGTGGATTAATCACGCCTTCAGGTCCTTACAGCCAGCGCCCACTCCTCCGCGTGCCTTAATGATAGGAAGGAGGGAAGGGTCGTTAGTCACCTGTGATCCCAGGTACAGCGTGTGCACACGGGGCATGTCAATAGTGGGGGGCACGGAGCGCGTCCTGCAGCGAGTTCAGGGCTGCACAGCACGCTGGTCCTCGAGCAGGGGGCCTCAGGAGTGTCGTGGGCTCCTGGACAGTGGCCCCTGGGCCCCAGCCCCACATGGACAATACAAAGGAAAGGACTGTGACAGTCACAGTACTTAATTATTTATTCATGCATTATTCATGTTGAGGCAAGTCTGTGGGGCAGGATGCTGACCTGGTATCCAGCAAGTGTACATGAGACTGAATTACAGAGATACAGCCCGGGCAGCAGGGCTGAGCCTGGTGTCCGCCGGTTGCCCTCCTCCAGGCCATCCTCGGGCCCTGGACTTGGGTCCATCATGGCACCCCTGAGCTTCAGGCAGAAGCCCATCCATCAAGGCAGGCTGTAGGGTTTGCAGTAGGAGATCCCCTAGGTCACAGATGTTCAGCTGAGGATGACCTTCCTTCCACCCCAGTGTGTTGTCTCCCAGTGGCCCCGGGTGACGGAGCACCCTGCAAGGTCCTGGCCGTCCCCCCAGCACAGGGGGTCTCGGGGAGTCTGTGAGACACAGACCCACACAGCTTCGTAGTTCACAGCGTCCTTTGTCCTCATCCCAGAAACTTGCCAGGTTGCTGTTGGCCTTGGAGTTGCAGGCCTGTCCTTTTCTGCCCTGTAACTCAGATCTGCTCGTTACCCAGTGATAGGGCTTTTCCCCGTGTGCAGAGGGCTCAGAGGATGTACAGTTTGGTCCTCACAGAGGCCCCGGGGGCGGGTAGGGCTGTCCATCCCCGCTTTCCAGATGAATAACCTGCAGCATCCCCAAGTTCCTGGGGCTAGTAAGGGGTGGTGCTGGGGGTCGAACTTAACCCTCTTGACTCTCTACCCGGCTCTCTTTCCACTGCCCAGGGGCCCCGGGTTGAGTCCTGGAGTGGTCACCGAGGGCTGAGCTGGCAGAGCAGAGGGGCCAGGCCCAGCACTTGGACTCAGGCAGATAGTTAAGTATGGCTTCCCTGAACAGAACAATGAGTGTGGGCCCCTTTGCAGAGAAGCCTCGGAACCCAACAGCTCAATGGCCAGCTTGTGCACAGGGCCAGAGAGGTGCCGAACACCAGGGGCCTGCCCAGCTCTCGGGGTCGGACAGGAGCATTGAGCATGGAAGGGTTCAGCTCTATGCATGTTTTCCAGAGTCTGAACTGGACCTTAAACCAGGCACCGACTGGGGTGGAGCCCATATTTCCCAGCGGGGGAGGACGCATAGGGTAGGCTCCATGGGACCGGACTATTTCTTACACAACTCCGAAGCAGAGACATTAACTTTTCCATCATTATAGAGGTAACCTAACCACAGCACAGAAAATGTAAAAATAAAATAAACAGCACCTGAAACTTTGGATCAAATTCCAGACAGGTGGAATTACTCCTTTTCAGCAGCTGCAGCAAAACTAAGACAAGGGAAGATGGGTGCAGACTGGAGGCCCCGGACATGTTTTCTATCTGGGCATCAGGAGCACAGAGAAGGAGAGAGGCAGGGAGATAAGGGTTCCAGGGATAGGCAGTGGGCGGAGGCTTGGGGTAGGAGCTGGAAGTCAGGGGCTGGGGCAGCTTTGTCATTTGGTTTTCATCCCAGGTAACAACCCGGCCGACTCCTCCAAGGGAATCGAAAGAGCCTGGGGACCGGGTGGTCCCTCCTGTGTCCCTGCACACCTGGTGCTCTAGTGGTGCTGGCCACATTGAGGAATTGTCCCCAGTGCCCAGTTGGCAGGGACGCCGACTTCCAACTTCCATTCACTGCGGATAGAAGGGAAGCCCAAGGGTGAAGCTTGTGGGTGGAGGTCCCAGGCCAAGGCCCCTCCCAGGGGAGCACACACCCTTTCTGGTGAGCAGGTGAGCCCCCACGGGAGCTGGCACCTCATCCCGCAGGACCGGAGGCGGCAAGAACAGACCCTCCACTCTCTCCTGGAGAGGAGCCCTGGACAAAGAAGGCCTTCCTCACGGGGCACGGGGATGCAACCGGGCACACCAGGGTGGCCTCTGTAACGCTTCCAAGGTATCATCTCAGCTTTGAGGTAGTTGGGCTTGGCTGTGGTGATTCTCCCTGGAGCTGGTCAGTGTGGCCCTGCTGCATTTCTGGGGTGCTGGGGGGGACTCTGTCCTTAGGCTCAGGGTGTGCCCGTGTGTGTTGAGGCTCTGAACGGGGAGACGGGGGCAGGGCGGGGGTGGGGGAGGGGTGGTGCAGGAACAATGGTTGTGCATTCACAGCAGCACTCTGGCCCATCAGGAGCAACCCAGAGGGACGTGCTCACCCCATTCTTCACGTTTGCTGTGATTCTGCAGGCAGGGCCTCTGCTCCCCTCACTCTCCCCGGGGGGAGGGGAGGTGTGTACAGAGAGAAGGGACTGGGAACCAGGGGCTGGGACCGGCTTCCCGAGCGGTGCACTGGGCCCAGGCTCAGCCTCTCTGGATCTGGGTCTGGCTCTGAAAAGTGAAAACCCAGGTGTCTGCAGAGGGGGCCACCAAGTGAGATGGTGGAGGTGCATGCATTTTAGCAACTGGGAGGCATGTGGCTTCAGGCAAGGAAAAATGGGGTTCCCCCCGCCCCAGGGGTATCCCCTCCTCTCTGTCAGCCCAGCATCCCTGGGACGGTGCAGAGGACAGCACTCGTGGTGGAGAAACAGTTTTGCCACTCAGGATCCCAGAGGCCAGAGCCAAGTCTCACACGCAAAACTCCCACCTCTGGGCGACTTTTCAGATTTAACCCAGGACCTGCCCCGAAACATCTCTACCCTGGACCTCGGCCTGACCTGCCTCCACCCACAAATATAGGATTTTCTAGACCCTAGAGCTCTTTCTTCACACATGTGCATGGAATTGAAAAGGTGCTGGCCACACACTAACCCCACCCAGGTGCGAGCCCTGGTTCCTGGTAAACAGCCCCACACGCTCGGGAATGGCTGCGGCCAGACTCCCTCCTCTCTCGGTGCCGGGCCCCGAGCCAGGCTCTGCCAGTTCATAGGCCGCCTACCAGGTGCGCGCCGTGACAAGGAAGCGTTTCTACACGTTTTGTCTGTGATTGCTTGACCAGTCTCGTCTGAGATGCCTCGTGCGCTGGGGGCCTCCTCCCGCTCCAGGGAGCACTTCCTGATGCCTCTCCCACCACCGCCCGGGATGCACGTGTGGGCACAGGGGCCACAGCCCAGCAGGAAGTACTGACGTGGCCACCTCTGGTGCTGGCACTCTGCCGTCTCACCAGGGTACACCAGGCAGCACTCTCCTTTCGATCCGTTTGAAAGGGGAAATTAAACTGAGGAATGAAGTTGAACCCAAACCTGCCATGCGAATAGTTGACCTTTTTTTTGGATACACTTAATGAGGCTGAGACCAGATTGTGTGGCCTCCAGCTGCCTGAGTTTCCATCTCCTCTCCGGCGTTTTCAGGAGACTTGAAGGGATGAGCAGCGGGGTGGGGACCCCCGCAGGTGCAGCTGCTGGGCCAGCTTTCCTGCCACACACCGGGGCTGCGAGGAGGAGGGGACCACAGCGTGGTCCAGCAGGCGGCCCAGCCCAAGGCAGCGAGCTGAGAGGTATGATCGGCATCAGTGGTGTCCTTGGAGCCAAGGAGGCCCCTCTGACCTGATCCCAAGCACACTCTGCCACCTCTGGGCACGTCTCAGGGGCGCAGGGTTGCTGGCCACCTGAATGCCAGCCCTCCTCATCTCCATCCTCACCAGCTGGAAGGAGATGGTTCCTTGACAATATGTGAGGTTGTGTTGTTTTGTAGGAATGTAGGGGCTGATTTCGTGTATCAACCAGGCTAGACTAGACTTTTAGGTAACAAACTGCCAATCTCAGTGCCTTAACACGATAAAGCTTTATGTCCCAATCGTGCCAAGTCCAGCGCTGCGGGAACAACCCTCTCCCGTCAGATCACTGCACCAGCTGGGAGATATGGCCTCTGAGGTTGCCACGGCAAGCAGAGAGAACCACAGGATCATACAGGATGTTTTTAAAGGGCCCCTCCGCCCTTATTCTGTCTGCCTGAATTCAGGTGCATGATCCCAACCTAACTACAAGGGAGGCTGGACGGGTCTTCTGGCTGAGCAGAAAGAGGACACAGTGTTTTGAACTTGGAAGCATCATCTCTGCCCCGCTTAGGATCCAACCTAGGGAAGCAGTCGCCCCCGGGGGGGACTGGTAATTAACCAGAGCCCTGCCTAGGCAGGTGAATCTCAGGAGACCAGAGTCTAAGCTCTGGGGTCCAGCTGACCCTGGACACGTAGATTCTCCTTTCAGAGCTGTCCTTAGAGACTCCAGTTCTGATTTCCTAGAAAGGTAGGACATTTCCTAACTCCAGTGCCTACACAGAATTTCCAGCTGGAAGACTCAAGGTGTTTGTGTCTGAGGTTCTCCCTTTACACAAATGTGTTTGTCCCTTCCTGAAACATTGAGCAATTAAGAAGGAATAAACATGTGTTTGTTCATTCAGCAAACATTTCATGAACACCCTTCTATGCCAGACATTGCTAGGTGCTAGGATTACAGAGAAAATAAGCCTGGAGTTTACTCTGAAGGTAGTAAACGTACAACAGCCATCCATGGATGCTGGGATGATGGTGGGTACAGATGTTCAGGGGGACAGAGGAGCACCTCTCACCTGACTTGGGGTGGGGGTGAGGGTCAATGCAACCTCTGAGAAGAGTCAGTGCCTGAGTTGGGTCATAACTGACACACAGGACTTAGCCAGGGGGAGGGGGAAGCCAGTTCTGACAGAGGAGCAGGAGGGGCTTGTCCCCGCGGTGAGAGAGGGCACGATGCCCTCAGAAACTGTACGGCGTTGGAATGGCCGGGCATCGCCTCTGGGGTGGGAAGAGTGAACCGTGATGCTAGAAAAGTGAGCCAGCCCAGATGCTCAAGTGTCCTCTGGGCCACCCTGAGGAGTCTGGATTGTATTCTGAAGGATAGGGTTTAAAGCAGGAGAGGAGAGGATGGTGACCAGACCTGTGCTTTAAAAAGCCATAAGGGCAAGGGTAAGCTGGGACAAAGTGAGAGAGTGTCATGGACATATATACACTACCGAACGTAAAATAGAGAGCTAGTGGGAAGCAGCGGCATAGCACAGGGAGATCAGCTCGGTGCTTTGTGACCACCTAGAGGGGTGGGATAGGGAGGGTGGGAGGGAGGGAGATGCAAGAGGGAAGAGATATGGGGACATATGTATATGTATAACTAATTCACTTTGTAATAAAGCAGAAACTAACACACCATTGTAAAGCAATTATACTCCAATAAAGATGTTAAAAAAAAAAAAAGCCATTAGGGTAGTTGGTGGAGGATGGACAAAGAAGGGTGAAGCTGGGGGCAGAGGACCCATTGAGATAATCCACATGGGAGACTCGATTTGGGATGGATGTGCAGATGGAGGGGGGCAGATCTGAAAAACAACTAGAGCAACAGACGCAAAGACCCCGCTGTGAAATATGGGGATGGACATGGGGACACGCGGCTTTCTCAGAGAGAGGGAATTCCTGAGAATGCGTGTTTGGGCGAAGAACAATGAGTTTATTTAGGGACCAAGAGGTTTAGGTACCTTCAGGCAGTAGGATGGTGGGCGTGGCGCAAGGAGAAGGAGGGAGCTGGAAACGTGGCCTTGGGAGTCGTCAGTAAAGAGGGGAGAGCTGAATGAGGTCATCCAGGGAGAGCGGGTAGGGTGAACAAAGGGCAGGAAGTAGGGGCGCTCAAGCAAGAGCTGAGAGAGAGGAGCCTGCAATGCAGACTGAGAAGGAGGAGCAGAGGAAGGAGAAAAAGTGAGAGAGCACGACGTCACAGAAACCGCAGAGAGGAGCTTTCCAGAAGGACATCAACCACGCCAAGTGGAGGGGGGGGTTCAAGGAAGACACGGCCATCCATGTCCCACTGAATGGAACGAGCAGGTCCTTCTTGACCTCGATGAGAACCGCCCCCCAAGGAATGGCCAGAGGGAGAGCCACACGGCAGCAGGTTGCAGTGTGACCTGGAGGAGGGAAGGTGACCAGAGCCCAGTGTAGACATCTCTCCCGAGAACCTCGCTCGGAAAAGTTTGTGAGGGTGATCAAAGGGATATTTATTTTTATTGTTATGATATTAATATTGAATAGATGAAAAAACAATTTTTGTGGCATTGTGTAAGCCGTGAAGCATAGTGATGAAATAAGCAGTGCACCCACCATCCAACTGAAGAGGTTGCGGTCAGCTCTGCTTCAGGTAGGCCTGCAGGCTGAGCCCGGGCCTCGGGGTCGTGGGCCCAGCAAGAGGGGACAGTGCCGAGGGAAGGGACAGTGGCTGCCAGGGCCCCGCCAGCCACAACCCGGGTTGGGCTGACCCTGGCTCTGGCTCCGTGGCGCTAGAAGTTGGCCACTAGTTCTGGATGTGCCAAGACCAGGCTAGGATCAGGCTTAATAGAAATTTTAAAAATAAACTGGTCAGTTCACTAGCCAACAATTCCGGAGTCCCCAGGCCGAGCTGGACTGGTGAGATAGGAAAGTGATCCAGGAGCTGTCCCTGACCTCCAGGAGCTCACACCCCAGACAGGAGGTGGGTGGAGAATGGAAAAGAGTCATAGATGACCACATCCCTTGTGCCTGAGCCGGGGCAGGGCTGGGGATGTGAAGTGCAGGCAGACCCCACACTCACCCCCATCGGTGTCCCGGCACCGCCTATGTTCTCCCCTCTGCCTCTGCCTCTGCCTCGCTGAGGCCGCTCCAACTGAAACAGCCTCTCCTGTATCTTTACATCTTTCCTGACTGAGGGTGGCTGGCAGGGAGCCAGGCAAGTCACTGTCGTGCTGAGCAACATATGATCCCCGATGATGCAGGAGGCCCTCGGAGTATCTGGTGTGTCTAGGTCTCCATGACAACACTGAGGGCCTTATGTTCGGATATTCGGGAAAGTTGTGTGGGAGAAGGTCTGGTGGACAGAGGCCAGGGAGCAGGGGGTGGGGCTCTGGTGCCAGCAACGGATTTGTAGGTTATGAAAGAAAACTCTCAAGTCCCGGAGGCTTAACAACCTTCTCAGACTTGAGTCGTATACTGAGCCATGGTCTGGAGGCTGGAGATCCTGGCCACTTTCTCATCTTCTAGTTTTCTCACCTCGAGGGAATCACTTACTCTTAATGAGCTCCCTGGTCCGTAAAGTGGGGATGACCCTGCCACCTCACAGGCCACTCCAAGGATCAAATGAGATCTATGTCAAGGGCCTTGTTCACCACAAAGTGAGTCTACAGACATGGCTGCTCTCACCCCATCGTAGGGTTGAGGAAAACGCAGCCTGGGGGGTCCACGGGATCTTGTTTTCACAGTGGGGATGGAGGGATAAAATCCCAAGGCATAATTAGGAGGCGCACATCTGCATCGTCCAGGGCAATGTGGTGCTCCCGACCAGAAAGGATTACTTTAATCTGTGACTGGGTTCAGATCTCGTTGACTATACTTTTGCCACGTGATCCCGGACAAGTCATTTATTCCTCGTCTGTGATGGGGCTAATGGTCCATGCTTTGTGGGCTTGCTGTGAATATGAAATGAGCTAAGGTTTGAGAGCCCTTTTCTTGCGCATAGAGAAGGCGCTTAATGGACGCTGAAAGCCGTTGCTGTCCTCCTCGGGTCCTGGCAGGGCTGCCGTTGGTCTAAATCGCCCTCCTCTCCACTCTGTGCCAGCAGGTCCGGCCTCTGTTTCCACGTGAGGAGCAGCTGCGGCCCACCGAGATGTCCCGGCACCACAGCCGCTTCGAAAGAGATTACCGGGTGGGCTGGGACCGCCGCGAGTGGAGTGCCAACGGGACGCATGGGACCACCGGCATCTGCAGTGCCACCACCGGGGCGGGTGGCGGCACAGCCAGCAGCCTCAGCGCCCGGCCCGGCCTCCTGCCGCTACCCGGGGTGCCCTCCCGGCTGCCCACACCCGCCACGGCCCCCGCGCCCTGCACCACCGGCAGCAGCGAGGCCATCCCCAGCCTCGTGGCCAGCTCTGCCTCCGCCGTCACCACCAAGGTAAGACCTCCCTGGCGTCCGCTGTGAGCAGGAGCCGGGCAGAGGGGCCTGCTTCCCCCCCCCAAGCCCTGGGCCAGCTCCGCAGCCCGTTCCCTGGACGCTGCCTTCTCCAGAGTGCAGGCAGCCCTGGAGCTGCGCCGGGCACCTGTTTAAGTTAAAGTGCATGTGGTTTTATTTGCCATAAAGCCTCTCTCTGTGACTAACATGGGAAGACGAGCAGGTGGCTGAGGCCACGCGTTGTCCTCTGCCATGCTGATGAAGGGCATTTAACCGGTGAAATGACCATGAGACTCCAGGTCGGCAGTACAGGTTTCCTAACTAGGCGCCTGTAAACCAGACAAGCCCCCTGGGGCACCGGTTACTTGGGTTTGGAAGAAGATACTGAGCAGCAGTCAGTCCTAAATGGGCATAACTCTGCTGCTTGTTCAGCAGTGTTAGTACTGAGAACACTCACGTCACTGTCTCCTCCAAGCGTCAGACAACCGCATGGCATCAGTACTTTTGTCACCCGCCTGGCAGTTGAGTACATGGAGGCACGCCGAGTCTGCGGGAGCAGGTCCACGGTGGGCCCTCCTCGGGGACCCAGGCCTCAGGGGTGTTAGTTCCAGGTCATTCCCCGTCTTCTGGAGGCGGCTACAGCCCGGGGAACGACAGCAGAAAGCAGTCTGTTTTACCAACCACCATATCAAAATGAAAATGTCGCCAAGGCTCCTGCTTAGCTTCCGGACGAGCTGGATGGACCCCCTCACGCTGCTCAGAGCCCCTGAAGGGACAGGGGGACCCAGGCCGGTGGCAGGAAGCCCTTTCATTGCCGTCCTGTCTCCTGGGCCGGCAGGGGCTCTGCAGGCCACTTTGCCTCTGCCAGCCATTCAGAGCCGCATCCTAGGGGCGATCTCAGCATCTCAGGGCCAGCGTGCGCGCGCGTGCGTGCGTGTGTGTGTGTGTGTGTGTGTTTGTCTAGTCTTTTCTTTTCTGCTTTCATAAAAGTTGCGGGAGAAGTTAAAGGTCAGGGAGCCCCGGCCCCAGCCATTGTGAGGCGGCCGTGGTGTTGGAAAGTCGCGCTCCAGGTGTGCCGCGCCTTTGTCTCGGTGATTTTCAAAACTCCCTTTCAGCCCCGTTTCCCATTAATAACTGTGAGTGCTGCCGGCCGAGGCCCGAGACAATGGAGCTATTGGAGGCCAGCTCGGAGTGCACTGACGTCTTCTGCAGTGCCTTATTGATTTTATTTTCCTGTTATGAAAACACCGCCTCACTGAGGTGGGGAGGGAAGCTATGTTGGACGGGGGAGAGGAGATGGAGGGTGATTTGGGCATGATACCCCCCAGACCAGCCAAACACACTCCTTCCCAGGCGCCAGCCCCCAGCACTGCTCCGAGGCATTGACCTCTGCCCAGTGGACCCAGCCGGCTGCCCCGCCGGCCACATCTGGCAGCCACTCAGCTAGGCCAGCTGTTGGCCATCTGGAGGATGGCAGCTTCTGGAGCTGACTGCTGGGGGCTCCAGGTGGAGAGAGAGGAGCTGGACCTGGGAGCCCACTTGATGGTTTCTGCCCTCTCAAGGATGGAGGCCTTTTTAGGGACGGCATCAGGCTGTGCCTCAGGGGTTTGGGCCCCGCCAAGCAAGGGAAGTGGCGAGGCCTCTCGGCAAGGGCCCGCCCTGCCCACGCAGCTCCGGCTTTGCTCCCAAGCAGCTCAATATTCATCATTTCTAACTGGCTGGGCTCCAAACCACAGCACATGGGAGGAAAGGAACCCAGCGTCAGACAGAAAACAACAGCTGGGCAAGGACTGAGCTGAGCGGCTGGGAGGGGACAGGGGCTGAAAGTTCATGCCTGTGAGGACAGCCCGCTCCTCAGCACACCTGCCCCCATAGCCACCTCCAGCCCAGTTTCACACCTGCAGGGGCTTGTCCCGTCAAGCAGAGGTGCCTGATTGCGCCCTGGACTCTTCGGGGTGCTCAGGAGAACTGGGTGTGTGGAGGCAGGAAGGACAGCAGGCAGCAGTGTCTTCCATCCAGGGCACTGTGGTTGAACTTGGGCCGTGGTGCCTTTCTGCCCTTCTGGCCTAGCTGCCGACCCCCCAGACGCCTGTCCCCAGCCTATTTGTCTAACCCTACACGAGGACCACATTAAGCGACAGGCAGGCCAAACGGAGGTATCTGCGGTTTCCCCGGTCAACAAGTTGCGTCTTTTGAGCAGCCAAGGGCAGGCTCTCGCCCTCGGGGAGCTCATGGGCCAGAATATAATGAATCTGTGGCCTGGACAAATGACTTGAGAATGTCTCTCCCATTGAGGTTGTGGACAGAGGCAGCTTCATGGAGTGGATAAAGACAGACTTTGGAGCCAGACTGCCTAGATTTGAATTCCATACTATCTCGTGCTTGCTGAGTGACCCTGGATGACTTACCGAACCTCTCTGGGCCTCACTTCTGTAACACAGGAGTAGGTGGTAGTACCTGCCGTCAGAGCTGTTGTGAGGATTGTGTGAGTTAAAACTCGTGTAAAGTGCTCAGAACAGAGCCAAGCCCGGCACACAGTAAGTCCTATAGAGGCGGTATCGTCATCACCATTGTCACAGTCACCCAGAGGAGGCCTATGGGACAAGGCCATGCCCCTGTAAGGAAAGGTGATCATTGCTGGCCTCACCAAGAGGAAAAGGTAAGTCTTCAGATAAGAAACAGGAGCTAGGCCCCAAGCAGGCGGGGAGAGGAATTGGGTTTGTGAGTGGTTAGGCCTCAAGCTGACCTTGTGACATGACCAAGGTGACACGGCAGCAAGATGGGCTGGAGGGAAGAGGGCATCTAGCGGGCCTCAAACTGAAACTGAGTCAGCACCGCCTGGTGATAGATGACAGAAGGGAGGTGTGTAAAAGCCTTTGTCAGCCGTGGACCCTTTCCTCCAAGAAAGCCCAGTATCTACACAGGGCCAAGGCCCCCCTCTGGTGGAAGACTGGGGGAGACAGCAAGCTGCACGGAAGCCAGGAGCAGGGCTGTGTGTTCCTCTTCCTTTTGTGTGTTCCTGCTGCCCGCGTGTAGTAAAGGCTGCTTGAATGCACTGGCCTGGCTTCCTCATTGAAGAGTCTAGTGCCCCATGTGAGCGCGAGCCGCCCCTGAGGACTCAGGGAAAGGTCGGCAACAAGGTAACGTGTCAACACTGTCAGCCTTAGCATCCCCAGTGGGCTGGGCGTGGAGCGGGCTGAGCATCACATGCTCTGGGGGCTGCGGGCATCTCCAGGGCGGGGGGCTGGCTATGCTCCCAGCAGCTAGTTAGGGAAGCGATGACAAGTCTTTCTGTCACTGCTGCCTTCAGGCCTGAGCTGATATTTTGACTTCTTCCTTTTTCCGGGGCCTGAGGATTTCTTGCATGTTTTAGATGAAAGGCCAAAAGGCCAATTGGACGAGCACAGACTCCTGGGCCACTGAGGCATGAGGAGGGCCTGGCCAGATGAACCCACACACATACACACACACACACACACACACACCACACACACACTCTCTCATTGCTCAGACCAATAAACTGCTTCCCTGGGGCCTAGATCAGCTCTTGATCCTCTAGGACACAAATTCCCAGAGCCAGGAGTAGAATAGCCATGCCACCCAGCCCCTCTATTTTGTAGATCAGAAGAGTGAGACTTAGGACTTCCCTGGTGGCTCAGTGGTTAAGAATCTGCCTGCCAATGCAGGGGACACGGGTTCGAGCCCTGGTCTGGGAAGATCCCACATACCACGGAGTAACTAAGCCCGTGCGCCACAACTACTGAGCCTGCGCTCTAGAGCCCGGGAGCCACAACTACTGAGCCCATGTGCCTAGAGCCCGTGCTCCGCAACAATAGAAGCCACCGCAGTGAGAAGCCCACGCACCGCAACGAAGAGTAGCCCCCGCTCACCACAACTAGAGAAAGCCCATGTGCAGCAACGAAGACCCAATGCAGCCAAAAATAAAATTAATTAATTATTTTTTAAAAAAGAAAGAAACCAGAACCTAATGTTTAAAAAAAGAAAAAAAAAAAAAGAAGGGTGAGACCTGGAGAAAGAAAGACTTGCAGAGGTCACCCAGGGAGTGAGAAAAAGAACCGGCCTGGACTGGCTCCTTTCCCCACCCCAGGCTGCCTGGCACAGTGCATTCACCATGGTAACCAATATTGCAGCATTGTTATAGTAACTCTTCCCATCCTCTCATCCACCTAGCTGGCAGCAAACACTGAATTTTGGCAAGAAAATGGGTATATATATATATATATATATATATATATATATATATACATCTTGTGTTATACGCCGAAAAATTTAGGCCAAAGATTATGTCGATTCAACATGGCACGGCTGGTGAGAACTTCAAGCCCTTGAGTCAAACAGAACTGGGTTTGAATCTTACCTCTGCCATGTAGGAACTGAGTAAGTCTCTAAGCCTCAGTTTCTTTGTCTATAAGATGGGAATGATAATAGTACGTTTCTCATGGAAATGTTGTGAGGATTGGTTAAATTAATATGCGTAGAAAAGCATAGAACAGTACCTCACTTGTTAAACACTCAATAAAAGTTCATTTTAAAAAGGTAAATCAGAGACTGGGTCCGACCAAATATCCATACATTTGGGGGAGACCAGTCCACCTGTTGGTTGGAGCCAGCAGGCTAAAGGGAAGCTCACTGGCTGTTCCCACCCCCACCCCCGAGCCCGGCACTCTGGGCTCCAGGCGGTCATGGCTCCAGGGGGTGGGTGCTGCTGAGAAGCAGAAATGAGACTCGGCAGCCAGGCCTGTTTATGGGATGGAAAGGAAACACCGCTGCCCTGCAGTTGCTGCTGCATGAAATTTAAATTATTCTCAGCAAACCTGCTTGACAGATGAAACAGAAAAGGGACAGCTTCATAAAATACAATTTTGTTCTTGAAAGAATGGACTTTGCAGATCCTCGCCAATGTCTGTAAAATGTATTGGGGGCTTTTTCTCCTTGTGGTCAGGAGCACTCATTCCCTGATGGGAGCTGAAACATTCCCATCGTTCCCCGAAGCTAAGCCCTTGAAAATAAATCTGGGCCGGGAAGAGAGAAACTTAGCCAGTGTCACAGGCCCAGGGAAAACCGAAAGGGGCCATGGCATCTGCAGGCTCCATCCTCAGAGCACCAAACACCCAGATTTTTGACATTTGTGGGCATTTGGGGCTTTCAAGGGGAATGCCTGTCATCATAGCAACGACCCTGGAGACAACGTCTTCCTCGTGCATCCTAAATTCTTTGGAGGATTGTTCCTCTTGGGGGAGATGATCTGGGGTTTCTATGGAGAATCATGTGAATGACCACAAGGCCCCATGCAGCGGGGTCCCCCCCTCTCCTGTGATTCTGGGGGGTCCAAGAATGGATAAAGGCGGCTTTTGCACAAAGTGAGAAGCAGACCTCTCTTTCCTCTTGTATTCACATTGAAAACCAAAGGCTACTGAGTGGGCTCAGCTGGGAAAATCACTCAAGCCCCGTTTGTAGTGCATTTCCAGACTGTGCGTGCTTCTCTCTAGAAGGCTCTTTCTTGCCCCATGAATGAGAATTTGTGATCTCCCTTGTGATACATTATCAGGCACTGATAATGCATCATAAGACAACTTGTGCATGTTCGTGCCCAGCTAATGGGTTTGACCTGCACTTTAAGTGGCAGCCACAGTTTGGGTTGTATTTTCATTGACTTAAAAAACCCATCCATTGGTCACAAAGTGTATGCAAAATTGAAAAATGTCATGATTGACCAAGCATCCATGTCAAAGCCTACAGTTTGGGGAGGGTAGACCTGAGTGGCTCGATTTCTTAGATTTCTGATTAAGGGGGCAAAAAGAGGGGAGAAGGTTATATAAATTCCCATGTTTGTAAGGGATGAGCCATAGTCTGGATAAAAGATAGCTGTGGATTCTAAAGGAAGGTTGTGAAAAGATGTGCTTGACTGGAGCCAGTAGGGTATATAAGTTAGCTTTTGCTGCATAACAAGCACCCCAAAATTTAGTGGCTTAAAACCATCCCAGTTCTGTGGGCTGGTTGCCAGTTCTGGGGCTGGGTGGGCTCGGCTGATCCCTGCTGGGCTCTCTCCTTTGTCTGTGGTCAGCTGCATGGTGGCTAGTGGCTGGTGGATGATCTAGGATGGCCTCACTCACGCATCTGTGCTTAGTGGACTGTCAGCCAAGGTGTCTCCGTTCTTTGAGTGGCCTGTCATCCTCCACACAGCTGTCGCAGGCATGTACACATGAGGGTCTCAGGCCTCCGGGAGCAGCAAGAGGGCAAGGCTTGGTGCACAAGTGCCTTTCTAGCCTCTGCTTGAGGCACATTTGCTAAAATCCTATTGGCCAAAGCAGTCACATGCCCAAGCCAGATTCAAGGAGTGGGCAAAAATAAAACCCTGCCTCTGGCTAAAAGGTGCTACACCACATTGCGAAGGGGCAGGCATGCAAGGATGGGAAGCACTTGTGGTCATTTTTGCCATATGCCCCCCAGTGTTGCCAGCACACTTGTTTAAACACAGTTATTCACCCTCTAGCTTCCGGCCAAGGCTCGCGTGCCTCAGACAGAAGGAATAGGATCAATCTGATCAATCAGTCAATCAATCTACGTGGCCTGGTAGACAGAATCAACAGGGGACAGTTGTGACTTATACACACCTGGGTGACACTCATGCCGTCCACACCAAGAGCTGCCTAGGGAGGTCTGAAAGGAGACACCTGGCGAAGATTGTGTTACCAGGGAGAAGGCAGTGCAGCTGGCCCCCAGGGAACCTTGTAGGGTACTAGCCAGGACTTGGACCTCAGTCCTAAAGGCTCCAACGCTTGATCCCGTCACTGCCCCAGAGTTGGTGGGTCTGGGACACTGCTGTTCCCGGGACATTCACAAGGACAGATGCTAACCTACTGATTGAGAATCAAAACTCCACCCCAAGGAGACCACTTTCATGGACTTCGTGCCGTGACTCTCTCCCTGTGAGAATCCACACGAGAAAAGAAATTTAGAGCGGAAGACTTTCTGATGAGCCTAAAATCAAGAAAGGGAGCCAGTTATAGGATGCAAATATTCAGTAGCTGCAGATCAGACAGAGTCCTGGCTGTTTCTCCTTAAGAGGACAAATCCTGTGCCATTCCCAAAAAGCCCTTGGAAAGGCCTCTTCTTAAATTAAATTAGGTTTTCTGCAAACAGCATCATTCAAGATGAACATAAATCTACTTCTTATTCAGTTTTAATGGTTTTCCCTGTTTCATTTAATTACTCATGTTGCAATTAAACAATTTTTTTTTTCATTGCAGAAGGACAGTATTTCAGCTACATTATGGGTTAAATAGGCTTTAGAGAACTAGCCTGGGAATCTCATCACCATTTATAACATTGTTTTTTTATAGGGAAAGTATGTTCCAAAATCTAAACAGCCAAATTACAAATGAACTTTCAGAACCCAACCCATTTTTAACTGGAAACTGTCTGTAATACTAAAAATAACTCAGGGAAACAAACATAAAAAGGAGAGTTGAATGCCCCTCGGTATCATTTGTTCACCATCAACATCTACAGATTTAGTTTCGTTTCAGCGAGAATTTCCTCCAAACCCAGACAGACCCTATCCCTCTTTTATTCACTCTCATGACACAGGCGGCCACACTGGCTTGAGTCCTCCCAAAACATCATGCCACTGAGAAGAGTCACGGTGGAGTCCCTGCAGAGCTACACTGTTGGAAAGTAGCAGATTATCAATGTTTCAACACCGCATTCGCTGCCCTAAAATGAAGGCTTAGGAGAACTCTCTGTGCAGCTCTGCTGCCGTGTCCACTGGTCCAGACATATTCATTTGCATTGGGAATCTGCATCTTTAGAACCCGTAGGCAGGAAACCTCATTTTCCTCTGGCAAATAAATAGCCGTGAGAACTCAGCAGAGCATCAGTATGCATTCAGAGACGTCTTCCACACGCCTTGCCTTTTCATCAGGGTAGGGGTCCTGCCTTCCCAGTCTCCCCTCTCCTGATGCTTCATGGAGAAGACGGGTGAATACTTTGGACCCTCTGGCACCATGACAGGAGTCCTGGGAGCTGGGAAAGAAGCAAGGTGCCCACTCCGATCACAGAAGGCCAGTATTCAGCACGTCCCTCTCTTGACTTAAACTGCCGGCTGATGCCTGCCATGGTCCCTTAAGAAAAACACTCTTCTGTCACCACACGAGCCTTTTCTTGCCAGGCCTGCTCTGGAGGCCCAGGCAGCTCAATCAAGCTTGCTGTCCTCTCTTGCTCCCAGAAGGCCACAAGAGTTTCCCCATGGCCCCTCCCTGGGCTGCCAGCAAGTATAGTGCTTCTTGCCCTGCTCAACTCGGCGCCAGACTGGCATTGAATATGATCCAGACTCTTGACCTACTCCTTAAAGAATTCCTTCACCAGGTGAAAAGTGGCCCTAAGGCCATCAGGCTAGGGGATAGGAGGTAGGAATAGGGAGGTAGAATGGCCAAGCCTGCAAGTGAGTCAGGTGGCCCTCACTGGGGGCGTGCAGAAGCTGGAGAGCCACTCCAGGCTTGACAAAGCAACCTTCGAGGCCTGTCCTGGGGGTTGCTGGCTGTCTCCCCAGCCTCAGTTCTGTTCAGCTGTCCATCACCTCCCACGCTTAGGGGAAGCGAGCCCTAGTCCCCACTGGGATTATGATGATTCAAAACCAGGCGTGGAGATGTAGAGAATGGACTTGAGGACACAGGGAGGGGGAAGGGTAAGCTGGGGTGAAGTGAGAGAGTGGCATGGACATATATACACTACCAAATGTAAAATAGATAGCTAGTGGGAAGCAGCCGCATAGCACAGGGAGATCAGCTCGGTGCTTTGTGACCACCTAGAGGGGTGGGATAGGGAGGGTGGGAGGGAGGGAGATGCAAGAGGGAAGAGATATGGGGACATATGTACATGTATAACTAATTCACTTTGTTATACAGCAGAAACACACCATTGTAAAGCAATTATACTCCAATAAAGATGTTAAAAAAAAACAGGCCTGGTAATCCCCTTCCCCTTCCCCATCACTGGTTTAGGAAGGGTCCCCAATTCTGGCCAGTGGAACATGAGGATAATCCTATCGGGGGGCTTTGGGAAAGGTTTTCTTGCTTCTAAGGAAGAGTCACAAGAAAGAAGAAATCCTTCTTCCTCTGGACACTGTCGTGTCTGGACATGATGCCTTGAACTGCTATAATCATCATGCTACAAGCCTCAGGATGAAGCCAACACACAAGGAATAGAAAAAACAAGAGAATTCCAGAAATATGGAACTAGAGTCCTAATGCTGCATCCCTGCCTTCCTCTGGGCTTCTGTTACCTGAGATAATGCATTTACTAGTTGTATTAAAAAAATGATTTTTAAAACTGCCTCCGGGCTTCCCTGGTGGCGCAGTGGTTGAGAATCTGCCTGCTAATGCAGGGGACACGGGTTCGAGCCCTGGTCTGGGAAGATCCCACATGCCACGGAGCAGCTGGGCCCGTGAGCCACAACTACTGAGCCTGCGCGTCTGGAGCCTGTGCCCCGCAACGGTAGGGGCCGCGATAGTGAAAGGCCCGCGCACCGCGATGAAGAGCGGTCCCCGCACCGCGATGAAGAGTGGCCCCCACTTGCCGTAACCAGAGAAAGCCCTCGCACGAACCGAAGACCCAACACAGCCAAAAATAAATAAATAAATAAATCAAGTAGCTATAAAATTTAAAAAAAAAAAAAAATATATAAAAAAAAAACAAAAAAACAAAAAAAAACTGCCTCCACTGCACAGACAGCTCCCAAGCTGGATGCCTTCTTCCCTCTCCCAGACCTCACCCGGCTCACTGACTTGCTAAAAATGGCTGCAGCAGCCTTTGTGAGTACCCTCTACCTATTATTCGTTTATTTCAGCTCACTGCTGTGTACAAGGATTCTGCTCTCTATTGCTTCCCTGAATGCCAACCCCAGGGCGTAGCTTATGACCCTCACACTTCACGGGACCATGTTTCTGTCCAAGGGAAATCCACTAACACACTGGAGTGCCTGAGCCATGGGTCATTTGAGAGCTTCACCCCCATCACCCACTTATGCCACAATCCCCAAACATGAGAGGTCCTCTCATACCCCAGGGCCTCTGCACTTGCCACTTCCTCTTACCAGAATTTTCATTCCCTCTCTTGCCTGCCCAGAAATACTCCTGCTCATCCTACAACCGACACCCTAAATGTCAACACCTCTGTGGTGAAAAAAAATGCTATTATTTCTTTTTCTCCCATGACACATTTCTTTATGTCCCTGTAAATACCTATAATATATGGTACTTATCCATTTATTAATATGTCTCCTTCTAGGCTGTGAACTCCATAGGAATAAGGCACATGTGATACCAAGCATATAAAGGTTCTCAATAAGTGTTTGAGGACAGAATGAATGAGTTTATGCATATGAATATTCATTTATTTAGCACCTACTGTTGGGGTAGGGAGGATGAATGCCTTTGATGTCATCTTTACCTATCGTCTTTACCTACACCTATCTACGTGGTTGATGAGTCTTCAAAAAAGAGTAATTTCTGTGGGTGCCTATGGTGAGGATGAAGATGGCGACTGCATGTGAGCCAGACTGAAGCCCTCATGGGCTCACTCTTGGGACCTGTGTGCAGCTAACAAAGCCACACTGGCAACACAGATTTTCCACATCGAGGCCTTTGCCCTAGGTCCTGCGCCTCTTCCCATCTCTCCCAAAGCATCTGGAGTCATGGGATCACAACATTATCTCTCAACTATTAGTACCTCCTTGGGATTTTTCTCCCATTTGCCTGTAATTCTCTGCAGCCTTCGCATTTGTTTATTTCATTTGAGGCACTTGTGTAGTCATTACTTTGTTTCAGGCACTGCTCAACATTAACTTTTTTTTTTAATTTTTATTTATTTATTTTTATTTTATGGCTGTGTTGGGTCTTCGTTTCTGTGCGAGGGCTCTCTCCCGTTGCGGCAAGCAGGGGCCACTCTTCATCGTGGTGCGCGGGCCTCTCACTATCACGGCCTCTCTTGTTGCGGAGCACAGGCTCCAGACGCGCAGGCTCAGTAGTTGTGGCTCACGGGCCCAGTTGCTCCGCGGCATGTGGGATCTTCCCAGACCAGGGCTCGAGCCCGTGTCCCCTGCATTGGCAGGCAGATTCTCAACCACTGCGCCACCAGGGAAGCCCAACATTAATTTTTAAATCCTCATCACAGCCCTCTGAGGTCGTTATGACAACCACCGCTTAGAACGAGAAAGACCAGGTGACTTACCCACAATCACTCAGCAGGGCTGGGACTCACCCCTGGGCAGTCCAGCTCCAGAGTCCAGGAATCTAGCTCGGACAGGCCCCACCCAGACAGTCCTCGGTGAAATCTGTTGAACGAGCAACTGGCTGAACATCTTCCCATTAACATCTTCCCCTGGTGTTAGCGGCATCTTCTAAAGAGATAGCACGGGCTCCCCAGTGAAGCAGCTGAGCTCATCGGCGGTTTGAAACAACTGCAGATGTCAGGCCCAAAGCAAGTGTAGGATTCCGTCGTCCAGCCCCACACCTCCCAGATGTGACGGCCCGACCTTCTTCCCTTAACAGCCAGGCCATGTGGGAGGTGTAGACCCTGCTCAGATGCAGGATCTTGGGGACCACTGAGCCACAAGGCCACAACTTCTCTCTCTTTCTCAGGGTTTCTTGTTTTGGTCCACAACACAGTGCATGGCTGGTGTCCACGTTTGTGGCTACGTTCAGACTGCTTTGGCTTGTTCCACCCCAGAAGGCCAGTCTAGATCATCACAACTGCCCGCAGGTATTGCTGGATGGGCTTGGAGCAATACCCAAACTCAAGGGGGCGCTCTGTCTTGTGGGTGCCTCAGGCGTTCCCCTGGATTTAAACCTAGGCTAAGTACTGGAGATGCCACAGAATCATGGGCTGACCCTTAATATCAGGCAGGATTGAAGCAGGCATGACTTGTGGCTGCCTTCCCTGTAAGCTCAGCACTGCTTTGGGGAACAGAAAGAAGCAGGAGAAGGTAACCGTTACCGTCCTCTTTCTGGGAGGCATTTCTCCCGGGAATGGGGGGGGAACCCCAGGCCGGGGTCAGGAGATGGCATTCAAGGCCGGACACTTAAGCTCTCCAAGACTCAGCTTCCTTACCTGTCAGCTGGACACAACAGGGTCCACTTCACTGGACTGTTGTGAGGTCCACATGAAATAGCAAAGCAAAAGTGCTTTATAAACATAAATGCTCTAATTCACAGAGACAGAAAGTAGATTGGAAGTTACCAGGGGCTGAGTGGGGGATGGAGAGTTATTGTTTAATGGGTACAGATTCTGTTTGGGGGTCACGAAAAAGTATTGGGTTAGTGGTGACGGTTGCACAGCATTTTGAACATCATGAATGCCACTGAATTGTATACTTAAAAATGGCGAAAATGGGGCTTCCCTGGTGGCGCAGTGGTTGAGAATCTGCCTGCCAATGCAGGGGACATGGGTTCGAGCCCTGGTCTGGGAAGATCCCACATGCTGCGGAGCAACTGGGCCTGTGAGCCACAACTACTGAGCTTGCGCGTCTGGAGCCTGTGCTCCGCAACAAGAGAGGCCGCGACAGTAAGAGTCCTGCGCACCGCGATGAAGAGTGGCCCCCGCTCGCCGCAACTAGAGAAAGCCCTCGCACAGAAACGAAGACCCAACACACCCCAAAATAAATAAATAAATTAATTTTTTTTAAAAATGGCGAAAATAGCCAATTTTATATCATAGATATTGGACCACGGTGAAAAAAAGTAAAAATAAATAAATGCCCCACGGTCAAAAGAGAGAGAGGAAATATCTGTGTAAATCCAGGCAGAGCTGACTCATTATGGAACTTCCTTTATTAAGAGAAATGGGAGTGCCAATCATGGTGGCTAGAATGGAGACCAATCAAATGATGGCACTTAAAACAGACCGACATGGGCTTGATTAAAATGTAGGGAAGAACCCCTGAGGAAAGGGCGGGAGGGCGGCCTGGGTGACGGCGGGGCTGGTGTCACAGAGGAGCCCTGTCCGGCCTCACATGGCAGCCTTGCTGCCTTGGGAAGATGCCGGCCCCGCAGCTGCAGCAGGTGACTGCCAAGCACAGCAGAAAGGCCAGGCCCTGGAGAAGGAAGGTCCTGGGGGATGCTGGAGCCGTGGAGGGTTTATCTGTGGTCATTTTCTCCAGCACCCAAAGAGCTGGGGCTGCAGGTGAAGGCTCAGCTGTGCTGCGTTCAGCAGCGGTTATAAATCTCGCTGGCAGCGAGGGTGCTCTCCACGCTAGACACACGGACCTCCCTGGCACAAGCGTGCACCTTCCCTCGTACACTCAGAAGCCATCCTAGGAAGCAACTCAGGACTGCTGGCCAGCCAGGGCCCTAGACATGTCCTTGGGGTCACTAGTGTTTATTGAGCACTCTCTATGGGCCAGCCAGGGTTCTAAGTGTATTCGCCCACATTAACCCACTGCATCCCACCGCGGTTGTACAAGGCGGGCGCCGTGATCATTATATAACTCAGCAAGGTGGGCAGTGTTCAGGCTTACACTGCAAGCCCACTGCCGTCCAGCTTCCTGCCTCCTCGTGATGCTGCCATGATGTGGAGACCAGGCCTGCCATGGGGCGGGAACAGCCCAGTTCCGATGGTGAGTGCGATCCTGGAAAGGGAGCGGTGGGGGGGGGGGGAGCCTCGAGCGCCCCGGCCGAGCGCTGGGGCCTGGCCCGCCGATTGCTCTGCATGGGCACCTCCACTGCAGCCAGGAGCAGACAGACGCCCCGCTGCCATCGCCTCATGCGTCAGGAACATGCCGAGGGTGTGATTTTTTATTCTCCCACAATATTAGGCTGAGGAGAGGATATTGGGCAAAATATATTGTACCCATAATTCATATTAACAGGAATTCGATAGTAGCAACTTGTCATCTGCTGAGATTAGAAGGGAATATTGTGAATATTGTGTTATAAAGGCATTAATGAGGCATTATGAATTAGATTCCATTCCACCACATCGTGTTCCTTGTAAATAATTGAGGAAGAAACTGGTGCTCAGAATTTGGGTTTATCCATTTTTGAGATCCCAGCCGTTCCCTCCCCAGGCTGATGGGGCCGCCTTAATCTGACAGCTCACACAGCTATGGGGAAAGTCTGCATGTGGCTGGTCCAAAGGCACCACGAAAGGAGAATTATGCTTCTGAAAAGACTCTTCCTCCCAGCAGAAATACGTAACTGCCACATCCAACACTAGACACTGGGTTTTTCTAGCAAAATCTTCCAGAGTCTAGATATTCTCTGTCCCTTTCCTCCAGTCCCTGGAACTCTGGCTTGGCAGCCGGGGCCCAGGTGGCTCTAATGGCATCACTGAGTCAGCAGCAGCCTTCCTACCCCATCTCATGCCCGCCTCTGGCTGTCTTAGTGGCATAGATCTGAACACCCAGAGTGTACATCCAGAGTCAGGCAGCCAGTCAAGCATCGGCCACTTCAGCCCTGGTGGAGTAAGCCCTGGCCAGCGACACCTATCTCCCGTGGACCTCTCGGTCCTGCTCTGCCATCCCGAAAGGTCCATCACCTGCTGGCTGTGCCACCCCTGGTGTCTCCACATGGCCCTGTGAGAGATAAATGGGGCTTCCTGGCTAATGCCAGGTTCGATCATTTGCTATCAAAGCCAAGAACTTGTCTTGGAGCAGTGGAGTGGCTGCCCCCATGAAAAATCTGAAAGAAGAGTAGGGGAGGAAGCCCCGAGCACTTGCCCCAAGTGCAGAGCTGGTGGACATTCATCCCGTGTCTCTGGCTTTGTTCAGAAGCCCCTCCACAGCTGACCCTGCCCCATATAGGGACTCTGGGGGCTGAAGAAATTCTCCTGTGACCACTGCTAAGTTTGTGGGCAGTTCTGAAGCAGCTGGTCACTGGTAGATGAGCGACTCCCCTTCATCATGAGTGGTGTTGTTTCAGGATTTCAACTTTGACGTCTGTTGGGTGGAGTGCCTGGGGGCGACTAGAGAGAGAAGCTGGATGTGCAATGAAATAGGCAGTCAGGGCCAGAAGGTTTTTCACATGGAGCGTGAAATGGTCAGCTGGTTAGCCAACCACATTAATCAATCCTAGTCGGGACACCCGATGTATAAGCACACCAGATACAGAAGTACTTGACACACCTCTGTGCCAGCACAGTGATGGGATGAGGAGCCCAGACTCCAGTTTCAAACTGCCTGAGTTCGAATCCCGACTCTTCTGCTTTTTAGCTGTGTGATTTTTAGCAAGTTACTTACCCTCTCAGAGCCTGGTTTCCCCTTCTATCAAAAGGGGTAATAGTACAATCTACTTCATTGGGTTGTGGAGGAGATTAGATGAATTAGTAATGCAAGTGTCTGGTATCTATTACACACCCTGTAGGCATGATCTGTTATTATGACCATGGTCTTCCTTGTGTGGCCTCCCTTCTCTGTTTCTCTCCCTCTAGAATGTGGGTCCTTGAGACAAAAGATCCTGTCTTCTTAGGTTTTGCATTGCTAGCACCTCACACTGGCCTGCTATGTGCTCAGTAAATATGTGTTGAATTATTAAGTTGAATTGTTCGAAGAAGGTGTAGTTGTGGAAATTCGCTCGTTTTACAAAAAAAATAGTTGTGCACTTTTGAAAATCGTATTCCCCCTTTCCACGGTCATATATTCTTTTTTTTTTTTTTTTTTTTTTTTTTTTTTTTTTTTAAATTAATTTATTTATTTATTTTTGGCTGTGTTGGGTCTTCGTTTCTGTGTGAGGGCTTTCTCTGGTTGTGGCAAGCGGGGGCCACTCTTCATCGCGGTGCGCGGGCCTCTCACTATCGCGGCCTCTCTTGTTGCGGAGCACAGGCTCCAGACGCGCAGGCTCAGTAGTTGTGGCTCACGGGCTTAGTTGCTCCGCGGCATATGGGATCTTCCCAGACCAGGGCTCGAACCCGTGTTGCCTGCATTGGTAAGCAGATTCTTAACCACCGCGCCACCAGGGAAGCCCGGTCATATATTCTCATTTCAGAGAAGTGCCATGACTGCCTGTAGTTCTTCATGCGGCATCTCCATGATTGTAGTCAATAGCTACAAATAAATCAATGCGTTTTGAAATACACTCGCTCCTCACTGATTCAAGGGGTCCCAAAGCAGGGCATTTTACAAAGCAATTACTGTGCTTCCGTGAAATGAAAAATCATCTCCTGCATTTGATGATCTCAAATCCAGAACCCTGTGCCTTGAACGGTCCTGGGCTCCAACCCACTTTCTGTTTGTGGGTGGTTGTGGTGACAGTTGCGTTTTTGTTGTGGTGGTGATTGTTCTTTTGTTTTTTAAACCATTTATGGAGGTCCAGGTACCATGCCAAAAGCTTGACATGTTTTGCCTCCGTTCTTACAACAACTCCGTGTGGGCCCACAATTATCCCCATTTTACACACGAGGAGACGGAGTTTCAAAGCCTGGGCAACTTGCTCGTAAGTGCTAGAAGTGGAATTTGAACTCAGACCTTTCTTACTTCAAAGCTCATGCCTCTGACTCCCAATCCTTTTCCCTGGATGTCTGCCCTTAGATATCTGCCAGGAGCCTTAAATATAAAATGCCCAGAATTAAACCCCACCTCCTCAGCCTCAAACTGGTTGCTAACTCTGGAACTCCTGGCTCAGGGCCAGGTCCACCACCTACGCAGCTGTGTAAGCCACTGGGACTCTCCCCCGCCATCTCCATCCCATCACCTCTCCATCCCCATCCCCATCACCTCTCCATCACCATCTTCATCCCCTCTCCATCCCCATCACCTCTCCATCCCCATCCCCATCCCCTCTCCTCACCATCCCCATCACCTCTCCATCACCATCTTCATCACCTCTCCTCAGCATCCCCAACACTGCCCATCAGGTCCACCTTCAGATGTTTCTCAAGTCCACTCATTTCCCTCGGTTTCCACTTCCACTGCCGTAGTCCAGGCCACATCAAATCTCACCTGAGGAAAGAGACAGCCTCCCTGCCCATCTCCCTGCCTCCAGTCTGTCCACTCCCTCTCATCCATTCTCTTCACCCCTGCACATCTGATCTTGTCACACCTCTGCTTTTAAAAGTGCAATTACCAGGAATTCCCTGGCAGTCCGGTGGTTAGGACCCAGTGCTTTCACTGCCCGGGCTGGGCCCTGTTCGAGAAACTAAGATCCCGCGAGCCACGAGGCACAGCATAAATAAATAAACAAATAAGAGTGTAGTTACCCCAAACTGGCCCTGAAGATAAACTGGCTTAAGGCCCTTGGTGACCCTACCTCCACTCACCTCACCAAGCCTCGTCTCTCACGTCTGCACCTCCACCTGCCTCATGTCCCACATTTCAACCCAGCATCAGCTACAAGCCCCAACTCTGATGCAGGTGAGCTCGGCCAGGGCATGCATGTGGGCCTGTGGGACCATGTGAGGCAGAACACGAACTGGAAAGAACAAAAGCCTTAAACTTAAAGATAGGCAGCCTTGGGCTCATATCATGGGTAAGTTGCTTAACCAATATATAGCCTCATTTTCCTCATCTGTAAAATGGGGACAACAACAATACTACCTTACAGGAGTTGTGTATGAATCTGGGAAATTCCAGGTAAAAAAAAATCTTGCCCATCACTGGGCAAACAGGAAGTGCTCAGTAAATGCTGAAAGTGGTAGTGACAGTGTGTAAAATATGAGTTTAGTTTTACAGAGAATTTCCTGGGGGCTAATTTTTTTAGAGAAATGGACTCTCATCTGAGAAAATACAAAGTGTGAGCATTTAAACACTGACGTCTTGCTGGTTTCTCCCATGTTCTTCAGAGGGAGCCGACACCTCTTGCCTCGTGGGGCAGCTTGAGTGAAACTCTGGCCTTTTAGTGTATGTGCTTGGTCCTCTCCTGGCCCCCAGCATCCGGCCTGCCTGCCTTCCCACATGGGGGACATTGCTGGAATTCTCCCTCCTGCAGTCATTCAGCAAATGTGTCCACTTTGTTTACTGAGTTGGTTCGATGGCCCAGCCGTTTGGTATGGACCTTTGTGAAGGCAGCGTCCCTCCCCGTCGGGGGCATCCCGTTTGTGGGGAAGGACGTGCCGGTCACAGGCAGTGACAGCCCGTCAGCGTCCCCCTGCAGCCGCCCCTGCCTAGCTCAGCGCTGAGGGGCCGACAGCATCACCGTGTGTTTAAGCACTGGTGTTCGCCTTTGAAAAACCCTCCCAAGACACAAGCACTCATTAAGTGGGTTGAGTTCTGAGGACCTAAAGGGTAGCTTGTCCCGCAGCCCCTCCTATCCGAGTCCAGCCCTCTGGCCGCTGCCCCGGCCTCGCTTCCCTCAGACGCCCTGCCAGAGTCAGGGAACCAGAGGCCTCACTCAGAAGCAGCACCACCGCCTCCAGGCTCCCATCTCCTGCAGTCTGCTCACCGGGGCGGGCCACAAAACGAGGAAGAAAAATCTTTTTTGACTGGAAAAATAGGGCTGCTGCTGTTTTATGGTGGTGTGGTTTACGGTTTTCAAACATTTTAATTAGTTTCATTTTTTAATACAAATGCACCCTGATGTTTTGCACAGGAAGGGCGCGGTTCTTAAAATCTCAGGAATAAAGTAGGAAAGTGACAGATTGGCTGTTAAAGCGTCACACGCAGATGTGTTATTATTGTTGTTGTTATTTAACATTTCTAAGCACCAGCCCTGAGCCCGGAGTGGGGGTGGAGAGTGCAGGGCGAGAAGGCCCGACGGTGCCTCCATCTCAGGGTGGTGACTTGGGGGGCTTCCTGGGGACGGGCAGTGGCTTTCACTGCTGCCTGAGCTGGCCCTGCCCCACAGGGAGCTTCTCGGGATGCCAGTCAGCCGTCTGTTTCGTGAGCTGAGAACGCAACTGGGAGATCTGGGCTTTGTGCCCCAAACCTGTGCTATGCTCACTTGTGAACCTGCCGAGATTTCCCAGCCCCACCAGGTAGGGATTTGAGCTATATGTTAAGAACAGGCCTCCTCCGAAAAAGACCCATCTCATCTCTACAACATTTGAATCCATGAGAAAGCAGAGTTAGATAGACAGGACTTTAATTTCAGGGCCCTGTCTGTGAAGTGGGTTGAATAGTAGCCCCCCAAATTGTATGTCCACCCAGAACCTCCGAATGTGGGCTTATTTGGAAATAGAGTCTTTATAGATGTAGTTAAGGTGAAGTTCTCAAGACAAGATCATCCTGGATCGGGTTGGGCTCTAAATTTAGCGATGAGTGTCAGTTTGAGAGAAAGGAAAGGGAGCTTTGACACTCGGAGGGGATGGCCGTGTGAAGACAGGCGGAGATTGGAGTGATGCTGCCACAAACCAAGGAATGCCCGTGGCCAGCAGAAGCTGGAAGAGATGAAAAAGCATTCTCCCTTAGAGCCTTCAGAAAGAGAGTGGCCTGCCAAAACCTTGATTTTAGACTTCCGGCCTCCAGAACTGAGAAAGAATGCATTTCTGTCATTTAAACCACTCAGCTTGTGGCAATTTGTTGCGACCGCCCTAGGAAACTACTACACTGCATGCAAGTCCCTCTTCCCCAGATCTCCTTAAAGAAAGCCCACCTGAGTGGGGGCTGGGTTCTTTGCGAAGTTTACCCTTGATGCTCAGAGTTTAATCCCAGAGCAGGATGGCCTACTGACCTCCTCTCCGCCAAGTTAAAATGAAACACCATCACACCTTTTTCCTCGATGTCAAAAAATGTTTCGATAAGCTTTCTACTTACCACCCGCCTGCTTCCTGTAACATATGGGCTCCAATTTGGAAAACTTTCAAAGGGCAGTTAAAGTGAGCCGCTCATGCCCTCCTCCCCCTCACAACCTACGGCAGTGTCCCCTCAGAATCTGCAGGCAACGGGGCACATTGACATGTGTTGGTGTCTACAAAATAGGTACGGATGTGTGAGTGCGGGGCGAGACTTTCACTGTGGCCTCCATGTAAAGTGAGCCTGCGTCGGGTCTCTTGTTGAGCTGGAGTAAGAAAATGGGAACGGACAGGCTCTGCTGGTTATTCCTCTGGAAGAAGCCTCTTGATCAAACTCAAAGAGCCATCAAGGAAATTCTTTAAATCAAAAACCTACACAAGTCAAATAAAAGCTCCAAGCACTAACCGCTCCCCTCTTCTTACCAACTTTAATTCAGAAGAAAATTCCCTTTGCTGCCATCTCTGCTCCTCTTTATCTCATTGTAATTGAAAGGAGAAGAATTTGCCGGAGCCGTGGTCTCGGCCACTCCTCATCTTCAAAGGTGGCACTTGGACCATGTTATTTCTAGCAGATCATTTTACAAAACTACAAGACTGGTGCTATAATCCACATAATCCAAGGTGGGACCTCCTTGGGCAGAAGACCTCTCCAAACCCATTTACCTGCTTAGACCCAAATGCAAGCTGTGGCTTATGGGCCTGTTTCAGAAGGCAAGAGATCCCCAGATCATCAGCCTAGCGGGCGTGTTCTCTGTCTTTTCTCCAGCTGTTTGCGTGAATCTGGGTATAAAATCAGATTGCAACCCAGTTGTTTACCCAGCTGTCGCTGGCAGCCCAAAGCCCGTAGTAGGGCAGGCGTCACTGCTGCTCCGAGGATATTTATTCTTCAACCCCTCGGGGATTGGAAGCAGAGCTGTGTACCGTCGTCCTGGACAAAGGCAGCGTCCTCCCAGATTTGCCCTCTGGAGATTAGGGTGGCAGGAACTCTGGGAGTAGAGAATCTATGTTCGGGAAGCATTGGCTCTGCCCAGTGGTATTCACACTGGTATCTTATGTCTGGGAAGTGATTTAACGGACTCAGGTTTAATTTCTTTGGAGGAACATCTGAGCCATTTCGGCTAATCACGTCCCTCCAAGCCTTTGGTGACACTGCAATTCCAAACGGGCAGTGCTGGAGGCACGGAGGCTGGGGGATGACTGTGGGGGACAGAGAAAGTCAAGGGCAGTACCACTTGGTGTGGAAAGTTATACTTGGCCTCAAACAAGGAGATTAAGTGGAAGATGCAGACGGTGGTGCCAGACCCCACTGTGGGAAGTGGGCATCAGTGGGCACAGATGTGCAGAGGGACGACAGGGCTCCTCAGGAAGGCCAAACAAATGAATGGATGGGTTCCGTTTGCCTCGTCTGCCAGAGACTGCTCCGAAAAATGGGGCTGTTAAAGATCAGGGCATTTCTCCCAAGCTCTCAGCAACATGGCAGCTGAAATCGGTATAATAAAGGAGATAGATTCCAGGAGGTGGAATCCGTTACTGAAAGATTCTTGGACTCTGGCGATGGCTGCAGCTCACTGCTAACCGGGAGACTTAGGTGACAGGATTATCAGTGGTATTAAGCACATTTAGAAGAGAGGATTATACCTACTTCTGGGTCAGTTGCATGCCACCAGGCTCCGGTCTGGCCAGCATGTTAACAGATGGACTGCCGGCTGCACGAAGGTGAAATAGATATTTGCACAGTCACAAGAAGAGGGGAGACTCAGGTGACAAGTTTAATGCTGGGTGGTTAGTTCAAATCCAAGGGAAGGATCTGGTGTGGGGTCTCTGTCAACTCTGAGGAAGCTCCATTTCCACCTCCTCCCTCTCATTCCCCCCGCCTGCTACCACCCACACCCCCGGTGGCCTCCCCAGACCCATGGCTCAGTGAACTCCCTCACCAAGAGGAGGGGACCACTCGTAACTGGAGACAGGAGGGCGGAGTCGGGAGGCAGCGAGGGGTGACGGGAAGGAGTCTGTGCCCAACCCACCAGCCACCCTCCCAGAAGGGGACTTTTACGCACTGACCGACCCTTCTCAGGAGGATGAGGAGCACTTTACTTGGCTTCCTTGGTTAAGAGCTTCTTCAGAGCTTCTAGACACGCTGAGCAGGAACCACGGTGCAAAACTGTTGCAATTTAACAGGGCATCTAATTAAAAGGAGTGACATGAAGGGCCTTTTCTTCCTACTCTGGGTTTTGCTTCTTTCTGTGGAAGGTTCAAAAGTCTGACAATCTCTCTCCACAGGAGAGAGATTACAGTTAGACCTGGCAAAGCTCCAGAGAATATGCCGTTGGGAGCAGTTTCTCGGGGGCCTTTTGGAGGGCGGCTGTGATGTGACCTGATGGGTCCTCCTGTCTCGGATGTTCAAGCCTAGCCGGGAGCCAGGACTGTGCAGGATGCAGCTTGTCTAGGGGTGCCCACACCCCACCCTGCCCCATCTCACGGATTGCCCAGTCACCCTTGAAGTTGTAAACAGAGCTTAAATTGAATTTGACCTCAGAAAACGTTACTTTTCAAAAATTGTGCTAAAATATACATCAACATAAAATTCACCATTTTCAAGCGCACACAATGCAGCAGCATTCAGTACGGTCACGGGGTTTTGCAACCATCATAATTATGCAGCTCCAGAGCATTTGCATCACCCCAGAAGGAAACCCAGGCCCATTCGGCAGGCACTCCCCATCCCCCGCTCCCTGAACGCACTACTTTTTTTAAGTAAGGGTAATAGGATGGCCTCACAGAATGTCCACCCTGCCGACACAGTGCGGGGAAGAAGGGCCTTGTGCTTGGGTGCCCCTCCCCTCCCAGGAGGCCGCGTGCTGCACAGCCTTAGCACACCCCGGAGCGTATTTCAGTGGTCTAAACCCTCTCCCGCCCCCTCGGGCGCTGTCAGCGTCTGGCTGCTCTCTGTGACCTCGGCACCTGGCATAGCAGCTGGCACATAGCAAGCCTCGGCAACATTTGTTGGACAGAAGGATATAAAAACCAGTAATTCGGTAGCCGATGTGCTGCTTTTTATTGTTTGGGGACATAACTCTTTGTCCTCCACTTGTCAGACTTTTGAACCCTGCACAGAAAGAAGCAAAACCCAGACTAGGAAGAAAAGGCCCTTCATGTCACTCCTTTTAATTAGATGCCCTGTTAAATTGCAGCAGTTTTGCACTGTGGTTCCTGCTCAGCGTGTCTAGAAGCTCTGAAGAAGCTCTTAACCAAGGAAGCCAGGAGTTCATTTTATTCTTTTTTTCCTTATTTTCTTTCGAAGGCCAATTACTTTTTTTAGCCATTTTGCTTTTTGCCTGTGCCATGCGTTGAGATTTGTGTATATAACAATGCTCCTTTCACAAACGAGGTCAGTGTGGTGTAGTGGAATCCCCAGGGCCCCCCCACTAATCACTTTTGATGGAGTAAGACTTGGAGAATCTATTATTTTGCCTCATAGTCCGAAGAAATGCGCTGTTCTCTCGCCCTCTTACATGGAAAAGTAAGCCACCAGGAGAGCACGGCTCCGGCCCCCTCCTCTGCAGCCTCCCCGGGCCACCGCCGAGTCCCCCCTCCGCTCTCTGGTGGGACCTGGAAAGATCAGAGGGACAGATGACGGTGCTCGGCGCCCATTTGTCACTCCATTGGCGGGAACCGGTTGCAGTGTTAGCAGTCAGGCCTGGTCCTGTGTTGCATGAATATTTTAGAATGTTTGCTGGCAGAATTCTGACTGGGCCGTGTCACCCATATTCCAGCGTTTAATCGGAGCTTTGGGGGAAGGAAGCATCACTTCTCCACTCGTCGCCCTTATTATCCTGAAACATGCCAGCTAAGCGGTTCCGTGTCCAGGGTCTAAAGCCCGAGTAGTCTTTCTCATTCTGGCGCCACAATGAATCCAGACACAAGGGCAGGGAAAGTGGTTTCGTTTTTCTTGACCGAAAATTTAGGGGCTAGAGAAGCAACAGCCCATGTGCTGGCGCCGTTGGAACATCCTTCTGGTGTCTTCCAGCCTGTCCTTCTGTGGTGGTTTGTTTCTGCAAAGCCGCCTCATCCCAGCCCTCCCCCATCCTCCAACCCCCCCTGGGCACCCCCCTCCGGTCACTCTCCCCAGAGACCTCAGGCGGTGCTGGATGTCCCAGTCCCCACCACGCACTTCCGGCTTGTCCTGTCCCCTCTGTGGGGACCCAGTGGCAGGGCCTGCTCCTCCTTCTGGCCTCCCCTCCGCCTAGCCTGGCACAGAGCTGGATGCCAGGTGGGTCTTGGGAGGGAGGCTGAGTTGGTAAGAGGCCACATGAGGCCCGGGCCTCTGCCTTCACCGAGTGGGAAAGCACGCCCGCCCACCGGGGAGCAGACCGAGGAGGCAGAGTCGTGGGGTCTCAGCACCGCTCACCAGCTTCAACCCCCACCCCCTCCCGCCAGCTGCCAGGCCGGAGCGCCACGGGGTGCTCCCGACCCCCACCTCCCTCCCCACCCGGGCCCTGGAGACACATGCTCCGGCCACAGGCAGCTCTGGTTCCCCGTCTAGGTGGTCTTTTCCCCCACACAGTGACAGTGGTGTCTCTGGGTGGTATTCGTGACCAGTCCTGCTGGGGCTCTCTGGTGATAGAGGCTGTCGTCATGGAGCTGTTTTTAGGGGAGATGGAGCAACGGCCTCTGTCCTTTGCTGGTGGTCACACAGACCCCCACGTGTGAACAAAATGATACCATGTATGCTGAGTGTCTCCACGCCCCTGAAATGCAGGAACACTCTGACTCCCAAATTCCTGGCTGGCCTCCGTCCAAGAGGCTCCCCCTTGCATCCGTGCCACGTGCACACTGCTTGTGAGGCCAGTCACCATGCTCAGCGCCTGCCAGCCTGGGGCAGCCTGGCGCCTGGCGACCAGTCAGCAGGGATGTTTGCTGAGGGCCCTCTAGGTGCCAGCCGGAGCCCAGTCCCCAGTGCGGCTCTGCACGGGGCACCTCGGGGATGCGTCCGACTTGGACCCTGCCCAGAGTGGAGCCCAGCTGGGGGTCCGGACAGGCCAGCCGGCCAGCAGGTTAAACAGCACACAGAAATCAAAGAACCCTCAAGGGAGTACACGGCTGACTGTAGGTCTGGGGGCCATTGTTCCCATCAGATACCTGAGGAACAACAAGTGAGGGAAGGGGGGTGGGTTGTATTCGAATCTTCGGAGCATGTGGAATTTGGATGCTTCTTGGACCCAGGATTCTGATAAAACACACACGTAGTCCACACTCATACACATACTCCCACACTCAGGCTCCACTGAGGTTGAGGACTGTAAGGGCAGAGCTGGGAAAGGTCCCCCAGGTAGAACATGAGGGAAGTTTTCCCGGAGCCAGGGCTGGACATGCAGATGAGTGGCGTGGAGAAAGGAGCCCTAGAGGTCGGGCGGCCTGGGGTCAGCTCTGCACCCCCTGTCTCCCTGGGAGGATCATCCTACAACATTTCATTCATCACATGCTGACTGACCCCAGGCGGTGTGTGTTGGAGTGGGGGAGGGGGAGGGGGTGGCAGGGGCTAAGCGGGAGAGGAACCCCCTGGCCCCTGCTCACGAGGCCCACGGCCAGTCCCCGAGCTGCGATTATCAGGCAGATTCCCAGACGCCGCCCCTCCCTCAACCAAAGTTGATTGATGCTGAATAGCCGGGGCTGGAGCCTAGATGTGCCTTTTTAACAAGCCCTCCCGGGACTTCTTCTGCGCGGAGGGTGGAGGCCGACGTTATTCCTGGCTGTCGCGGCTGGTGGACTGGGGGACGCAGAGAGAAGTGGAGCCCCTCCGTCCCCGGGAGGAGCCGCCTCACCCAGAGCTCCCCGTCAGGCCTGGGGAGGGGGTGGGGGGTGCTGCCTCAGCAAGGACCGTGGAGTCGGCCTCTGCACGCTCAGCCCGTGCACGCTGGGAGGCCTGCCGGGTCCAGTTCCCCTCGTGTCTGACGCCGACCGTGCCCCAGGATGGCTGAGTTCAGACGCTGGTCCTCCCGGCCTCAAACTGCCCTCCCCGCTTACGCACCCACCCTAACTCTCCGTGCAGGGGTCTGTCTCCTGCGACACGCATGCTCCTCCCGGCCCAGGCCCCTCTCATTCGTCCTTATCGCCCTCACACCCAGTGCATTTGACACGTTGAAGGTGCTCCATAAATGTCCGTTAATTGAATGTAATCAAATCGCTGAATTGAGGCAGAAAAGGGCCTGGTGGGCGGCCTGTGTGCTCCTTTCTTTGGACCCAAGCAGCAGGAATGGGGAGAGGGCCTGACCTGCCGCCTGAAGACCCTACACCTCCCCTAGTGAAGGAAATATTGATTCTGCTGTTTGTTTTGCAAGGAAGCCGTCTCCCCTGGGACAGCCAGACCTAGTACAAGTGAGATGGAAACTCCGAAGGAGGCAGTGCGCTTGCAGCTGGGCTATTAGCAGGGCGGCCCGGGAGTGGCTTGGCAGAGGTGAGGCCCCGCGCCAGTGGGGGGGGCCCTGGAGCTGTGGGCCTTGCGGGGTTACTCTGGAATCCCACCCACCCACCTCCCTCAGCTCGGCTCCACTCTGCGCTGCTGCAGACAGAGATGGGGAACGCGGCAGTGGTGACCCAGTTCACTTGAAGCGGGAGCCCAGTTCTGAGCAGCCTTGGTGCAGGACTCCAGTGAAGAACTCCTAAAACCCCGCCTGGACGCAGCTCAAGGGTCAGCAGACAGAAGGCACATTTGAGACCTACAGGGAAACAAGCTTTTCTTTTTTGCTTCAGAGGAAAATTTGACTTAAGGAAAGCAGGGCCAGCCCAGCAGCCATCTGGATGCTACACAGCCCAGAAGCCAAATCCAGTACTTTCATTTCCCAGAGAAGTTCTCAGAGGAGCCTTCCCAAATACTGGGGCTTGATGAACTTTAAAATGGGTGCTAGTGTCCGCAGTTCAGGACAGATGAGGCTGCCATGTACAGCTGCACAAGCTGTGCACTGAACAACTGTGGGCTTCCATTCTGGGTCCTGCCATATTGTGATAACTTGCAAGGGAACACAGCTGGCATTCTGGAATAGCCCAGCTGGCTGTTTTGAAGGAGGCTGCTAGAATACCAAGAAACGGAGCAGCTAGCAGAGCCAGAAAGCCCAGTGTTCAAACCTCTCACTTTACAAACAAAAACAGAGGCCTGGGGAGGGAAGGGACTTGACCAAGGTGGCACAGCATCTATGGCAGAGCTAACTGTATGGCTGGGCCTCCTGGCCCCCAGGCCCCTCCTGCCTCTTGTCACCTTTTCTGTTTGATTCCTCTTATAATTTACCTTCCTTGGTAGCAGTGAAGGATGCAGCCTTGAAGGAAGATCACATTCGGGAATTTTCTGCCTTCCCAAGCAGCGTTCTAAATTTTCTCGAAGGCCCTAGGCTGGGCTGGCCCTTCTGCCTTCTCTGTTCAGGCTTTGGCCCATATGTTTTGTCCATTTCACACTCCCCCTCCAGCTCTCCCCAGATTGTTTCCTGTAGGTTTTGGGTTTTATTTTTTGCATCTGCCCCCGCCAAAATATGTGGGTTGATGTTCAAGATCTTAAAACTCAGGGAGCCTTTGGAGCAATAAATTCCATCCAACTCCAGGCATCCTGCCCAAGCTCAGCATTCCTCTCCAGAGTTATGTGAGGCCCAAGGGTGGCCAAGAGTGTGCTAAGATCACCACCCACAGGGAGGCCACTTTCCATCCCTACACTGCAGGGCAGCATCCGAAGTCCAGGCTGCCTAGAAAGAGGGTCCCAAGTAGCCCTTCTAGGACCTGACGCCTTCAATTCCCAGACCTGGAGCTAGGCTAGGAGGGTTACAACCCTGAGTTAGCGGCAAATCAAGGCATCCTTGATTCAGTGGTGTTGGGAGTGAGGCCACCCAGTGGAGACTAACTTATTCATTCACTCACTAATAAACAAATATTTATTTAGCACCTATTGTGTGCCTAATCAAAACAAACATCCCTGCCTATATGGAGCTTACATGCTAATGGATGGAGACAGATCATCAAATGAATAAGTAAATGTCAGATGGTGAAAAGTGCTCCAGAGAAATAAAACAGAGAAATAAGTCAGAGAGTGCCAGGGTGGAGAGGGAGGTATGCTGCCGTTTTAAAATCCTGTTTAGGTGACCTTTGAGCAAAGACCTGAAGAAGGTGGGGGGGAGCCACGGCGGGGGGGTGGGGCAAGAACCTTCCAGGCGGAGGGATGAAAAAGTGGAGGTGCACCTGGCCTGTGCAAGGAACGTGTGAGAGACCGCCACTCGCGGGGCATTTGGACTGGGCCCCTCAGGCCACCTCGTGAGGGAGGGGACTGAAAGGACTAGGGCAGAGCCAGGACACGGCTCCGAAGGTCCCGCATGCCCTCCCATCTCCAGGCCAGCCCTCTCTCTGGGTTCGCTGTCCATACAGCCAGCTGCTTTCTGGACCAAGCCTTGGTTGCCCGTGGACACCTCAGCCTCACTTCCTGCAGCCCTTCAGCTCTCAGCCCCCGGCTGGGCTTCCGGACTCAGACCCCCATGCCCAGTATCATCCCTGACTCCTTCCTCACCCTTCCCCCGACAGCCCATGACGAATCACCATCAACCTCCTTGTTAAATTATCCCTGTCATCCATCCCCTCCTCTCCATCCCCAAGGCCTGGATGCCAGTCAAGCCCCTCACCCAGACCCCCCTGGATCACAGGCCTCCAAATGGCCTCCCAGCATCCCACCCTGCCCCCCAGCCTGTCCCCTCCCCCTCTCCCGGGGTAAAACTGCCTCCTCGTTGGGCTCCAGCCCCATCTGCTCATCCTCACCCTCCACCGCACCTGCTGGGTGGCCACCTGCGAGGGGAGCGGCGGGTTCTCAGTGCAGGTTCATCCCAGCCTTTGCCCTCACGCCTTCCTCTTCCTGAAGCGCCCGCATTACCCCTCCCACCTGGGGAGTGTTCCCTCATCTCCCAAAACCCGGCCCTATCATTCCTCCCCAGAGTCTTTCTGGCCAACCTCTGCCACCCCTGCAAGTGGGACTGACCTTCCCCTCCTCTCTCTCTCCTGAGTCTGACACGCAGAGGTCCTTGGTAAGGGTCAAATGGAGAAATGAGGACCCTTGACGGTCCCCCAACGTCCTCTTTCAGCACCTGGTCACTCTAGCCTCAGAGCTGTCCTGGGCCCACTGGGCTGGGCACACTGCAGGTGTGCAGGAACCGTTGGGCTGGTGAGTGGGCCTTTCTTGAGCACCTCCTGAGGCAGCCGATGCTCGCTCACTGCTGCGGAAGGAGAGGCGTTAGAGTGGCCCCTGGGGAGAGGGTCCCATCCTCATCACGGACAGTGATCCCACCTGGCGTGTGGCAGCCGTGGGTTGGCAAAGAGACACGGCCAGGAGCTCAGGAGGGTGTTAGGAACCAGGGCATTAGGCTGCATGATGGCGGCTCTAGGGACAAAGGGGGGCAGGAATGAAGGGGTGGGGTTCTTTAGTCCCAGGAAATTGATTCCCACACCGAGCCCCATGCTGCCCACCCGAAGCTCCAGGTCACTTTGAACCAAAGACCCAGAAGTCCTGGAAGCTGAGCCCAGTGTCTCTGAACTCAGCCCCCGGGAGCTTTCATGGGTGCTATAGCGCAGGTGCACAGGCACGTTCTGACCTGGGGGAGCAGGGCAGGGACTGGTAGGTAAGCCCCCCAGGAAGTGGCTCAGGTTCCACGTGGCAACAGGCCCCCCTCTTAAGGAGCACGGAGATCTGTTCAGGGCCCTGCCAGGCTGGCTGCAGCCCGGGTGTGCCCTAAGGTCAGCCTTTGCTTTGCTAAAATAGACATTTTAGCAGGAATAATCAATCCCCTTTCCAGAGTGGACACGCCAGGGATGTAGCTTATCTGCCCAGAAAAGAAGGAAGAACAGAGAGCTCGAGGTGACCTTGCTGTTTCTCGGGGACAGCCAAGAACACAAGATTCTGCACGAATCTTTTGGGAGAAAGGGACCATCTTCTGGCCCCTAAAGGGCTTTGTGTGGGAGCCTCCTTGACCTTCTGCAAGTAAGCCAGCGGCCCTGCCCTGCTGGCACGCTGGTCCAGGACTTTATACCTGACCTGGAAGCTTTTTTTAAGGAAATTTTCATCATTTGGTTTTTGTAAGTTTTTCTAAAAGGCTATTTTCCCCACTACCCCACTGCTTCTCTCAGGGACCTTCTCTGCTCAAGTGCTGTGGCTTTCTTTGTCTTTGTGCCCATCATGGAGTCACACAGAAACTAGCAAGCAGGATCGGGAGGGGATCTTGAATGCCCTGGTTGAATTGGAGTGGGCCACACATGTCCTGTGGGAGGGAGGGTCTCCCCCAGGCCCCCAGGTATACTTGGCAGGGATGGAGAACCTCTCAGTTATCAGGGTACATGGTCTGGTGGCTTGCTGACAGTTCGGTGATTTCTAATGAGATTCAAAAGTAGAGAAAATCTGTCATTTATCCCAGTGTTTTGTTTACAAAGCCTGGATGGTTTGGAGCCATTCAGACACTGAAGGACTTGGGTTGGATTCTCCCCTTCTTTTCCACCAGGAACAGTGTGTCATGTCAGAAGAGTGAACAGGGATGTCTACTTTGAATAGTTCCACAGGGCTTTCACTCTCTCTGAGGCCCCATCTCCGCAGGATGCTGGTGATTCTGGGTCCCCTTGGATAGCAGGGTGTGCGGGTCCCTCTTTCCCATGGGACGGCCTCTCCGCCACTCCTTTGGGGCAGCAGTGACCCCTCAGGGGCCGTGGAGTCAGGACCAGAGTCCTGTTTACCAGGCAGGTCCAGTGAGCCTTCCTTTCCATCTCCTCCCTCCCCGCTGAGAGGTCCCCAGCTACACAAGAACACCAGCCTGGAGCAGGGTTCTGCCCTTTTCCCTGCGTCCACTTCCTGCGAGCTTTTATGCCTCACCTGCCCCGCCTGTCACTCTGAATAACCATCCCTGCGCTGCCTACCTCACTGGGTAGTTAGGAGCCTAAAATGAGAGGCTGGGTGTGACAGGCCTTGGAGGCGGGACAAAAATGCAAAGGGTGTCTCTAGGTTTGTTATACAGCAGTGGTTGAAAGTTTCTGCCCGGCACGTTGCCCTGCAGCTTCCTGGGCTGGCCTTATTTGGGAGCCCAGGGAGCCGCAGACTTCATGGATTGAGCAGCAGTTTCACGGTAAAGCCAGGCGCTGGGCTGTCAAGGCGGGTAGATGCACAATCTGGAACTGATAGGCGTTTTCCTGAAGTCACAGGCCGTCCACAGTCTTCCTGCCCAGCTTCTCCAGGCCTTGGAATGGTTCCCACCTGGACCCAGGAGCAGGGGCGTTTCATTCCCCCAGGAAGATGTGTGCCCTAAACACTCAGGCATGCACCCGCAGGCAGCCCCGATGCCATTCTGTGCCGACCCTTTTCATCTCCTTTCTGTAAACACGTTAAAAATTGCCTTTCCGAGATTCAGTTTTCCACCCCTCCTGCAATTTTCTGGCCTCCCCTGAGTTCAGCCTTGAGGATTGAAATTCTTTCTCCTGGTCTCCATGAGGAATTGGTGAAACAGAAAAAGCAGGAAATTAATGTCCCAGCCTCAAGGCTCCACACAGCATTAGATGGAATTAAAGGAGAATAATGAGTCGATACACACACAACTCTGTTGTTCTTTGATTTTCCTTTCAAAATTCATGTAGTGAACGCTTCTTCCATCCCATATCGTCTTAGGCTGGGAGACTTGCTAGCGTCCTGAATGAATTTACATACCAAATGGGTTTTAATTTTATATTTTCGCTTAAGGTCAGGACATTTATTTATTATCATTATTTATTACTGAAGCGCGAGTGGTTTTAATTATTTTAGTGTTCCTCCTACAAAGCCGGATCGCTGCTAGCTACAGAACAGTTTCCGCTCACATAAATAATATAGTTTTTAATTTCATGAAGATTTAGTATTCGTCTGCTTTGTAAATTAAAGTCATCGTTTACCACAACAGAGACAGAACATTCAGAACGTCCTGATGGACTTTCTCGGCAGCGTCTCCTTTGGTGATCACTTTTCCCAAGTTTGGTCATCTTGTGCAGGTGCCCAGAAACAGGGACCCGCTGCCACCAGTCCGGGAGGGAAGAGGGCAGTGGGGCGTGGAGAGGGAGGAATGGGGGGAGGGGAAATGAACCCCTTCTCTCACGCGGTATCACTTGCGTTTACATGTTTTACCCCATTTGGGCCCCACAAAACCCTTCCCAAGCCAGCATTATGTGTCTACTATACAGATAAAGCAACTGAGGTGCCTGCACGTTAGCTAACTTACCCGAGGCCGCTCAAATCCAGGCCACAGGTTCAGATCCACACGTGTCTGACCCAAGGCTGAGCCCCTCTCCCTCCCTCCTACAAGGACAGGCATCAGGACCCAGGCCTGGGCAGAGGCAGACGGAGGCTGCGGCCAGCATGGGTGGGAGCAGGAACACAGAGAAGGAAGAAGCAGGCAGGACGGGTGGGGGGCAGTGGCCGCTGGCCAGGCCGTGGGAGTGAACGTGTGCATCCTAGTGGAGCGGGAAAAGCATCCTGATTGTCTAGGGGGCAGAGGCCCCCAGTCTTGCCTAGAGGCCGTGTCCCCAGCACACAGCCAGGATTATCCCTCTGGATACCCTGGCGTCGCTGAATCTTGTGGAAGCGCCTCCCCAGGGTCTCTCCCATCCCCGCCGCCTTTTCTTCCCGCCTAGACCCTCTCTCTTTCAGGGAGGCGGCCGTGTCAGTAAATTATGAGTTCTCCAATGCGGGAAGCGTCTCCCATCCATAACCCACGATGCCTTGTCTATAAATCTCTCTCCCTTGCCTCTCCAGGGCCATCTCTGGCTGTCCCTGGGCTGGCTTCATTCTCGGAAGCCTTCCCAGAAGGCAGCCGACGGTCAATCAGGAACGATTGTCACATTATCTGTCACAGGGACACCACTCCATGGCACCAGGTCCACTTTTGCTGCCAGCGTAGCCTCTGGAATGAATAGGTTGTTTGGCGTTGCCATGGAGAAGCTGGGCCCTTTGGTGGTCTGAGCTGCGCTACGCGCAATAGGAGGCCCTCGCCCAACAGCCGGAGCAGGGCAGGGCAGCGGCCTCACACCCTGGTGCTCTCCCTGGGCGGTCAGCGCCCTCTGCTCTGACCCAGCCAGCCGGCTGCATCCCCATCCCTTAAGGCTATCAGCAGGTTAAAAACACATTAAACTTAAATGACGCCAGCTTCATTCTGCAGGGGGTTTCTTGAGTTCTCACCCAGGCTCCAGCTACAAAGCAGCCCCTGCGAGACTCAGTCTCCAGGCAGAGGTCTTCGTGCCCTGGTGGCTGTGTCCCCGGGGAGAGGAAGGAGCCCACTTAGTAACCGCATTCATGTCAGCCCGGAACAGACAGAGTCACTGGTACGTGCGGCGTGATTAATCAGGGGCCATGCCACACTGTCCTTGCACACAACGTGGCTTAAATCTAAGCAGAAAATAGAGCTCACGCTGAGTCATCCTCCATAACAGAAGATGAGATTGCGTTAGCGGGGATTCAGCGTGTTGGGGGAAGTCCCCTGCCGGAGCAGGAATATACCTCTTTAGTTCATCTTCAATCCCTCCCCTGTGAGCATCTCCCTCTAAATGAGGGACATAGGAAGACTTCGATACCAGGACAAAGCCATCTCTTACCTAGAATGGTGAAATTCTTTCCTCTGTCTCAGACCCAGGAGGACATAAATAAATAGGAAATGCCCGATGCATACTTTACCCATTTTTCAGATTTTCTTCCCTCTTACTCATGGCACTAACGTAAGTGGTACTTCTGGATTGGTACCAGCCAGATAGGTGCCTGGGGACTCAGAAAGTCTCAGGGCTGCATTTAGAATCAAATAGAGCTAATGGCGAAGACTCTTCCCACTGAAAAGGGAAATAAAATAGCTTTCAGAGCTGGATTGCTTGCTGCATTATACCAGGGCGAGGGTGTAGAGTCCGTTTTTGTTAGATGGGCTTCCCCTGAAATCCAGGCCCGCACATTAAAAAGACATTTGGGGGGAGGCTTCCTTTTTAAAAATGTGCAATTAGGCATTTGTTTAGCATTCCCCCTATTTTATAGAGGAGGAGATTGAAGCATGGAGACTGAGGAGCCTGCCTGAGGTCACACGGCCTCTGAGGGGGGTATCGTTTGGTCTGCTCAGCTCAGCTCAGCGCTTGCCCTCATTCTGGCTGCACAGAGAGAGCTAGGCAAAGAGGAGGTCAGGGAACAAGATAAGGGCCACTTGTAATTAGGCTCCTGGCTGCAGCAGACACGGCGGCTGTCCTGAAGGAGGCTGGGCCCGATGGGTTTGGGTGGCAGAGACTGGGACGGACAGGCCAAGGGGCAGCAGGATGGCTCAGAAGAAACCAGCCTGGCAGGAGCAGACACCACCCGGCAGGGGAGAACGAGGCTGCATAAGGGAAAGGGGGAAGGAGCAGGGCCACAAATGCCTGGATGAGAGTTGGGCTTGATCTGAAGGAGGGAAACAGTCCTGGAATTGAGATTCAAAGCCCTGGACCTCCTCCAGGCTGTGCTACAAACTTACTGTAAACCCCTTCACCCATCTCTAAAACCGGCATCTGTAAGGCCTTCTCTGGCCCTGACATGTCACCAATCCAGGGCAGGACATGGGGAGCCCTTGCAGGTTCGTCTAAAGAAAAGAGACAGGGGCTTCCATGGAAGTGCATCCTCCAGGCGCTTCCCCCACCCTGCCCCAGAGCCCTGGGCCCTCATGCTGGGAGGGCTTCTCCTCCCCTGGGTGTCAAGGGATGGGCCCTGTCTTCCTCTGGGCCTGGTGCCAGAAGTAAGGCTCCTTTCCAATCTGGGGAACACTTGGCTCTGCAGGACTTGGAGGCGTCAGAAAGGCAGCTGGGCAGCTCTGCAGGGCGTGGGGGACGTGGCGTCACATCACGAGGACAATAATAACCAAGCTGAGTGCATGGGAGTTTGGTAATAAAAACAGTGGTGATGGTGGTTGGCATTTATTGAATTTTGCTGCCTGCCAGGCATCAGTAAGTGCCTTGCACATATTCTGCATCATATCCTGTAAGGCAGGTATTAGCATCCCCACTTTAAGATGAAGAGACTGAGGTGTGGGAATCTCCTTTGCCAAGGTTATTTGCAACGTAAGTAAAATTCCAAGATTTTGAACTCAGGCTCACCTGACTCCAAGACAGTGTGTAAGAGTTTAACATCCCTGTGTTCGCCTCAAGCAAAAATGAAAATTCCGGTGGCGCTCATTGTACTGTTTGCATACACACGTGCACACTCGCACGTGGGCTGCACACGGGCACACGCAGCCCAGTCCTGGACGCACCCACGTTCCCTGATGCCAGCTCCCCCTGCAACCACGGATGGCTGCGTGGGAACTATCACTACACAGTCACGGAAAGAACTGATCACCCTTCTCCAAGGGCAGATCAAAAACTCACAAGCACAGCAGGGTCTGCAACAGAGAAAATGCCCAGAGTGCCTGCCTACAACCCCACGACGGCCCAGGGGAAGGCTTTGGCAGAGGCCTGGGCTGCAGTGCGCTTTGCCTGTGATGGGGAGTCTTCATCATGCTGGGTCCCTGGGCTGTCCTCCTTCCAGTAAGTGCCACGGGGAGCCTGATAGCTCAAAATGGCCATATTGAAATTAGGCTTGAGAGTACAGAACTGCAGGGCTTGTGCCTGCCAGATCCCGAGGGTGACCTTCTTCAGACTGAGAAGGCTGGGGGAGAGGAGTGGGCATGGGAGAGCCGGGCCTGGAGTGCAGCCCTTTAGGAGCTGCCAGCGCTCAGGCCAGCTTGCCTGGGGAAGGGTCACAGGAAGCCCCACATTCCTATCCCAGCATTCTTTCCTACTGAAGAAGTGTTTATGACTTAAGCAGCTACACTGGGGCAGGCAGGGGCAAGAGAGGAGAGAATGTTTCAGTTTCTCGATGTCAGACAAGAGTGAGGAGAAAAGAGCATCGTGCAGAATCGTCTGAAGCTCTTGGTGAGGACATTGGCTGAGCTTTAAGCCCTGGATTCGAGGCCCAGGTGTCCCCCCCGCCTCACCTAAGTATCTTAGTGTGTCTTGGTCCCCGTTTCCTCACCTATTAAGTGGGGACAGTACCCCTGAATATGCCACAGGTAGTTGTAGAAAATGTCAAGGAGCTCTCCGAATGAGGAAGCCAGGGCTTTTCCCATCAGTAATCATTAGAAGACAGGGAAGGAAATGTTGGTTTCTTTAGCTACCTTTTCAATTATCATTGACTCCTACAGTAGTGAAATAGCTGTAAATATTTTAATATCTATAACATATATAATATATACATTTAATATAGAAAATATATTTTTATATTTACATATAGAAATATTCATATATCTACACATATATACATGTACATATACACATATGTCTTTTGGAAAAGTAAGAACAAGAAGCATTCTAAATGAGGCTACTGATACTCATCCTTAATAGTACCCATGATTTTTTTTTCCTCTAGCATTTTCTGTTGTGTGAACAGAGAACGTGTGTGTTACTGTTTGTAATTTTAAAACAAAGGAGAAAAATGAGCCCAGCCTCTTTGCAAGGTGCCACTGGGTGCCAGGTCCTTCCTCTGTGCTTCCTGCCGCATGTTGGTTCCATAGAGCTCCTCTGGGTTCAGCCACAGCCTTCCACTGCCTTCCTTAAGGTGTCCCCCAAAGGTCCTGGCCCTCCCTCACATTCCGCAGTGAATATATATATATGCCACTTGAGGGGATATGCCACATTATCCACAAGGTTTCCAGTGTGGGACCAGGTTAGGAGCAAAGAGGAAATTAGTTCCCACATATTAGCGGGAACACAGCCCAGGCTGGAGGTTGGTGACACCGAAATAATTGGAGGTAAGGGCTGTGAGGCCATTCAGATAAATTTTTGACATAAAAATGTAGGCTGGTTCATAAAAGGTTGCAGTGACAATAGGTTATAGTGACAGCTTTTCAACAACTGTATGTGTCTGCAGATGGAAGGGAATTCAGCATAATGAATTATGGGCAGTCTGGACAACACAGCATCCTTTTATAGGCATAGATCTAAGGGAAGAATAAAGTTCTTCAGACTGGCCCATATTAAATAGCATTATTGTTAAAACATGGAGTGGAGAACGAGTGAAAGGGTTAGAAGCTTAAAGACTCAGCTACCGAGGCGGAAAGTCCTTGGTCTTCCAACCTGGGCACTGGGTGTTTGTGGCTCCGATCTCTTGTCTAATGAGTATCTTTGTCCCAGGATCCCAAGCAGACATCCACGCTTACCTGGCAGGGCTCCCGGGCCTTCCTGTGTAGGGAGCATTGTTCCTCCACCAGCTCAGCTTTTACAGTTTTGCCCCTTTGATTACATTGCCTCCACTGACTCCTGGATGAGACCTTCTTAAATGGAATGTTCTCTGGATGGGAGATTCCAGTCAGAAAGAATGGAGCTCAAGGAAGAAGTGGGATCTGTCAGGCTGGGAGATGGGAAAAGACCTGGCTCTCACAGAACCCTCCCTGCCAGAGTCTGCTCTGGGCCACTGATCAAGTTCTTGTCCCTGAGTCAGAGAACAGAAGAGGCCACATTTGGCGCTGTCCACCTGTGTTTAGCTGAGAATAACAACAGCCACAATGATAGCCATCGTCACTGCTTGCCTGCAGTGTATCTGACGCTGCACTGAACACTCTGCATCATCCCACTGAAGTCTCAAACAACCCTATGACATAAGTACCATTATTCCCATTTTACAGATAATAAAACTGAGGCTTAGGGAAGTTAATCTGCAGTTAGCTAATGTTCAAACTGTTTGGAATTTAAATCTGGATCTGTCTGACCCACAAGTCCGGGCTCCTGACCACTCCACTGTACTGTACCAACCCATAAATATTCACATGCTCGAAAACTAGACAAAAAACATCATTAAAAAGGGGAGAAGGGCTTATAAATACCTGCAAGAGCTATTGAGAGGCTCAGCAAGAGGGGAAGCAAGATTTGCTGAGCTGCTAAAATCCACATACGTTTTAAAAGGGCTTTGGTTGGGAGGAAAGCATCCTTGAGAGTAAAATGTTTGAGTTCAGTGATTTCACTCTAGGTGTGTGAATTTAGATTAATAATTTGCTAATGGCAGTTAAATGAAGTGAAGTAATTTCTGTGGCTATAAGGAAGCAAAATCCCACGCTGGAACAGGCATATATTTTCAGGACTCCGCTCTCAGTGGTTTGCCACAGGAAAGCACTGGCAGGTCTGGGGTCTTATTAAACCATGCTGTGCTTGTGATTGATGCCCTCAGATAAGGGCAGACCCTTTAGGGACCACCTCAGTCCCCAGGGTGGGAATTCAGGACCGAGCCAGGCTCTATGAGAGCTATCAGTTCCCTTTTTCATTGTGATTTCCTTCCAGCTTCTACAGTCCTGGAGTAAGAGCAAATTCCTTTAGGCAAAACCACTGGAGTGGGAGAGGATGTACTCTTAGCTCCGAGATGCCCAGTGAAAAACAAGAGTGCACCTCTGTCTTACTCAGTTCTAGTTGCTATAACAAATACACCATAGCCTGGGTGGCTTATAAACAAGAGAAGTTTATTTCTCATAGTTCTGGGAACTGAAAGTCCAAGATCAGGGTGCCAGCTTGGTCAGGTTCTGACGAGGGCTGTCTTCCAGCTTACAGACCGCCAGCTTCTTATTGTATCTTCACATGGCAGGAAGAGGGCTCTCTGGGGTTTCTTTTATGAGGGCATTAACCCCATTCATGAGGGTTTCCCCTCATGACCTAATTATCTCCCAAACTCCCCACCTCCTAATACCATCACGTTGGGGGTTAGGATTTCAACATATGAATTAAGGGGGGGACACAAACATTCAGTCCATAACGGCCTCCTCACTACATAGTGCATTTTTGCCTTTTAGGTTCTCAGGCTAGCCCACTGCACTGCCCAAGTTGGTCTTGCCTGATGACTTTTTTATGTTGTCTTCATGGATTTCTACCCTATATCCTAGCATGTCATTTGTTTATGTCCCAACTTTTCATGGGCCACGCCAGATACACAACCTAGCCTCCCCGGCGTCGGGCACACATGGGGCTCAGTTAAGAGCTGCTGCTTCAGTGTTACCCAGAGAAGGAAGCCCGTGGGGCTCTGGGTCCAGAGGAGGACAAATGGCCAGGCTGAGGCAGGGGGTACAGAGCAGAGTCCAGTGGCCGTGGCAATCACAGCTCTGGAGAAACCCACTCACCCAGGGGCAGGGGACAGCAGCAAGGGCTCCCGGGTGCGTCGCTGGTCCTCAGCACCTTTGACAAGCGCAGGATGTCTACTCTCTAGGGCCCCTCTGGAGCATGCCTGGTTTCTGCAGGATTTGGGGACAACCAGAGTGCAGGGCCTCCTCACCCTAACAAGCAAAGGGATCGCATGCCGGTGGGTTAGACATGACGCCATCCCTGTGCCTTCCGGAGCGTCCCCTGAGTCATCCACCCCTCCTCCCACCTCAGGTCTGTCCCAGGCAGGCGTGTTGTGTTACCCTCTCACCTTGGGCTTTTCTTAGTAACAGTGCTGGCTACAGTAGCCGCGCAGAGGCCTCCTGGAGACATTCTGTCCTGGTCAGTCCCAAGGCTGACCCTGAGTCCGCATGTCCACCCCCCCTGCCCAGGGTCCTGGGTGAGGTCGGTGGAGCACCCTTGGGAAGCCACTAGGAGGTCAGGAAAGCCGTGGCCATGGCATATAAGCAAGTGACTGTCCCTCCCAGCCAAGGGACAGCTCCAGGCAACTGTTCTAAGAGAAAATGCTGGTGTCAACTCAGGTCCTCTCTCCAGAGGGTCTGATTCCTGGAGGGGTGTGAGGCTGGATCTCGGGTGCTACGTGAACCTGGGCCCTGGGGACGGCACCCCATTGGCTCAGAGACATCAGGACACGGGAGGGTCTGCCATCCCAGGCCAGCTTGGATTAGCCAGCGATTCTGCAGCTCACTGACCCCCTGATTTCTCAGGAAACAACATCACAACTCTTGCCAATTGGCAAATGAGACACTGACTGTGGAGTGAGTGGCCCTCTGTGCCCCGCTTGGTAGTGGGCAATCTGGGGTGAGGTCATAAGTCAGGACAGTGATCCCTGCCCCCAGAGCGAAAGTGAGGTTTTAGGAAAGCAGGTCTGAGGTCAGAGATAAAGTTGGGTGGAATTCTCAGGACCTAGAACAGTGGGGAATGCTCAGCCCATGGGAGTTCTGGTACCTGCAGGTCTGCTGTACACACCTCGGGGTGATTTGGGCCAGAAAAGGCAGCCCCACAAGCCCCTGTTCACCCCTCACGGTTGGCTGGACCCCCGCTCCAACCAGCAATCAAGGATTTTCCCGGGCCGGGACTTGTGGCTGGGTGGAGGGGGTCAGGACAGGGGTGTGTGCCCTCAGCCTGGCCCTGGGCTTTTGGAGTCTCTGGAGACCTCGAGCTGCCCCTGAACTCTATGTCTCAGGTTACAAATCTGGGATTCCAGAGCTGAAGGAGCCTCAGGGTCTCCCACCCAGCCACTCATTTTACAGGTGGGCTCCAAGGACCAGGCCTTGTCAGAGACCCTGGGGGGACTTCCCTGGAGGTCCGGCGGTTAGGACTCTGAGCTTCCACTGCAGGGGGCACAGGTTTGATCCCTGGTCGGGGAACGAAGATCCCTCTTGCTGTGTGGCACGGCCAAACGAAAAAAAGGCCCTGGGGTATATGGAAGAAGAGTGTCCCCTGGTTGGTTTTCTGAAAGAGGTTATTGGAGGAGGTGCGACCCTGTCCTCTCTCAGGTGCTGGGGTCCAGGAAAGCGTATGGACACATTTGAGTCCCCACCCCATCCGCCCTGGGGAGCAGCGCCCAACTGTGGAGGCCTGTGGGCTCATTATCAGAGGCTCTGATGCAGCTGCATTCAGGGTCAGAAGGAAAAGGAGTCTGCACTCAGCTCAGCGTGGAGCTCAGGGCAGGAAAGGGTCTGAGCTCCACGACCAGGGGGCCCCCCTGGTCGTTCAGCACTGTACCCATGTCCTCCGAGGGTCTCTACCCAGAGGATGTGCCTGGATTTGGGGTGAGGTGGCCACAGTGCCGTGAGGTCAGTTCCGCGGGCTCAGGCTTGGGTGTCTGGTGGGCAGACCTATTGCAAGCCTGGTCCTCAGTGCCCAGGGGCTGCGGTAGGTCCAGCGGGCCCCTGTTGCTACCCAGCATGAGGCATCTGGACCCAGGACCACTGGACGGCTGGAAGAGCATTTCCCCCTCTGTAACTGAGGCAGTTGCCGCTGGTTACAAGGCCTGCTGACAAGTGGTCCCACTGGGACGTGGGTGACACCAGAGGAAAGAATTGACAGGGATGAAAGTGGCAGATTTCCTGGGAAACAGTATCCTTTCCAGGCAGCAGCTGGAGCCCTGGAGGTGGACACTGAGAGCTTTTCCTTCTGGTTCTGACACTGAACGTGCCCTGAGGACTCAGGCCCCTGGAGCACTGGGTCCTCATCTGCAAAATGGAAAGACCAAGTCACTTTGGGTCATTTGATTTCATCAGAGGGGGTGAGAGAGAGGAGCAAGAACAGCCATAAGAACAGCGAGAAGGACTTTAAAATATGCATGGATTCCATGCCACCCTCTGAAATTAGAGAGGATCCCTTCCTTGAAGCTGCCGCATTCCACCCTCCCACACTTCTTCTTCTCTGCACCTTGGCTGGCTGTGGACATAGGTCCCATCCTGACACAGCTCCCTGCCCTCACCCACGGCTGCAGCCAAGGCCCGGAAGCAGTTGTCCTCTCAGCCATTTGCAGAACCCAGGGCCAGGCCTCTCTGATGGTAAAACAGGAAGGTCCTATGGACGGTCAGCTGAGGGTTCTGCCCTACGTGCTGGAGTGAGGCCTGATCCAGCCTGACCTGACCTCCTTACTCTGTAAGACCCTGGAGTAAGTCCTCAACCCCTTGGAGGGCAACATGACCCTGTTTCTTGCTGGGTGACTTCCACGCAGCACTGTGTCCCTGATGGAGAGGCCCCGCGGGGTCCAAGCAGGCCCTGCACAGAGCATGGTCCCTGGCTCCCAAGAAACCGCTGCCTGCGAGGGGCATGGAAGAAGCCCTCACCCTGCATCTTCCCTCTGTTTTGTTGAGATATAAAGTAAATTTTGGTCATGTTTCAGAACATGTAAATCCTTACTGATTAAAGTGCCCATGCAAATTGACACATATCCTAGCCTCTGGGCCTGAAAGAAAGAGGGATTCTAATAAAAGCAGGAAAGTTATCCAAAACCCTCCTTCTTCTTCAGCACTTTGAAATTCTACCAAATCTTCAGGAACTTCAGGAAAACTCCTTGAAAGACAAGTTACAGTATCCAGGGGTCAGGATCAGGGTCAAACTTTGAGTGTATGTGTGAGTGCGTGCATGGTGGAGGGAGGGGCGGGCGGATTTCAGAACATTCTTTGGACACTCAGGAAGGTGGTGTAGGCAGAAACCACGCTTCAGCTTCAAAAGCAGGCCTTGTGCACAATGGGTGCTGAGGAAGGCGAGGCGGCCTTTCCCCCCCCCCCCCGCCCCCCGGCAGGCTCTGCTGCGAGATGCAGGGGTCCCTGTGACCTCATTTGTTTAGGATCCCCTTGTGGGGCTGCCCATCCTGTGACTTGCTCTGTCATTAGCTGATTTTCGATTCCGTCCAGCTGCTAGATCTAATGCACCGTGTTAGGCAATGCCTGACAGATCCTAAAGGGATCTACCCAAAATCCTGGGTTCAGCCTGACCAATTTAACAAAGAAAGGTTCACTTTATGAAATTCCTCTTCTTATGAAATGCAATTAACCGTTTTAACCTGCTGAGGGAACGAATCATTCACTGCTTGGAGTGAGTAGGTTTTATCAGAGTTTTTCTCCCAAAGCTAAACGGAAGTAAGAGGAGAGGGGAAGAGGAGAGTCTCCCATGGAGGGTCTGGGCGCTTGTGGACACGTCAGGGAGGGAAGGAGGGAGCCAGAGACTTGCTGAGCGCCCACTAAAGGGCAGACGCTGTCCTGGGACCTCAGCTGCCCAAGGAGTAGTTAGGGTGGTCCTTCACGTCCTGCGGGCAGGAGATGGTGACTCAGAGCGGGCTGGCCAATTGCCCAGAGCACACAGGAGACAGAGATCAGTGGGGGACTTGAAAGGGAGTCCTCTGACCCCAGAGAAGAATCTCTTCCCCCTGCCGCATGCTGGGGATGCCTAGAGGGATGAGGTGGGATGGCAAAATGATTGTGAAACACCGGGGGAATGCAGAAAAGGAGGTGGAGGACTCCCAGCAATGCACTTTGGTTTTATAGTCTTGGACCTAATGGGAGTGTTGTTTTTAATTGAATATCTGAAATAGAATTATATCCGAATATATATAGACTTGGTACTTCTTTCTTAACTTTGTTTCTTCGATGAGCAAGGCTCTATCGTAATGTGAACTGCCATTCTCCAGTTTATCATTTAGTCAATTTAGATTCTCACACACCCCTCTTTCTCAGGGCCTTTGAACTGACCCAGGATGGGGAGGGAGGGGCAGTGAGGCTCCAGCCTAGAGCTTATCAGTAACTGGCCAAAAATGTCACCTTTTGGTGTCCACAGAAAGATAGTAATATCCATTTCTGTTCCTGGTATGATGAGAGAGAAAAAGACAATGCCCAGAAATAATTTGGAAGATGTTACCACATACAGAAGGGAGTAAAACTGTGTCTGTAAACGTGAAAATGGCAGTATCTGCTTTAGTGAAGTTTTAGTCTTTTATTTCGTTTTCTCCTGAACATATCTATAGCTTATTGTCTGTACCAGGAACTCCCATACACCCTGTGATGATCGCTCCCCTATTGCCCCGAATCACATTGAACGTTTTGGTTCTGTATACATCCTTCTTCCCCAACAAGACTGCAGTCTCCTTGGAGGTAGAGCCCAGCCTTCTTTCTCTTTGTCTTATCTTCAATCCCTGGGATATCATAGGAGCTCAGAATATGTTTGTTGTTTTGTGTTTATTCAAAGTTAGAGCTATAATTCACAAAATACACACCTCACATGTCCTCTGGTAAATTCTTCCTTTAATTGAAATGCATTCATTTGAGAAAGCGATGCCGATAGGAACAAGATAACTGGAGAACTGATGGTTTTCTAAGTGGCGTGGGCCCCTCAGCATGTAAATTACAATATGGAGCATTGAGATACCAAACCCGTTGGGGGAGGTACTGAGGATTATCCATTCTCGCACAGAGCACTCAATACAAACCTCAACTCATATTAATTAAAAATTCTAAATCACACCATTGTTTTTTTCTGGAAGTACTTTTATGCTCTGTCTTATTTGTCACTGTTAATAATAACGATAATGATAATAATAAAACTACTATGTGATTAAGGTGAAGATAAGCAATTAGGAAACAACATATTTATGGGCTTTTAGCAAGCCTTGCACTAGGAACAGGAATAGAATAATTACAAGGAGGTTTGTATGAGAGCTGGTTTCAGAAGATTCTTCAACTGGGAGTTGAGGTTGGTCACAGGGTTCTATTTTGTCTGTGATTCTGTTAACCTGTTCCCCTGATGGTGATCAGTTAGTCACTCATTCATCTGACAAATATGTATTAAGTGTATGCCAGGCAGAGTGCTAGATGCTGGGAATGCAATGGTAACTAGAATAGCCCCCACTCTTGAGGTCCGGGGTGGCTACAGACAGGTGTGTGTCTATTACAGTTAAACGTGGTATGGCTGGCAATGGCAGTTGTAGGTACTTCACGCTATGGGGGAGCTTTCCTTGTGGGTATTTTGTCTAAACTGAGACCTATGGAATGAGTTGGAGATATCCAGGGGAAAGTTGGCCCCTGGAGAAGAGAGAGCTCCCTGGAGAGCCCCAGTGACTAAAAAAAAAAAAGGAGCTTGGTAACTCAGAGGACTGAATTTTGGACAGGGGTGGCAATCGGACCTGAGTTGGAGAGGTCAGTTTGGACCATATCCTGAGGGCAGCGGGGAGCCACTGAGGGTTTATCGGAATAGTGATCAGGTGTGCACTTCGGAATGTTCACGCTGGCTGCACTGTGGGGTGATGAGACAGGAAGCAGGACCACCAGATGCAGAAACTCATGATGATGGTGGCCTGGATATCGGTAATAACAGTGGGGACAGGTGATAAAAATAACAATGATAAGTATTTAATTAGTTCTTACTATTCATCAGACCCTATAGTAAGTGCTTTACATGTTTATTTGATATAAGCTTTAAACAAAACCTATGAAGCAGAGTTTATTATCACCATTTTATAGGTGAAGAAACTGAAACACAAAGAAGTTAAATAATTGGCCCAAGATTGTGCACACCACTAATCTGAGTGGCAACTGTGAACCAGACTCCTGTTTGGACTTGAACCCAGACCCCAGTTTGATTTCAGAGCCCATGGTCCCTACTACTATATTCAGTGACTTGGCAATGAGAAGTATGTTACTCAGGTAGAGAGGATGGGGTAAGCAGATGAATGTTGGTGTGACAAATACATCAGACAGTCCCTTGGGGCTCACTTGGTGCCAGAAGCAGTGGAGAGCCCTCATCCCCTGGACAAGGAGACACAAGAAGACAATATGAACAAACATCAGTAGAAACAACAAAAAATAGAAACTGAGACTCACAGGGGCTCCAGTTATATTAGAGTTTACAGAAACAGACACAAACTTTAAAATAATTATACCTTATCATGATCAAGGTGTTAAAAGACAAAATTGGAGTTTTCAGCAGAGAATGAGAAACTGTATTTTTTAAAAGAACCAAATATACATAAATGCATAATACCCAAAATTAAGAACTCAATAATGAGTTTAACAGATGCAACCAAAGGGAGGAATATGAACTGAAAGATTGGTTAGAAAAGATAACCAGCATTAAGTAGAGAGAGACAAGAGAAAAAAAATACCCCAAAAAAAGGAATAAGGTAAGGACATTGAAGTTTCAGTGAAAATGTCTAAGATATGTATGATTGGAATTCCAAAGAAAGTTCAGAGAAAATGGGTTAGAAGCAGTATATCAAGAGATAATGGCAGAGAACATTCCTAAACTTTCAAAAGACATCAAGTCACAGATTCAAGAAGCACTATAAACTCCAAGCAGGATAAATAAAAAGTTCATACTGAGGCATTCATAGTAAAACTGCTGAAAACTAATGACAGAGACAAATCCAAAAAGCAGGGGGAAAAGATTACTTTCAAAGGTACAGTAATTAAACACATAATTTTGGAAGTCAGAAGACAATGGAAATATCCTTTAAGTGCTGAAAGAAACTGTCAGCTTAGAATTTTATACCCAGTGACAATACCCTTCAAGAACAAAAATGAGATTTTCTTAATGTGCAGACAAACCAAAGCTGAGATAATTCAACACCAGAAAACCCACACTAAAGGAAATACTGAAGTATATTCTTCAGGCAGAAGGAAATTAATTCAAGATGAAAGTTGGCGTTTCAGGAAGGAATGAAAAGCAATAAAAAAAATGTAAAAATGTATGTCTAAATGGATATTAGCTTATAAAACAATAAAAATACTCTCATATGGAGCTTAACACAGAGAGAGAAAAAAATAGATGCAAAACTGGCATAGGGAAGGGAGAGGGGATGGTAAATGGAGTTAAATTATTTTAAGGCCCTTGAATTGATCAAGGAAAAGAGTATAAATATCAATTAACTTTAGACGTCAATAAGTGAGGGATACAGGTAGCAACGTCTATGGATATTACAATGAAACAATGCAAAATATTTAATCTGAAAGAAAGCAAAGGAAACAAAGAAAGGGGAATGTAGAACAAGTGAGACCAATAGAAAACATTTCATAAAGTGATAAATTTATACCTAAATACTTCAGTAAGTTCATCAAATATATATGTTTCAACTAAAAGAGAAAGATTTTCAAACTGATTTTTGAAAATTGACTCTATGCTGTTTGTAAAAAACACATTCAAGGATAAAAGATATAGAAATATTAAGAGTAAAAAGACGGGAAAAAAAAGATTCCATGTGAAAAGCAAGTGTAGCTACATCAATATCAAACTAAGTAGACTTTAAGACAAAAAGCAGTACATTTAGAGTTAAGAATAGAGTTAAAGGACATCTCATAATTATTAAAAAAAAAAAAAAAACCTCTGTTCACCAGGAAGATACAATAATTGCGTGTGCACAAGAATATAGCCTCAAAATGTATGAGGCAAAAATTGATAGAACTACAAGGAAAAAAATAGAAAAATCCACAACCACGGTGGGAAATTTTTAATACATTCTCTAAACACATTCTCTAAACAAAACAAAAGTGAGGGTATACAAAATTTGAGGATGCAATTAGTAAGCATGTCTTAATGGACAGGTATAGAATATCGTGCACAAAAACTAGGGAATACACATTGTTTTGAATCACAGACAATATGCATAAGCGCCACGGAGAAGAATAAGTATGGAGTGTTGGGCATGCCATTTTAAATAATGGGGTCAGGAAAGACCTCACTGAAGTGGCGTTTGAACAGAGACCAGAAGGACATAAGAGCGTGACTCAGACACCGGAGGGAAGAAGAGGCTCGGGGCCTGAGGATGCACGTGCTGTCTGGTCGGGAAGCAGCCCGGGCCCCGCAGGGCAGGAGCAGGGGGAGCTGGGAGCGGGGAGAAGACGTGGGCTGTACTGTCCCCACGGGGGAGCGCGGGGCCGGCCCGGGGTTGACAGGAATCAGGGGCTGCTGCTCCTTACAGAGCCAGGCCGGCTGGCTCCATCAACACCAGGAGCCAATGTCTTCCAAAATCCTGTTCAAGGCCTCAAGTTACTTCTTCCTGTCCATGTCTGCTTAGCCCCTCCAGTCTCCCTTCGTCTCTGGATCTTGACACCCTTTCGCAGCTCAGCCTTCCTCTGTGTCTTGTCAGCCACCTTTTCAGGGAAGGCACTAAACCCAGTGTCTATGGAACATGCCCTGGGGATCTGCCATGCGCCGGGCCTTCTCAGGTACTTTATCTCAGGGGTCACCAAGCCCCAGGCCGCACAGCAGGAGGTGAGCAGCGGGCAAGCGACAGAAGCTTCATTGGCCACTCCCCATCGCTCCCCGTCACTCGCATTACCGCCTGAAACATCTCCCCCGCACTGTCCGTGGAAAAATAGTCTTCCACAAAACCAGTCCCTGGTGCCAAAACGTTTGGGACCGCTGCTCTATCTCATCCTAGCAAGCCTTGGCGGGAGGGCCGGGGGGTGGGGGCCAGGGGTAGGTGTTATTATACCATCTGACAGATGGGAAAACTCTTATGAGATTTTGCTCCTTTGTAAACTCCATCTTTTCACAGATGCTCACTTGACCCTCCGATTGAATTGGAACCAGGCCCTGCTGGTGACCCAGCTTCCAGGGCAGCCACCTCCAGGGGTCCCCGCTCTTCCTCCCACCCTGTCCGTATCTCTGGGCCCAGAGGACAAGCGAGGACCCTCAACACTTCCCTCAGGCACTTCCCATTGCTGCCGGTGGCAGTGCTGTAGCCCTTTCCAGGGCAGACTCAGGAACCCCACCATCCTCCTCTGCAAATCTTGCCATCATCCTGGTCACGCCAAGGGGACCAGTGTCCAGCCCCAGCCTCCAGTCCAGGGAAGGCAGAGGAGAAGCTCTCTCTTCCTTCCCCATCCAGCCTCCCAGGCCCAGTTCAGATCCCCCCTCCCCACTGGGCCTCCTCTGCCGGCTCCAGCCCTCAGGGACGTGTGGTCCACACTGTTCAGTTTCTCGCATGTCACTCAAGGTCCCCTACTGACCTCTGCTTTTGCTGCATGTGAGTCTCATCTTTCTAACCAGGCTGAGGCTCTCTGGTGACCTTTGTTCCCATCTCCCAAGGCAAGTCTTCCCCCCAAGGAGGAAGAGAAGAGCACTGCTCAGGAGTCTGAGGTTGGATGAGGCTCTAGCCCCTGTACTGGCAAGCCTTCTACAGTCCACAGTGTGCTCACTGACACTCCCCGGTCTGTGCACCCCAAGAACCCTCCATCCCTGTCACTCAAGTCAGAAACCACAGAGTCTTGGTCGAGCCCCGCAGCCCAGGAAATCTGTCTGGTTCTGCTTTCAGTAGCGATCCCAAATCCAGCTACATCCCACTCCTACCCTGCACCACCTTGTACACCTTCTTTCTAGCTGGGCTGCTGTAGGTGCTTTCTAGCTGGCTGCTGGTATTGCCTCCTAATTGGTCTGCCTGATTCCACTCTTCCCACCCACAGTCAGTTCTCCACATAACAGCCAGGGAGATTCTTTTTTTTAATTCTTTTCCATTATGGTTTATTACAGGATATTGAATATAGTACCCTGTGCTATACAATAGGACCTTGTTGTTTATCCATTCTATATATAATAGTTTGCATCTGCTAATCCCAAACTCCCAATCCATCCCTCCTCCCCCCTCCTCCCCCTTGGCAACCGCAAGTCTGTTCTCTGCATCTGTGAGTCTGTTTCTGTTTTGTAGATAAGTTCATTTGTGTCATATTCTGGATTCCACATATAAGTGATATCATATGGTATTTGTCATTCCTCTTTCTGACTTACCTCACTTAGTATGGTAATCTTTAGGTCCATCCATGTAAATAGTATTATTTCATTCTTTTTTTTTTTTTTGAAGTATAATTGCTTTACAACATTGTGTTAGTTTCTGCTGTGCAACAAAGTGAATCGGCTATATGTATACATATATCTCCTCCCTCTTGTACCTCCCTCCCACCCACCCACCCCCATCCCACCTATCTAGGTCGTCACAGAGCACCAAGTTGAGCTCCCTGTGCTATACTGTAGGTTCCCACTAGCTGTCTATTTTACACATGGTAGTGTATTTCATTCTTTTTTATGGCTGAGTAGTATTCCATTGTATATATGTACCACATCTTTTTTCATTCATCTATTGATGGACATTTAGGTTGCTTCCATGTCTTGGCTATTGTAAATAGTGCTGCTATGAACATAGGGGTGCATGTATCTTTTTAATTTATTTTTATTTACTTATTTTTGGCTGTGTTGGGTCTTCGTTTCTGTGCGAGGGCTTTTCTCTCTAGTTGTGGCAAGCGGGGGCCACTCTTCACCGCGGTGCGCGGGCCTCTCACTATCGTGGCCTCTCTTGTTGCAGAGCACAGGCTCCAGACGCGCAGGCTCAGTAGTTGTAGCACATGGGCCTAGTTGCTCCGCAGCATGTGGGATCTTCCCAGACCAGGGCACGAACCCGTGTCCCCTGCACTAGCAGGCAGATTCTCAACCATTGCGCCACCAGGGAAGCCCCCATGTATCTTTTTTTTTTTTTTAATTTATTTATTTGTTTATTTATGGCTGTGTTGGATCTTTGTTCCTGTGCGAGGGCTTTCTCTAGTTGTGGCAAGCGGGGGCCACTCTTCATCGCGGTGCGCGGGCCTCTCACTATCGCGGCCTCTCTTGTTGCGGAGCACAAGCTCCAAACACGCAGGCTCAGTAGTTGTGGCTCACGGGCCCATTTGCTCCGTGGCATGTGGGATCTTCCCAGACCAGGGCTCGAACCCGTGTCTCCTGCATTGGCAGGCAGATTCTCAACCACTGCGCCACCAGGGAAGCCCCCCATGTATCTTTTTGAATTATAGATTTGTCCGGATATATGCCCAGGAGTGGGATTACTGGATCATATGACAACTCTATTTTTAGTTTTCTGAGGTACATCCATAGTGGCTGCACCAATTTACATTTCTATCAACAGTGTAGGAGGGCTCGGGGAGATTCTTTTTTTTTTTTTTTTTAACTTTTTTTATTTATTTATTTATGGCTGTGTTGGGTCTTCGTTTCTGTGCGAGGGCTTTCTCTAGTTGTGGCAAGCGGGGGCCACTCTTCATCGCGGTGCGCGGGCCTCTCACTATCGCGGCCTCTCTTGTTGTGGAGCACAGGCTCCAGACGCGCAGGCTCAGTAGTTGTGGCTCACGGGCCCAGTTGCTCCGCAGCATGTGGGATCCTCCCAGACCAGGGCTCGAACCCGTGTCCCCTGCATTGGCAGGCAGATTCTCAACCACTGCGCCACCAGGGAAGCCCAGGGAGATTCTTTTAAAACATAAATCTGATCATGTCATTACCCTGCTCAAAAGCTTCCAATGGTTCCCTACCTCACTCAGAAGAAAAACCCAGACTCCTCCCCTCGATTATAAGATCTGACCCCTGCCTGCTCCTCCACTCTCATCTCCCACCCCTCAGTCTTGCTCATTGCGCCTCAGCCTCCCTGGGTTCTTTCCTGACCTTCTCACACGCTGAGGGTGCACCCACTTGAACACTGCCCTGAGTCCAGGTGTCTGCAGATGAAGGCCCAGTGCTCAGCCCAAATGGCCTTTCATCAGGAAGGCCTCCCCTGACCAATCTATCTGAAGTCACACCTGTGCTCCAGGCTCTGGACAAGAAACAGGTGGCACACTCCAAGAGGGCAGTTGGAGACTGCTTAATGAAGGGCTACTTACAGAGGTATGCTTCAGGTTAGGGACGGTGAAGCATCCCCGGTGTGAGCACAGCAGGAAGCTGGTACCGTCCTTAGGCCTGAAGAGGCTAGGAAGGAGTGTGGTTATCAGAGCACAGAGGGGAGCGTAGCTGTAGGAGGGGGCCATGCCCAGAGCCGCGGCCTGTAGCAGAATAATGCAGCCACCACCAACCTCAGCCCAAAGGAGCGAGCCAGAGTAAATACCCCGACCTCTCCCTGCCCTCTCATCTCCTGCGGATACTTCCACCAGCCAAACCCACCTGGGAGCCCAGGGATGCACTCCTCAGAGGTCATCCTCCCCAACACACAGCAAGGCAGAGAAGTGGGGGTGGACCTGGATGGAGCAAAACTGAGCTAACCCAACACCGCATTCATTACTCTGAAGCTCTACCCTGCTTCATTTTTCTTAAGAACACTCATCACTACCTGGTAAAGTATTGTGTATTTAATCATCTTGCTTTATTTTTGTCTCTAGACCCATGAGGGTGGGAATGGGGTCCTTGTCAGGTTTTGTTTGTTTTCCATTTATGTCTCCCAGCTACCTAGAACAATGCTGGCCTGTGGCAGGAGTTTAATAAATATTTGGCGAATGAAGGATTGAATGAGGCTGGTATTATTATCCCATTTTATAGTTGGAAAGACCAAGGCTCCGAAAACATAATCAGTCGAGGTCCCTGGGGGAAGCTGCCCAGGTCTTCTGACCCCCAGGGCGTGGTCCCTTCACCACACCCCAGAGCAGAGTTACAGCTGCTGAGAGGGTTCTCCGGTGCTTTGGAAACCACTGTGGGTCCAGGTGGCCACCAGAGCATCAGTCTTGGCTCTTCCCACATCCTTGGGCTTTGCACAAAAGTTGAGCATGGTTTGAAATCCTATTATGCCTTAATAAAATTAGCAGAAAAGTCCAAGTATTTTTCGTGACGCTTCATGCTTGCGGCTGGTATGTTTTCAGCATCCTGATACCTACCCCTTTCCCCACCCCTGCCTTTGATTTCAGAGCCATTGGGAGCTTTCAGAGAAGGTCACACTCGTGCCCCAAGGCCGGGAGCCCGCGTGTCCAGGGGCCTCTGTCTACTGCGTTCTGCTCTGAGGGCTACCTTGCTGAAAGGGGCGTCGTTCCAGGGAGGAGGTCCCAGGCTCTGTGGGACCAGGCTTCATCTACCGGCGGGCGGGTGTGGGCTGAGTGGCCGGGCAGCCTGAGCGCATCTGCACAAGTGCAGCAGGCGCGGCAGGAAGGAACAGTGCTGATGCTGCACCTTGCGTGGCCCCCACCCCGGCTCCGGCTCCTCCTGGGAGAAAACCCATTATTCCAGTCTTGGTGGCTTCACACCCACGGGCACCGGCACGCTCTCATTTACAGCCGGATGATTACATGCTTTGGGGGTCACTGCATGGACGCAGCTGGCACGGAGGGTTTTGTGTTTAAATGAAGTGGCCGAGTCAGTCTGGTTCAGCTGCACTGGCCTTCAGCAGAGTGACATCACCATCCCCCCGTTCAGCACAAGGTCATTTCTGTCCCCTGTCCGCAAACTTTCCCGCTCCTGCTCCGGGTGCCGCAGGACCCACCTCTGCTTCTATTTGGGAACCGCTTCACTGTGGCCTCTGGTCTGCCAGGACTGGTGACCTTGATGTTCCTCATGAGGGTTCCCAAGGTCAGTCCCCTCGGGGCTCATGAGAATGACCTCGATGGGCCTGTGGGTCCCAGTAGGGAGAGTGGACCTCTGTGCTCCTGTCCACACCTCCCCACTGGTAGCACATCCGGGGGTTACACCTCCCACCCTGCCGTCCCACCAGGCTCCCCCACTGACCCTCCTCCCCAGGCAGCCCTGTGGAGCCTTTCTTTTCTGACCCAGCTTCTCTTCCTCTACTGAGCCCTGCAGAAAGCTCACACCCAGCCTGGCTTCATCATCTTCTTTAATTCTGTGTCAGGAAGGCTACGGAGTTTGGTGGAGCCTCGCCACTCTCATTTTACCTAAACTAATCTTTCTTAAATTGGGAGAAAGAAGGAGAGATGAAAGGAGGAGAAACAAGACGTGGCAATGAACGCCAGAGTGAGAGATTCGCCAAGTATCTGAACTTTGTCCTCCCCGCGCTCCCTGTTCCGCTAAATAAAGAAAATAGAGGTGCCTCCGGGCCTTTTTTAAATCAAGATTTTATTAAAAAGAGACGTAGTTTCAATCACCAAGCAAACAATTCACACAGACATTTTCTGGAATAATGAGAATAATAAAAGCTATCATTTTGGAGGGGCTGAATCCATGCCAGGCCCCGGGCTGTGGGTTTGACCATCCATCATTCTCACCCACCCCATGAACTGAAAGGTTGATACCATCCCCTTTTTACAGATCAGGAGACAGGTTTGGAGAAGCCTGGCGACCTGTCCAGGACACAGCGCGCAGGAGAGGTGGGTCTGGGGTTCGCACCCAGTGTGGGCAGCTCTGGCACTGTCCTCACCGTCCCTCGTGATGGAACCCCATTCAGACCAAGGCAGGCGGCCAGAGGCCACACCGGAGCTTCCGTGGCCAGAAGCCGCTGCGACTCCCGAAGCTAAGAGAGCACCACAGGGGGATCCCTACATTTGGTTTCTGCTTCCCATTTCAGAGCTTCCTCTCTGGGTTAGGGCTGTGACCATATCACAGTATGTTTGCCCAGCCCAGTTTGAATCCTAAGCTGGTGAAACAGAAATATCCTTGTGAAAATAGGAGCACACTTTTATTTACCAAAGGTAAACGAAACCTTTCACTGGTCTGAAGGGTTTCCATGTTTCTGCCTTCTGTCTCCTCCCCTCCGCTCGCTTTGATTGCCCATAACATTAACCTTCAGAAAGAAACGAAAGTAAACAAGCTGGCAAATCCAAGTATCTGATTTCCCGGCTGCATCCTTCTCAGACAAGGCAGTGGCACCTGCCACAGACCCTCTCGGGAGTTACCCGGCAGGGAGGCCTCCCTGGGCCTCATGTCCACCCCACGCCTGCCCCTCGTGCTCTCGGGGTAAGGGAGTCCCTTGCTGGATTTTGGTCATCGTGAAGCTCGCACATGTATCAATTCATTTAGCTTTCCCTCGGTCCAGCTGGCCTTGGCAAGGCTCAGCCGCAGCTCCATGCTCGTGGCTCTGTAATGGGAAAAAAAGGAGGGAAAATGCATTCCATTCAGGACTTGTTTTTGCGTTCGGTCAGTCTTATTTTCAGGCATGTTGTGTTAATAGGGGAAGGCTGTTTCTCGGAAAATATCACCTTCAAGTCCTGTGACTCTTTTTAAGGTTATATAAAAGGGCATTAGGCAAACGCTTGGAAATTCAGCAGCTTCCTTTCTTGGGAGCTCGAACGGTGGGGGAACGGGCTACAGTGCACCTCTAGCAGCCACGCAGAATAAGAACAGGCAGCAGTTACCTTCCTAATCAGCCTTCAGTCTGGATAATATCAGCAATACTAAAGGTTACAGCTTTTTCTGTGACATATTGCTTCTTCAGAGAGTATTAAAGATGTTTTGAATCTATTTTTTAGGAATCTTGAAACCACCAGTGGAACATTTTTGATGTCGTGGGTAATGCATAAAGCAGCAGCTTGGGAAGGCTGAGAGGGGAGAGGTACCCAAGGGTGTTGGAAGCACAAAAGACACTGCCCATTATAGTTTGAACAGTTCGGAAGCAAGCAAGGTGGGGCATATGCTGAGATGTGGGAGTAGATGTGTCTGGGAAGTGGCATTATTCCTTTTATTTGCAGGGGGATGGAGAAGAGGCAGACAGACCCTGCCTCCCCTGGGAGTGGGCAGTATTTATTGGGAAGGGAGAGCCGGAGGAAAAGTTCCAGTTCCGTAATCATGGAAGGAATTCTCAAGCCCTGCTCCGCATTCTTATTGTTTTGGCTTTTTTTGCTGCCTGGACTCTCCCAACCCAGAGGACAGATTCATATAAAAATTGCAACAAGAAGTGATATGACTGTGGAAGTTGTAGTAGAGGGTAAATTTTATGTGTCAGCTTGACTTGGCCGGGGAGGGATTGGGGGCAAGATATTTAGCCAAATGTTATTCTAGGTGTGTCTGTGAGGCTATTTCTGGGTAAGATTAACATTTGAATCAGTGGGGTGAGTAAAGCAGATGACCCTCCCTAATGTGAGTGGGCCTCATCTAATCAGTTGAATGTCTGAATAGAACAGAAACGCTGACCCTCCCACAAATAAGAGGGAACTCCTCCTGCCTGACCACTTGAGCTGGGACATAGGTTTTTTTCCTGCCTCCAGACTCAAACTGAAGCATCAGCTCTTCTTAGGCCTCGAGCCTGCCAGCTTTTGGACCAGAACTTACAGCATTGATTCCCCTGGGTCTCCAGCTTGCCAACTGCAGATCTCGGGACTTCTAGGCCTCCATAACCACATGAGCCAATTCCCTATTAATTAATCAATCTCCTATTGGCTCTGTTTCTCTGGACAACGTTGACTGACTAATACACATGGTATTAATAAAGCAGGGACTGAAATATTACAATCTTTCCTGAATTCATAACCTGACCATATCAGCTGTGTCCACTATGAGAGAAAAGGGTCATTGAATCCCCAAAGTGTTCAGTATGTGGCCAGTGGCCCCAGAAAGCTCTCTGGCCACACCTCTCTGCTGAGAATATCAGAGGCCATGAATGGAAATGAGGAGAAAGCAACACGAGGGGGAGGGAAACGGCCTCACCTGCCTGTTTCACCTGGCACCTCCCAGCTCCTCCCGCCCAGAATGCCCCTTGAAAGAACAAAGGACTCAAGCAGAGTTGGCCTGATACCCAAGCCCAGCTCCATGTCCCCCACTCCCAGCCGGCCTGGCCTCCCAGGGGTGGGTATGGTCCTGCTAAACTCTGAGAAATAAAAGCTAACATGATCCGCATGCTGTTGACACCCTTCTACTATGATTGAGACCCAGGTCCATGGAAGAGTCCCTCCCACGTCCTCAGAACTCCTTTGGTAGGAAAACAGAAAACCCTCTGGCACCCTCAGGCAGCTGTCCTCTCTCTAACTGCATCTCCCCAGGTGGCCCTTGGCCACAGAGAGGTCCTGACTCTTTTCTACCTGCACAGCCTCTGTTTTTGCCCAGGTGACAGGGCCCTGGGGCTGGTGGGAGGGGCAGGGAGAGGCCACAGGGCTCAGACCCTGGTCTGGAAACTGAGAGGAGCTGAGAGTCCTGCCTGAGAGACTGGGTATCACCTGGCATTCACACCCAATGGTCAGTTGTGGTCTGGGGGTTCGTTTATGGGGTCCATATGGGGTGGGGGCCCCAGTTGGTACGGATTCTACTGCCCACCCAGGCAATGAAAATACTGCCAGGCTTTATAGCTCAACAGTTAAGCACACAGGTTTTCTAATCAGACCCAGCTTCACGTCTCAACTCTACTTTGTTAGGCTGTATAACTTTGAGCAAGTTAAGTAACCTCTCTGAGGCTCACCTGTGAACCTGGTTATGAGGAGTAGATTAGATTATGAAGTAAAGAATTTGGTTCTGTACTTAATAAAGTTAGTGCTCAATGAAATTTTGTTATCATTTTCCTATTTAGATCATCAGCCCTTCTCACTAGTTATATTAATACCCACAAGATTTGGAGACTCAGCAAATAACATCATACCGTCCATGAAAATGGTGCAAAAAGTAAGTCTGAGTGATCCACTGAAACGTTTTAACTGGGAAAAATCCAAGAGCAGCCCTATGAAGTAACTATTTCATTTGTACCCTCATTCATTCATTCAACAAACATTTATTATGCCAGCTATGTCCCAGCCCAGGCCCTCAAGGAACTCACGGCCTAGAGGAGGAAGCAGGCAATCCTCTGTGATGAATCCCAAGGTCAACAGTCCTGAGCCCCATCACAGCTCATTGGAGGAAGAGACAGTCTGGCACACAGAGTGGTCAGGGAAGGCTTCCTGGAGGAGGTAATGCCTGTGCTGAAGTTTAAGTTCCACTTAGGCGAGCAAAGAGGTGGTGGCAGAGAACTCCAGGGAGGACTGTAAATGCAAAGCCAGAGAGACAAGAAAGAGAAAGACTGGGGACCGAGAGAGAGGATGCAAGAGTGTGTGAGGAGCGTGGTGAGGCATGAGGCTGGAGACCAGACTGGGGCCTGGTCCTGTAAGGACTCGTCAGCTGCATGGCCGGCTCAAACTCTGACCTGAGGACAGTGGAAGGCCCCTGAGGATTTTGAAGCAGGAGTGGCATGGCCAGGTTCGCATTTTTTGAACGCTTAGGGGGGCCTGCTGGGCTGCCTGCCTTGGAAAGTCACAGCCTGGGATGCAGCAGTGATTCTTCCCTGTAAGAACATCACAGGGGCCCCTCCCACCAGGAGGACCCTTCAGGCCAGGGCGTGGCCAGGCCTTCACTGGAGATGCAGTGTATGCCCTGTACAAATGGCAGATCTCCCTCGCACAGTGCCCACTACTCCTTGTGGTGCCTTTACGCAATTTCGATAAACGTGCTTTACTAGTCAGAATTCTCTAGAGAAACCAATAGGCTGTGTATATATATAGTGAATATTTATGTTAAGGAACTGGCTCATGAGATTACAGAGGCTGAAAGTCCAAAATCTGCAGGGAGGGCCATCAGGCTGGAGACCCAGGGAAAAGTCGATGCTGCAGTTCAAGTCCAAATGCTGTCTGCTGGCAGAATTCCCTTTTGTTCAGGGAGGGCAGTCTTTTGTTCCTTCAGCTGATTGGAAGAGGCCCACCTACATTAGAGAGGGACAATCTGCTTACTCAAAGTCTGCTGATTTAAATGACTTTTGGGGGGGGGGGTGTTAGTTTAGTTTTCTGCTTTATTAATAAAAGTTTAAATGGTACATACTGTTGGTCATTTCATTCTTATTCTTTTAGTCGTCTATTCAAGCACGAACTTGGAATTTCATAGCCGTAAGGTCAGGACATAGACTTACCAAATGAAACCCTGGGCCAACTGTGTTAAGAATTTACTTGCTACCTTATGAACTATACCATGTTAATTACTTCCTTGACACTCTATGAAAAAATGATAAATGTTAATCTCATCTAAAAACACCCTCACAGGAACATCCGGAATAATGTATGACCACATATCTGGGCACCATGGCCCAACCAAGTTGACACATAAAATTAACCATCCCAGACACCCTTCCAGGTGGACGCGACCCTTTGCCCCAGACACATGGCTTAGTGAGCAGAGAAGGGCACTGCACAACCACATACATGTGGTAGCTCGGCCGCACCCCATGTGCTCACAGGTCTCTGCTCTGACCTCTTGCCTGCTACCCCACTGTCCCTGGACCAGACCTGAGGCTGTTCAGACACACCTGCAGCAGCTGCAGCTCCTTGACCTCTCTATTGCAGGAGGCCAGTTCCAACCAGAGCCCCTGGTCCTCGGCCCCTAGACTCAGTGACTGCCCCTCTGCTCACCCCCTGCTAGAAGGGAAAGGAAAATGTGAATGGCATGCTTTAAAATAATGGGTCTGTGGTTGTCCTCACCACAGGTGAGGCTCTGAGTCTAATATGTCACACCTAGGGACATCGCCAGGGCTGAGCTGAGAGCTGGGGCTCACTCCTCCTGCAGTGTAAGTGCCTGGTCCCGGCCTGGGCCAGTGGGATAGTTTGAGGGCAGTGGGTGCACTAAGAGGGGTCTGGGGCCTCAACGTGACTGGGGCATGGGAGAAATGGATCTGGGAAATGGGTCCACTCCTGCAGGCCTTGGCTGTGGCTCTTCTTGAAATCCAAGCAGCCCAGTGACAGGAACCCTAACACTGATTTTAGAAAACTTGGTCCCAGTGGTCAGAAACAGGCCATGGTCCGCGATGACAGAAGAGATTACGATCTACAAATATGAACTGACTGCCGGGACGCAGAATGAAGAGGGGAAGCTGCCTCCCCTTTGGCGAAAAATCAATGCCTGGTGTCAGGACTCCCTATTGACAGCTTGATTAGGAAGGACTCGAAACTCACTCTGCCCTGGAATCATACCAGGAAGAGACAGATGGAGGCATTTCTGGGCCCTTGGTGAAGCCAGCAACTGCATTAAATGCAGACCATCCCCAGCCTCCCCTCTCAAACATCATGGAGAAGCTTCCCTAATAAGCCTTCATTCACCCCTCAAATCTTTACTGAGGACCTACTATGTGCTGGACCCTATCCTGGCGATAAGGCAGAGTCTTGACTTCCAAGAATTCATGGTCTATCGGGGAACAGATGAGCAAATAAGAATTACAATCCAGGGGCACATGGGGGCTCCATCCCCGCAAGGGGGAGGGTTGGAGAGGGTGTTAGAAGACCCCAGGTGATGCATGTGGCCTGACTGGGGAAGGAGACTGTCCAGGGGAGGCTTCTCCAAGGAGAGGATGCCCAAGCTGAGTCTTCAAGGGTGAGATGGAGTGAGCCTTGATGAAGGGGAGCCCACCGGACACATAGAGGGGAGGGTTTGAGCCAAGGCATGGAGATAGGAAGCAGCAAAGTGCCAGGGTAGGAGTGACGAGAGATGGCATCCAGGACACCAGGGAGGCTTTGGGAACTACATCGGGGAGTTTGGACTTGACCCCTTAGACTTCAAGACTTCAGGGTTTTAGAGGGAGGGGTGATGTGGTCATATTTACATTTTAGAAAAACACCCGCAACACAAGGATCAGGGTAAGGCAGACCCCACAGTGACAGGAAGGCCAGGTGGAAGGCGGAAGCGGGGGGCAGGGGGATAGGGCTGCTACAGAAATATTGAGGAGAGCTTCGGCAAAGCTGCTGGCGGGTGGAGAGCATAGGGACAGGGACTGGGCTGTGAAAGCTGAGTCCCTGTTCCCGCCTCGACCACAGTGCGTGGGAGAACCAGATCTGGGACCGAGCACACAGCAAAAACAGCAGGTCTGGGCTGGGGAAGCAGAGATGGGAATCCAAGGGGACGCGCTGGGTTGGAGGTACAGGTGGAACACACAGTGGAGGTGTGCAGGAGGCATTTGAATATGTGCGGTCTGGAATTTAAAGGTGGCAAAGATTTGGCAACCAGGCGATAATGAGAAGAATGTTAAAGAACCCCAAGAAACACCAACAGTTAAAGAGAGAAGGCCAAGCCCACAGAGGTGGACCTAGAGGCCAGTGTACGCCGTGCATGAGAACTGCGCCATGGGCAAGCCTGGTCCTGATCATGGCACCCGCGTTCAGGGAGCTACTGAGCCCCAGGCGCCCCCTCAGCCCACCTGAGTGAGGCGGCCCAGGGGAGAGAATGGAAGAGGCCTCCAGGCTAAGACGCTGCTGCTTTCCAACTGCCCATTTTTCCAGTGAGACCCAGAGGGGAGAAGGGTCTAGTCCAGGTTACCCAGACCCCAGGCCCCCCGACTCCCAGGCTGCTGCCCTCCGGGGGAAGCTTGGGAAAGACCGTGCGCGTCTGGAGCATCTGGGAGGAGAGGAGCATGCTGGGCCCCGGTGCTGATGGGAACGACTCCTCCAGGCTGGGAAATGGGCAGCCTGGAAAGAATGTGAAAATGCTGAACCCCCAGGACAACAAGGGGAGCATTCATGCATTTTAAAACAGAAGGCACCGCCAAAAAAATGTGCAGCAAAAGTTGCCCCCGTGCATCTGGGGAGTGCTCACCAGACAAGCTGCCTGATGCACATTTATGAGTAACAGGCCCTGGGAGGGGACAGGAAAGGGGTAAAGTCCTACCCTCCTCCCCTTCGTCCTGAAACTTCCGCAGCCTCCTTCTGCCTAACACTCAACATGAGCCCAGAATGATGTCACTCTATGATGGTTAAACGCAGCTCTTGGTACCCAGGGCCCTGGCACAGGGGCGGCCACCGTACATCCCCAAGGGCTAGAGGCTCAGCAGAGTCCAGCAGGCTGGGGGAGGTGGGAGCACGTGTCAGGACAAAGGGGGAGATACGGGGCATCAGTGCGTGCCAGCTGCTGTCTCTTTGTACCCGTGTGTGTGAACTGTGGGCGGTTCACGTGTGTCTTAGCTCGGCTGCCGTCACGAAATACCATAACCTGGGTGGCTTATAAACAACAGACGTATTTCTCGCAGTTCTGGAGGCTGGAAGGCTGAGATCAGGATGCCAACACCATCAGGCTCTGGTGAGGACCCTCTTCAGGGGTCCGACTGCCCCATGTGTCCTCACACAGCGGAGAGCAGGGGGAGGAAGCAGGCTCTCTCATCGTCTTCTAGGGGCACCGGTCCCTCTCATGAGGCCTCCACCTTCATGACCTAATCTCCTCCCAAAGGCCCACCTCCTAATGCTATCACATGAGGGTTAGGATCTGAACTCTGGGGGGGACACACACATTCAGTCCACAGCCGCGTGTGAGGAGTGCAATTACGGCTGCGCTAGGGAGTGTTTATGCCGCGTGCAAGCTTGTGTGTGCAAATGAGGCCAAAACAGCGGCCCCTTGTGGTGAGCACCTCACAGTGCCAGGAGTCAACCGGGCACTTTCGCTGTACATCCTTACACAGACCCCTCCTCAGGCCCGGGAAGGAGGGGACTATATCATTCTCCTTGTGCAGGTGGAGAAACTGAGGCTCAGAAACGTTCCATCCTTGCCTGGGGGACTTCGGAAATGAAAGAACAGGGACCCAAACTCCCCACTCTGGACGACCTTATGTTCTGACCCCAAAGGCATCGTGTTCCCTGTGCCCAGAATAGCACATCACCCCCTGCTTTCACCCCCAACACGCCCCTCCTCCTCTGGCTCAGGACTCAGCCCCCTCCTCCAGGCAGCTTTCCTGGACACACACGGCTGGGGTAGGTGCCCCCCTCTGTCACAGCACTTGATCTCTCTAGATTGGACCCATTTCCTTGCCTGTCTCTCTGCCAGTCTGATCTGCTGGAGGGCATAGTCCTCGTCCTACTTGAACCATAAAGGATGGACAAATGGTGGTCCCAGGAGAGGGAGGATGGCGAACTCCAGCTTGGGACCCTGGACCTAGCCGTCTGCTCCCAGACCCTTGGAAAGCCCACTCCAATGTGGGCTGATCCTCTCAGCCCTAACTGCAGTGCTGGCTTCCCCTGCCTGGAAAGCCTGCATCTTTCAGGACCCAGCTTCAGGCCCGCCTCCTCATCCCTCTACTCGGCAGGCCTTCCCGAGGCTATCTGAGTGCCAGACAAGAAGCTGGCTGTCCGCATGGGTAATACCAATAAGACGGCATCCACCGCCCTTGTGTGCTAAGCAGGGGTCTAAGTCCTTTGCACTTGTTAATTCATAATCCTATGGTGTAGGTTTAGACTTACCTCAATTTTAGGGGTGAGGAAAGGAGGGCATGGAGAGGTCCGTTAGCTTGCCCCCAGCTCACCGCACTTGTAAGTGGCAGGACTTGCATTTGAACCAGGCCGCCCAGGTCTAACTACCCCCAACCGTGAGAAACCCCAGGCTGCCCTGAGGAGCTCACAGTCTGGTAGGTAAGACAGACTTCTGCTGTCCCAGCGGGCCCAGTGTACAGGGGAGAAAGCCATCCCACACAGATCTCAGGCCTCAGACAGGGCGTCAGAGGTAGTGAGGTTGCCTGGAATGTGCTGGAACGTCTCTCCCTCCCTCCCTGGAGAACTGGCCGTTGCCAGGTTCCAGTGGGCCTGCCCTGTGGTGCCTGGAGGCCTTTGCGGCCCCTCCAGTGCTGGCCTGTGCCCTGCAGTGGGGACGGGCCCTGGAGCCCTGTGCCCAGGTTTACCCAGCTGTGGCCTGGGAATGATGCACTGTCTGGGACCAATCTGTTTGCCTGCCCCTCGTAGAGGGAACGGGCTGTTTTCTCCCTCCTGTAATTGTTACCATCTGTTTCCCTTCCTCGTGTTTGTTGATGTTTTCTTGTTTTAAAACTGAAATGAGTCAGATTGGAAACGGATTTAGGAAAAAGTGTCTGGGAGGGAAGCTCAAAGTGGCCATGGGGGACTCTGTGCTTCAGAACTGGTGGAGAAAAAAGATTCCGTGGGGCAGGCCGAGGGTGTCTGCCAGCATCACCTGCCCTGTCGGGGGCTGGAGTCTCCCAGCTGCCCAAGCAGGCTGGGGTTTGGGGGGGGCGGTCTGTGGGGGAATGTGGAAGGCGTGTGTGTAGGTAGGCAAGTGCGTGTGTGTGCACACTTGTGCACCCACGTGAATGTCCAGCTGCCGTTCTATCGGGGATTTTAAGTCAGTGCCTGTGCCTCTCCCTTCCTGTTCTCATCCGCCAGTCACCCTAGACTCTTGGTTCCTCACTGCTGTTATTTAAGCCAAAGAAAGGTGTCCTGGGACCCTGCCGCCTGGCTATCTGGGTCTACAAGCCCAGCACAGCTCTGAGACCTTGACCTGCAAGTCAGACCAGCTGCCACCAGAGCTTGTAATACCCTGGCTTTGGTCTTATGGCCAAATGGTTAGGCTTCGGTAGATGTGGCATGTGACTCACAATCCAGCCTGCTTTCCTCTCCTGTGTCTTTTCTTGATAATCCATAGACTGGGGGGATTCTCTGGCTCCAGCAACCCAGAGAAAATGGATGTGCAAGACAGATGCCTTGAGCACGGCATCCTTCTTGCATTCTTGGGTTCCCCCAATAGCAATAATAGCCGCCATTGCTGAGCCCCCTGCTTTGCCCCAGGTTCTGTGATAAGCCCTGGAAATGGGGGATTTCTACTCCTCACTGAAATCAGTCTCTGGAAGGAGGATTACCAGGCCAGTTGTCTAGATGAAGAGGTAGGGGCTCTGAGACGTAAATTGACTTGTGCAAGGTCACAAGGCAAGTTCGATTCGACGTGGTGCCAACCTCGAACCCAGACCTCCCACCTGCGGGGCCAGAGCTCTGATCGTTATGGAGATGGGAGGCACTTCAGGAAACCCTGTGCTGTCAGCTGGATGATTCCATGGGTGGCCACCCAGGCTGGCTGGGTTTCCACCAGAAGTTTTCGGATCCTGCTTCTGCCCTTGTACCTTTGATTCCGAGCTCCTTCTTCCTGGGAAGCCACCTGGCATGGGCTCAGCCTCACTGCACGAGGCAGGGCGTGCATCTCCACTTACTGTGATGTTTAGGGGCGAGCAAAGGAATCTTCTCATGTCTGCATATTTAAGCGCTTTTATTAAGTGGAACAAGCTATTTCTGAACACGAGAGTGGCCAACAGCCTTAGAGGAAATTAAAATGAACCATGACAATGGAAAATTGCATAAGGGCATGGCGGATTCTCCGGAGATAAATACAACAAGGCTTTCAACAGCATTCGGGAAAGACTAGAGATCAGGGAGATTATGTTGTGAGAGAAAAAAGCAAACCACCGGAAAATTAGAGCTCAGGCTGGTGGGAGGACCAAGCGAACGCTGGTCAGGCCTGTGGGTGGCCCTCCATTAAACACCCCTGGAGTCTGGTGGACAGAGTGGGGCAGAGAAGCAACAGGCAGATAGAGCTCAACTCAACTCGGCAAGCGTTTTCTCAGCATCCATGGCGTGCATGCTACGTGGGTGCAAGGGACTGAACTGTGTTCTCCCCAAATTCATAGGGTTGAGTTCCTAACCCCCACTGAGGTGGTCTTTAAAGATGGGGCCTTTGGGAGATTATTTGGTTTAGATGAAATCATGAGGATGGGGGCCCCCATAATGAGACTATTGTCCTTTTAAGAACAGGAAGAGACTAGAACTTTCTCTCTGCCGTGTGAGGACAGAGCAAGAAGGTGGCCGACTACAGCCCAGGAACAGAGCCCTCAGCAGAACCTTGTCATGCTGGCACCCTGCTCTCAGACTTCCAGCCTCCAGAACTGTGAGCATTTCTCTTGTTATGTCACCCAATCTACGGTATTTCGTTACGGCCACCCAAGCTAATACAGTGAAGAATGGAGGTGGACACACTCTTCTGGGACTCAGAGAACTCTTGGGACTTGAGTGTTGTAAACTGGCTCATCTCAAGGTTTGACAGATGTTAGCTGTTATAATTATGATTTCTCCTATAGCCTGTGCACTCCCCTGAGCCAGAGACTCTCTCTCATTGTCTCAACCACACGCTAGCTTCTCAGTAAGTGTGGGTGAATGAATGAGTGAATGAATGATGCATCTGAGGCAATGGGCCCCAGCACCAAATGGATGGAGCTGTGGTATCCAGGCAGCCCTGCAAGGAGGTGAAAGGAAGGGAGCATTGGCCCAGGTAGCCTGCTGAGGAAGGGGTGCCAGTGGATGGGGTTTGTCTGGGACCCTCTCCGTGACCCAGGATCCACAGCAAGCAGCCACAGGCAGAAAGCCTCTCAGGCCGTCTCCATGATGGGTCCAACCCGGTGGCCCCAGGGGTTGGTACAGTGCCTGCCGCATCCTCTTGCAGGGCAGGGCCAGAGCGTTACCCTGCTCTGGTCACTACTCCTCTTCCCATGTCACCCCTCTGGAGAAGCCTATCTGTCTGTCTGTCTACCCCAAGAGGGGCTGCTTCCCTGTCTCTCCCGCCCTTCCACCACCTCTTAAGGATTTCACCACTTTCCCTTTCGCACCTGGACCTCCAATGAGTTTAGATAGAATCTGCCTGCCCCGGCAAGCTTTCTGAAGCCTGAAAAGATGGGGTAGAGCTGAATGATGCCATTTCCTTTAAAAAAAAAAAAAAAAAATCTCTTGAACGGCCTCAGTCCTGAACTAACGTAGCTGAGCTGGACCACGGCCAGAGGGCACACCCCTCCCTCAGGACACTGCCTGGCCGCACACTGCTCTCACAGAGAGCCTGGGCAGGAGGTAGCAAAGAGAAAGCACCAGGCAGCGGGAACATGCCAACCGAGTGCCTCTTCAAGCGTTCTGGAAGATTCCACCGCAGAGCTGGTCACCCCACCGGGCTCCCAGCCCTATACTGCCTCTGAATCTAGGCTCCAGTGCTGAGACGCACACTCGGGCACTGACTTGCTTCCATGAGTCTTGAAGTCCTGGCAGGAAAACAGCTCCTTCAGCTGTGCCACCCCGTCTGAGGAGCCGTCTCGCAGCGACATTTGTGCTATGTTGTTTGTTTCTTTGTCCTGCCTGGCCTCGGGGTGGCCCTGCCACAATCCTCTCTCTTATTAGGCTTCTAACGAGGTCGCCGAAGATGTCTGTGTCAGGACCGTCTTACCAGGCGTGAGAGTCGAGCTCTCAGTCGATTTCTGCCCAGAGAGTCACAAGGCAGAGGGCTCAGAAGTCAGAACTGTTCCCTCTCGCCGGCGGCGAGCCTTTGTCTGTAACAACAAACAAGGAGTACTCCATCCAGACCCACGACTCAAAAGGTGGACGGCGCATTTGAATAGGAGTGTCAGGTGTTTGTTGAAGAAAGGACCCCAGGGAAGCCGCAGACAGTCGGCTAGTGCTCATTCTTGGGGTTCTTTCTGGCTCCAGTGGGTCCTCCATGCAAGGAAAGCACAGTTTGTCCTAGAATGCTCTCTGGGGAGGGGCTGGGAGGGCCTTGGGGTGCAGAGGGCCCAGGCTGGCCCCTGGCCAAGCCGTCCTTGAGAGCCTGCTGCTTCCCCCGCCTGGGATGGTTCAGAGCCAACTCCAGGAAGGCCTGGTCCCAAATGAATATCGGGCGCTCAGAGTACAGGCGTCTGAGGGCCCGGCCGGGTCAGCAACAGACCCACGCGTATCCCCGCACCCACTCTCAGCTCAGCTGCCCTGTGCAGAGGACTTTTCCTCGCCAGACTCACTGAGGATTTCAAATCTGAAGATAACAAAGGCTTCTGACATGGCTCTTGTGTGATGTGTGTCTGTGAGTCTGGAGCCAACCCCCTGGGAGGACGAGCGGGTCACAGGCTCTGAGGCTGGGAGGTCGAGGGGTGGTCCCAGAGTCCTCGCCTGCAGGGCCAGCATCTGGGAAACGTCCACCACAGATCAGAGCAGGGCCGCCCCAGCCTCACCTACCTTCCCGCCCACTCTGGTGGCAAGAATGAAGATGCATCGCTGTGCTCTGGAGGGAGCTGCGCTGTCACCAGCGTGGAGCTGAGCGGGAACAAGCAGGGCAGCTGGGCCTCTGAGCAGGCCGGGCAGGTTCCAAGGAACACAGCTGTCAGGGGAGCCGTGAGGGCCAATTGAAGGGGGCGATGAAAGGCCTGGCCCAGCGCTGCGAACAGGTGTCCCTCACTCTCCTCCTCGTCCCCATCCATCCGTCTGGGCCACTGGCTCCCTCACATCACAGGCGTCTGCTGAGGGCCAGGCCTGCCCTGCACCTTTCAGCAGAATGAAAGGGAAACTGATATCAGAGGGGAGCTGAAGCACAGGAAAGGCCTCTTTCTTTTTCAAAGACTTTCGTTTGTGATGGGCTTTTATTTTCTAGGTGATCTTATTTCAAAGCCCCTTTGAAAATTTTGTGGGGTTTTGTAATGGATGAAAAGTTACTTGGAAATGGGACTAAGAAGTTTTCCGTTAAACGTCGTTAGAGGAAAGTTGAAAGCTTTGAGTTGTAAGGTTCCGCCAGATTTGTCATTTCTTTTGTCCGTGAGGCCCATCCACTGGGAGGAGGTCTGGGGGAAGGGGCTGGGGGCCTGGACAGGGCACGAGAGGGAGCACGATGCAAAAACCAGCCCCAGCCGCAGTTGCTTTACATTTGCAAGGGAGGCCATCTGAGCTGATCTTTCAGCAAAAATGTTTCCAAGGTATAGACTTTGATGTTGGAACAGGGAATAGCAAACATACTTCCAGAATACTATAGGAAGCTGGGTTCTACCAGAGATGATGGCTACCACACAGATGTTTCATATCAGAAAAATAATTATGAAAGAAGATAGGGCCCAAATGGACCTGAGAGAAGGGGCCAGAGCCAGAGCGACACTGGTGTGAGCCCTGGAACACATCCATGCTGGAGAACCAGCAAGAGAAGAGGCCAGTGAACAACACAGCAACCAGAAAAAGCATTGGTACAGAAACTGAAGGGAAGAGTTTCAAGTAGGAAGAAGGAGGAAGCTGGTGTTAGGAATCAGAGAGAACAGGGGGAAACGCTACTGGGTTTGGCAATAGGAGATGACTGTCCATTTAAAGGGGATGGTTTCACTGAAGTGCAGGGGTGGGAAGAGTTAAACAGTGAAAGCTGAGGTGAAACAGGAGTGGGTACCAGGTGTCCTGAATCCCATGGAGGGGATGACCACAAAGGGTGGAGGGGGGACAGGGAAGGTAGATGGATGCTGGAATGGCAGGTGAAGGGGTCGAACAAGGATTTTTCAGTGCCCGTGATGGACAGCCAAGGGAAAGGGGCTGATCAGAGGGAGGGAGAGGGGACGTGAAGGGTGGGAGTGCATTGCTGGCTTTGGAGAAGGGTGGAGATGTCAGTCTGTGCTGCCGTGGTCTGAGACTGAAGAACTGGCCCCATTGGAGAGGGCTGAGACCTCACTGGCAGGGGTTGGTGGAACATGTCAGTGGTGGGTTAGGGTCTGGGGGTCTGAGGGAGTGGGAGAGATGATGGAAGGACCAGTGGATCTGGCTCCCCAAACCCAGGGTGCTGTCGGGGTCAGAGCAGGAGGCCCACTTGGGCTGGACACGGTGGGAGAAGGAGAGGCCATGGCTGGTACTCCTGTGACACCAGAGGAGGGATTCTAAGTGTAACCCCAAAAAGGTAGTGTGGGTACGGGCCCGAGGCACGGGCTTGATAGGACTACGCCCATTTATGGAGTTGTCAACCACAGCAGGAGGGGCCTGGGAACATTCCAGCCATCACAGAGCATTTCTGAGGGTCTTAGGATAGAACAGGCCTCGCTTAGCGCCCCAAGCCTGGCAGGCTGTAGCTGTCATTGAAGTTCTCTGGGCCTTCTTACTCTCGTCTGTAAAATGAAGGTGAGAACACAGATTTCCTCAGGGAAAGAAATCACATCCTGCCCATGCCTGGCATGTAGAGGGCGCTCAATAAACGTGAGCCATTAGGATGGGGGCAAGCAGGGCAGCCCCACCTCATCTGTGCCTGAATCCATTCATGGCTGCTGTCTGTTGGGTCCTCATGGTGATTCAGTAAGAGAAAGAGGGCACAGGAAGTGCTTGGTGGTTTCAACTGAAAGTATTTGCCTGGGATCGCAGGGCCAGGTTAGAGGCTGACCACTGGCCTCTGCAGTGCTGTCTCCCACCCCAGCACATGGTGGCCCTCGCCACACTGCCCCCTGGGGTGGAGATCTGCTTTCTCTGCTCCCTTACCCCTCCTCCCATCACATCCTCTGCCCCCACCCAGTTCCTGGCAGGAACACTTGCCCTCCAGAGACATCATCATATTCCAGAATATGATTGGAATCTGAATATATATTTATTTATTTTTTTAATTATTTATTTATTTATTTATTTTGGCTGTGTTGGGTCTTCGTTTCTGTGCGAGGGCTTCCTCCAGTTGCGGCAAGTGGGGGCCACTCCTCATCGCGGCTCGCGGGCCTCTCACCATCGCGGCCTCTCCTGTTGCGGAGCACAGGCTCCAGACGCGCAGGCTCAGCAATTGTGGCTCACGGGCCCAGTTGCTCCGCGGCATGTGGGATCCTCCCAGACCAGGGCTCGAACCCGCGTCCCCCGCATTAGCAGGCAGACTCCCAACCACTGCGCCACCAGGGAAGCCCCTGAATATATATTTAAAATGACAAGTTTGAAATTAAAATTTAAATAAAGAATTACTTTTCTGTAAGTTGCTCCGAAAGCAGTAATTTAGCAGCAAATTGATAGAGAAAGGTAAGCACTGGTCCTTTAAACCATCGTGCAGTTTCCAGAATGTGAGCCAGAAGTGTCTCAATTTAACACATCATTGGTTAGTATTATTAGAAATTTCATCGGGCTCCAGAGCGCATTATGGTGCTGCACCGAAGGGGGTGCCGAGGGCGCGGCCTGGTTTCAGGGGGCCAGAGAGGGCAGCCTGTTTAATGAGGGCAGGAGGGGCTCAGGAGAGCCTCCTCCGGCCCCAAGTGGGGATTTAACTGCGATTATTTTCTTGTTTGTAGTTCAGTAGCAATCATGAAATGAGAACTGAGAGACCCATAAATGTCATTTGCTCTTCCCAGAGGTCACAGACTTACAGCTTTGGTGTCTGTCAACACGTTTTTCTGACCCCTAGAACCTATGCTGGGAACAGGAGTCCATGAAGACGGTGTCACCTGTCTGGCTCCCATGAGCCACATGAGCAGGACCAAAAAGTCTGTCCCGATCGGGACCTGCCCAGCAGGATCAGCTCCTAGGTTCCCCACATTGGGGCACAGGGGTCTGAGAACTTGAACGTCAAGACTGTCCTTACCCCCACCAGAGTGAGGTCCACAGCCTGCATCACCTGGTAGTCTTGTTAAGGAACCACATTTTGGGGTCCCCCCCCCGACCTACTGAATCAGAAGCTCTGAAGGTGGGGTCCTGAAGCCTGAATTCTTAACACCCTGCCCCCCGGAATCTTCTTATGTGCACTCACACAAGTCAGAGGGCCCCTGCCATAGAGGTGGTCCATGCTCTACCTGTGTGATCTTGGAAGCCATGCTCTCATGGATAACCTGCAAGTCCTAGAAAGCCAGACATCTAGGTATAAACCCCGGAGCTGTAATCTAAAAAACTCAGACACCAAAATATCTCTCCCTTACCCCCAGCCTGAATTTCCACCATTACAACACCGTTCCTTTAAGTAAGAATTGCTTTCCTGGGCTTTCACCTTTGTAGTGTGAGGGCCCCTGGGAGGTTCCCAACACCCCAGTCTGAATAAGTTTACCAAAAGCTGGCCTCTGTCAGTCCCCACAGGTGGACCTGGGCACCGTGAAGCCCCTAAGTGCCTTGCAGGAAGAGGGATGCTGAAAAGGAGGTGAAACAGCCACTCTTCTCAGGGAGCAGTCTGCCCAGCTATGCTCAGCCCTGGAGCTGGCAGCCTCCAGGAGCTGATTCCCAGGGCAACCCAGGGTTTGGTGGTCAGAGATGCCTGGGCATTCATGTCTGCTAGGAGCCCTGTGGGAACCTGCAAGAGGAGCCCTGAGAATGCTTCAGAGTAAGAAGAAAAAGGAGACGAGAGCATTCACCACTGACGCTGGGCCCGGGACACCAGAGCCTGCATCATGCTTGTGCTCCCAAATCCGTGTGCCTCTGCTACCAGCCTCTGCAGAGCACGGACTCGGAGCTGTGCTGGCTTCCCCACCCTGCCCGACCCCCAGACCGAAACCTCACCCCTGTGTGTCTGAGCAGGCGGGCACGTGCCTGTGCTCCAGCCGCAAGGGAAGCTGGCAGAGCACGTGTTCTGGCTTCCACCTCAAGATGGGGGCAAGATGGGGGTGTTCAAAAGGTGCCAGGCAGTCAGGAAAAAACTTGCCGAAGGTCCACTGCAGGGCTCAGGCCACATCAGCAGTCCCTCGGCAGAAGGGGCTCTGAGAATCCAGAGCCAGGGGTTGTGGGGATATCTCACCAAAGCTTGTCTTTCCCAAATTAGGTGGGAATCACGGGAAGCAGTGAGATAAAAATGAGGCTGCAGGTGAAGCTCAGAGTGTAGTCAGCTCCAGGCTTCCCACTGCTGTCCTCCCTGCTGCTTCTCTTTTCATCACAGGCCATTTCCCAACCCCCCACCCGGCTGGGGTGTGCCTTGGTGTCCAGTGGTACTTATGGCCCAGAGTGAGCATGGGAGTATTGTCTGATCGATTAAAGCGAGGTGAGGGCTGGAGGGGACTCTGGGCTCCCTTGGGAGAAGGGGCTCACTGCTGTGAGGGATAGGGGCAGCTGTACTCAGGAATGCTCAGCAGATGGCAGTCCCTGCTAACACTGTCACACCACATGAGTGACAAGAGTGTCACGACTTGCAGGTTCCAATCTGTGGAGGCAGGTTCATGGGCAGGAGAAGGACTTGGACGGTGGCACTGTCATTCCCCTGAGAGGAGGCCCACGTGAGCCCTGGAAGTGGACCCTGGAGCCTGGCTCTGTCCACTGCAAATGCACCAGCTGCTGTGGGGTCCTTTGGTGGCGACCTTGGCCAGAATCATCTGCCTTGTTGAACCCTGCCCAGCTTTTGTGGTCCAACGTCAGCTCTCCCTAACTTCCAGGCTCCATTGATGCACTCTCTTCTGACGTCCTTGGGTGAACAGTGGAAGAAGCTGAGTTCTGGTTTTTCCAGCAGCCCCGTCGAGGCAGGAGTCAACCTCAGCATCCCACATCCCCGACTATGCTCAGGCACTGGGCGAGGGGTCAGCAGATTGGGGTATTAGGCCTCCAGGCAGCTTCCAGCAGCGCTCAGGGCAATGGTGTTGGGGGTCCCAGCACACGAGGCCCCCACGGTCTGGAAACGTCATCTCCCCAGTGAGAGGAACTCACTGTGTCAGGCTTCCCAGGTGCACTAGGCGATTCCACAGCTCTGTTCTGTTACTCCCATCATTCCCTCTCCTGAAGTGTAGGCCATGCATTCACGCACTCGTGAACCAACAGTGATGAACACTCCTACTGTTGGCCAACACTGTAACTCAGAGACCCTGCCTTCCCTGGGCGCCTGCACCAGGCCGGCAGGAGCTGGGCCAGGCACCGTGCGGGTCCCTGCCATCATGGAGCCCACCCACCAGTACAGGTCAGTACCGGCCCTGAAAGGCAGTGTCCCCAGGCTGTGATCCTCACGTGTGCAGGGCAAGGGGTGAGAGCAAGCGAGGCGTGGCAAGGCCCCGGAGAGTCCCATCCCATCATCTTTCAAATTTCCCTGACCACCTGGGATGCTGCTGGCCTATATGGCCTTTGCACCCTTGTGCAAAGTAGAAAAAAGGGCTCCCTTTGGATGGACAAATTAGCAAAAGCAGCCCTTCCGGGCTGTCACAGCTCCACGGGTGCACAGGCATCTTCGCACCGGGCACCACCTGCGGCCCCGCACGCCAACCCCTAAGTGGAGCAGGGTCCCCAGCGCCGCTCTGTAGGCGACGTGTAACTGGCTCTCCCCACGCTGATAGAGCACAACCCAGGGGCCTAGGGGGGCTTGTCGCAGGTGGAGCTTCCCAGCCCCCCGACCAGCAGGCGCTTCAGCCCACGGCGCCCCTCACAGAGAGCGTCATCCATGAAGGATCGGGGTCCTTGGTGTTCTTCAGCCGTTGAAAGAAGCAGGATGCTGTCAGCCACCATACAAATGTGACCTTTGAAAATTTACAAGAGCTTGGGGTTTAAAAGCTGCTGCGTTAATGATGCATCCCATTAGCATCTCATTAAAGGGAAGCAGAGAGAAGCCTGCTTGGGCCGATGACGGGCAGATAGGGCCACTCGGAGGCGCCGGGCAGGAGGAGGGCTCTCTTCAGCTGCCTCTCTGTGCCGAGTGCCATCACGTCACTGGAGCAGAAGCAAGGCCAGGGACACCGGGGAAAGGCCAGATGTCTTCGTGGCTTCGGTGATGTCCTCCGTGATGGCAGTGGGACAGGGAGAGGGGAGGCTCCCTCAGCCCTGCCCTCCTCCCCCCGCCCCCGGCCCAGGCTGTTCTCCAGGTTGGTGTCTGTACATTCTTGAGTTGGCAGCCCCCTGAAACTCGAGGAGGCCTGGCATTTGGGCTAGTGGGGTGGCCTGGAGAGCCTTTGGTGGAATTGTGGACCTCTGGGGACTCTGAACCAAGGCGGAAAGGCTTAGTAGGAGCCAAGTTCAAAGCTGGAGGCGCAAACCCACACACGGTCCCCTAGAAGCCTCCAGAACCTGGGAACCTCGAGTTTACCTTGGGCCTGGAACCCGTTCGCAGGAGGACAGGGCTCTGGTCAGGCCGAGCTGACTCGCATCACCAGCTGCAACATTCCTCACCACCTGGGCGTCCAGGCGCCTCGGCGAAGCGCACAACCCGTGTCCGTGTTTTTTCTGGAGGGAGTGAAGGGAGGAATGTTCATTTCTTTTTTTCAATAAAATGAATAAAAAGTCCTGAACCACAAGTTGCTCACAGCTTCAGAAGTTGCTAGTGCCAAATAGAATGAGTGTCCTTATTTATCTTTCCTAAAGAAAAAAAAAAATAGGCTGCTTTCCTTCTCACAGCAGAACCTCTTTCTTGTACATAAGAGCTCGCTTGTCATAGTCATGAAAGACACAGGCAGAGAGCAGGCCTGTTGTAGCCACACCTCAATCACCCCGGAGCCCTGGGCCCGCCCGAGTACCCCCTGGACCCCTGCACCCCCAGCTTCCTTCTGGAGTGTGACTCATAGGTGGGAGCGGCCCCTCGAGGGCAGGGCTGAGTCTCAGTGACTGCCCGTCCCCAGCCCAGGGGGCCCAGTTTGGGCAGGGCCGGCCACAGAGCAGGGGCCCAGTGTACTGAAGGGCAAACCCCCTGACCAGCAAAGGCACAAGTGAGCGAGCTGGCAGGAGTGTTTTAGAATCAAGGGCCTGAGGAAAAGTGTGCAGTTTTTCAAGTTCAGAAACTCCCCCAATTTTAGGGCAAAACCCAGAACACCTGAAGTTTTAGAGTTTGATTACCTGCTCTCAAGCAGGAGACCCCGACCACCTCTTCTGGCGGCAGCGGCTGCTCTCAGGACCAGGCCCAGGGCCTCCAAGTTCACAGAGCCCTTCCCCACCCTGTCAGGTTACCAGGCCTGGGTGCTGATTCAGCCAGGACAAAGGCAACTGCAGGAGGACCCGGAAAACCAAACCTGCCTCTGGCCTGGGAGGCCTCCGGGAATTCCAGGCCGCAGACAGGGGGCTGCAGCACCCCCTACTGGCAGAAGGGGTAAGGAGGCCGGGGTCTCCCCATTCAAACTTCACCCCAAAACAGGGCCCCGAATGGGACATCACACTGGCTTCTTCCCCCCGGATGCCCCTTATTGTGGGAAAAGCAACCTCTGCACCTCTGAGCCCACCAGCTTCCCAAGAGCCTGGGAATACAGAGGGGGCTGCAGACACGGCACACTGGAAAGCTGTCTATTCAGAGAACGCTGTAGAAGCCACGCTTTTGTTTCATAAGTTCCCTAAGACTATTGGTGAGTGTGGCTAAATCCCCAACCTCCTCGCCTACCCTAAGCTCTCATCTGTCCCACAGACAGAAGCGGGGCAGAGGCCTCTGATAAGGAAGCTTGTCCGCAGAATTGTTCTTTCCTCAGGAGATTAACTCTTTTCCTTTGTTTCCTGCGCTGTTCACAGAAGCGAAGCATCTGAAATGCAGGCCGGAGATAAAGTACGGCCTAATGCAATTAGCTCAGCGCAGCTTATGGTCCTAATAGGATGCGCTCCCACTTCTCCCAGCAGGCCCTGATACAGGCACTGTTTGTCATCTGCATAAGGCATCAAAGCCCCAGTAAGTCCATACCCCCTCCCACCTGCCAGTACGCTCCAGCCAGCCTGGCAAGGAGAGTCCCGCCGCTCAGAGATGCCCAGAAAGGGGCACTGCCCCCCACCAGCTGGATCACTGACTTAGCTTCCAATAGGAGGCAAGAGCACTGTGGCCTCACCTGAGAGAGGCCTGCAGATGACCCTGGAGGCTCCTTTGCCCTTCTGTGACTGTCCCCAAACCTGGCTGGGCTCCGGCTACACTCCTGCAAGCTGTGGGCACTGCTCCTGGAACCATCTCTCTTGAGACTCTCACCCCCTCACATCCCAGTTATCCCAGTACCAGGCCCTCCAATGTGTTTTGGGGATTTTTTTTTTTGCTTATTATAAATATTATAATATCATAAATAATGGTAATGGCCACAGTAGAAAATTTGGCAAATACAGAGAAGTATAGACAAAAAGAATAAAAGTTTCCCTTAATCCCTTCACCCAAGAATGACATTCCTGCTAATATTTTGGGATTTTTCCTTTCTGCACATATTATTTTACATGATAAGTTCATATGCATGTCATTTTATGTCATGCTTTTCTCAGTTAACATTATAGCGTAAGCATTTTGCCACCTCATTAGGAATTCTTAGTCAACATGATTTTTTTTTAAACAAGTCTTAATCTCCAAAGACTTTTTTTTTTATTTATTTATTTTACTTTTGGCTGCATTGGGTCTTCGTTGCTGCGCGCGGGTTTTTCTCTAGTTGCGGTGAGCGGGGGTTACTCTTCTTTGCAGTGCGCTGGCTTCTCATTGCGGTGGCTTCCCTTGTTACGGAGCACGGGCTCTAGGCGCATGGGCTTCAGTAGTTGTGGCTCGCGGGCTCTAGAGCGCAGGCTCAGTAGTTGTGGCACACGGGCTTAGTTGCTCCGCGGCATGTGGGATCTTCCCAGACCAGGGCTCGAACCCGTGTCCCCTGCATTGGCAGGCGGATTCTTAACCACTGCGCCACCAGGGAAGCCCAGTAAACATGATTTTTATTGCCTATATAATATTCCATGGTAAGGTGGTAGCTCAGGGAGACCAGTGCTGTCCTAATGTTTGTTTTCGCCCTGAGGTTTGTTTTCTCATTGAATACCTAAATTAGCAAGTGAGATCCTGGAGTAGAGAGCCTGCCTGCTTCCTGCAGGGAGGATCCAAAGGTCCCAGTGAAGATGCTCCCTGCCTTCCAGCCCTGGCAGCAGGACCTGCACTGTCCTCCCAAGGGCCCCAGTCCACCCCCTCCCACGCCTCCTCTGTGGAGAGGGAAGTCTGGTGCCTCGGAGGCTGCTGTGGAAGCAGGATGGGGCCTGACGGTAATGCTTTGGAGAGCCGTCCCCTCACATGTCAAAGGGCTGAGCACATGGTGGTCCTGGGCCTGGGCTGAGTATACAGTTGGTGCTCAACACACGCCCGCGCATATTGCTGCAGCTTATTAATGACTCAAGGACTGGGGGGATGTCATTTCTCATAGCGCAGAGCGCTCGTTCCGTTTTGATGGCTCAGGTAGAGTGGGTGGTGGAGGAGGCACCGGGTTAGGTTGGGTGTCCCTGGAGGCGGGAGTCTAGCCGAGGCCACGGCTGCTGCTACTGCACCAAAACGCCCTGCCATTCTCCCGTGGTACTGGGTGCAGGGCCCGGTCTCTGCCTCTGGCCCCGGGGCTCGGGCAGCGGGAGTACTGCGGGGGATGGGCGCCAGGGCAGGACCGTTACCAGGCTGTGCTCACCCTCCTGCTCTGCTTCTCCCCAGGCCCCCGGCATCTCCAAAGCAGACAGTCAGTCCCAGGGACTCACGACCAGCATCCGGTGGGGGCAGACGCCCATCAATCAGTCCACGCCTTGGGACACTGATGAGCCGCCCTCCAAACAGATGAGGGAGAGCGACAACCCAGGTGTGTACTGCAGGCAGACAGAGCCACCTACGCCGGGAGCCGGAGGGGAGGGCGAGACGTGTCTGAGACCTCCTGGGCGCCCCAGCTCCTCAGCGGGTCCTGACCCACGGCCTGCAGCAGCCCAGAGCTCAGGCTGCACTGGGGGCAGGGGCACGGGGGCGGGGGAGTGGGGCGTGACTGTGTGTAATTCCCTGGGCAGTAGCTGTGTCTCTACCCCTTTCTCAAGAAAATATTGGGAAGGACAAGGGAGTGAGAGTGACATTATAGGAGTGACTCTGAATCTGCTTCGAGTTATTTTGAATAGTTAGTCATTCCTAAACCTCAGTACTCTGATTCATAAATTTCCAAAATCACCCGTTCCAGTGAGGTCTTGCCTTGCCAACAGTTACGTGAGAACTGAGAAGCTCCCCCGCCCCGGGGACTGGGGGCTCACCACCTTCTACAGCACCAGAGGCCTTCTTTACACGGCTCTGACCATAACAAAAACCTTCCCTGCTGTCTCCCTTGGATCCCAGACCTCCCCTTGGGATACATAGAACACGTGGGCTTGGCCATCCACACCACAGCCCTACAGATATCTGAAGAGCCCTGCTCATCCCCTCTCCAAGTCTTCTGCAGGACGAACACCCCAAGTCTTCAGCCACACCCTCAAGCCCAGGGCTTCCAATCCCTTTACCTTCTTGGGGATTGTTCCTCTTTCCGCATCCTTCAGCGCCCAGAACCCAAAACGAAGAACCCACGAGGGGTCTGTAGCACCTCCTTCATTCAGCCCCTCTACCTTGATCATTGCAGCCTCACATCACTTCTGCTCTGCTGGTAGCCGCGTCGCATGGTGTCTCAACAGTAAGACCCCAAGACTGTCAAGGCGGCTTCTCTGACCCCTGTCCATCTCCTCACAATCTGGCTTAAGCAGCTGGGTGTGGGGACCCAAGGGCAAGACCTTGTCACTATCTTCCTGTATGACTCTCAGCATCTTTTAGATGCCTGCTTTTATTACTGACCTTTACCCAACCTTCCCAATATGATGTCTCCTGCAGACTTGGTCACATGTCTTCCATATTGTCATCCAAATCATTGATAAAAAATGGTGAGCATATCACTAGAGACCTCCCTTTATGTCTCCAGCATCCTTTGGGCCATTGCCCGGCTCACGAATCAATCACCTCTGTGGCCCTACCTCTCTATATGTTCACCACAGAGTTATCTGAGAGCTCGCCAGCTGTACTCTGAAGTTCTAATGCATTTTTCCAGGCTCCCTGGCCAATCCTGCAGAGGACTGAGCTTCAGATGGCATGCCTTGTCCTTAAGACACCAGGCTAGCTCACACTGATGCCACCTCCTATTCTTCAGGCTTGGGGACAATCTCCCTTAGCAGCCAGTTCTATAATTTTGCTGGCACTGCTTCACTGACATTTGTAGGCTTCTAGTTTTCTCCAGCCTCTCTCATAATCGAAATCAAAACTATCTATTGCACATTTATTATGTGCCACACTTGTTCTGTGTGTCACCTCACTGCTCACAGCAACACTACGAAGTTGGCATTATTGTCCCACTGCAGATGAGGAAACTACTCGGGGAAGGCTTTGCCCTAAGGTCACTCAGCTAGTGAGGGCAGACCCGGGACTAAAATACCGTCTGTCTGAAGCCAAGCCTGGCTCTCCACCACCATGCCAAGTGTCTCCCCCTTTGGACTCCTCAGAGACAGTACGCACTGGTGGTTAGGGAGTCACCCCACCATCTTGGCTCCTGCCCTGCCTCGAAATTGTACTTCTGTGAGAGAGCTCCAAGCCCCACCTTCTAGCCTCTGGAGCTGGTGGCCCTGAGTACCCCTTGGTTCCCACTCTCCTTCCTCAGACTATGCCGCCACTCCAGGCATCATGACAACCAAGGTGGCCTTCAGAAGACAGAGTCCTAGACTCAGACTTATTCATCAGAGGTGACCCAGATTGACCTTCCCGGTCACAGCATCTTCCAGCTTCACTCACAAGCCCACTTGGGTCACCTCCATGTCAGCTGAGCTCAGGGGGCCCTGCTCTGCCTGACCTGGGCACGGCTGGCTTTGCATCTTAAATTGGGGTCTCAGGAGGTGTGACCGACCCCTTTGTTCAGCCAAAATGGACTTCTCTTGTTTCCCCCAGGGCTGGCCATGCAGAGGTTGCTTAGGACAAACCCTGGCCCCCCAGCAAGGCCGTGGAGAGCAGCTCCTGCCAGCCTCCCCCCACTGCCCCCACCCCTGGCTCTCCCTTCCTGCATCACAGAACCTTTGCAGGGCTCCAGGCTCTGGCCCTCCCCTTTTGCCCAGCAAACACCTACTATCTTCACAATCCGGATTTCTCCCCACCTTTCTCAGACAGCGATTCTCCAGAAAGGAAGGAAAAACACCCACATCTATGGAACACGTAACGCATGCCAGACACTCTGCTAATTTGGGGAGTTTTTGTCAAATACATCTTCATCATTCAGTTCTTCCCGGAAGGCCTATGAGGTGGGTGGTGCTAGTTCCATTTGACAGATAGGAAGAATGAGTCTCAAAGATGATAAGCGACCTGCCTAGGGCTCTTAGGTAGTAAGTGGCCGAGCCAAGATGTGAATCCAGGTCTCTTGGAAGGTCTCCACTTTCTCCTCTCTATTTTGCTGCTTCTCAGCCTCTCCCTGGCAGGTTATGCTCCCCCCTCTGAGACCCCACCGCCATGTTTATCTACTCCTAAAGCACTTATTTTGTGCCACTGTAACCACGGATTCTTAGTCCGTGAGCTCCCGGACACAGGCCTCTTGTTCACCTCTGTGACGCCGGCACTCAGCCCAGGGCCAGGGGCAGTCGGTGTTTGTTGAGTGAAGATGTAACTGGCGGGTGACATTTCTTCCATCTCCCTTGCAGGCACAGGGCCGTGGGTGACCACAGTGGCCGCCGGGAGCCAGTCTGCCCTGATCGCACACTCCTACGGAGTGGCCCAGCCTCCCACCTTCAGCCCGGCTGTGAACGTCCAGGCCCCGGTCATTGGGGTGACCCCTTCACTGCCTCCCCACGTGGGGCCCCAGCTCCCGCTGATGCCAGGCCACTACTCACTCCCACAGCCGCCCTCTCAGCCACTGAGCAGCGTGGTGGTCAACATGCCTGCCCAGGCCCTGTATGCCAGCCCGCAGCCCCTGGCTGTTTCCACGCTGCCCGGCGTCGGGCAGGTGGCCCGCCCAGGACCCACCACTGTGGGCAATGGCCACATGGCGGGGCCCCTGCTGCCTCCACCGCCGCCGGCCCAGCCGTCTGCCACTCTCCCCGGCGGTGCCCCTGCCACCAATGGGCCCCCCACGTCAGACTCGGCCCACGGGCTGCAGATGCTACGGACCATTGGCGTGGGGAAGTATGAGTTCACCGACCCCGGGCACCCCAAAGGTAAGTCCTGCTGCCCACACGCTCCTGCGTGCCCGCATCTGTGCTTCCCTGTAAGGTCACTACCGCAGCGCGGACAGGAGTCTGGTTCCTGGCTTCCGTGCTCTCCAGCAGTCTCTCGCTGGTTTCATGCAGGCTACAGTGGGGCTCCCTGCCAAAGGCAGCCTGGCCTCAGACCAAGGAGGCAGAGGGGAAGGTGGAGGGCAGGACAAGGAAGGCGGGGAAATGTGAGTGCACAGGAAGAGGAGGGGAGGGGAGAGCCTGCAAAGTCCAGGGCCTTCCGCCTTCAGCCCAAGCCCTGGGCCCTTCTCCCCTCTGACCCAAGGCCAGGCCACGTGCAGATGAGCAGGCATCCTCTGCTCCTCTTCGGGCTCCCTCAGAACAGTCCCTCTGGGGGCCTTCTCCATTTCCACTCATGAGGACAGCCAGAACATGAACTGTCTGTGTTCCCCGTCCCCACTCCGGAAAACATCTACTGCCGTGCCGCTGGGTGAGAGCAGCTCAGGGGCATGAGGTGAGGCCCAGGAGCCACTCCCAGACCACCCTGAGCCAGCTGAATGTTGGCTCTGTGAGGTCCCATGGGTGGCTCTATGAGGCCCCAAGAAAGAGCACGTCTGGCCTTGGCCTTCATTTAACCCCCCCTTCCCCGAGCCCAGGGCAGTTTTCATTCAGGGGAGCTCCAAGGCAGATCCTCGAGAACAGAGCCAGGGTGGGGAGGACACCAGGATGTGGTTTTAGGCTGGGCGCCGGCCGGAGGGTCAGTGCGAAGGGCGTCAGCAAACCAGCCTCACACCTGGCAACTGTCTAAGGGATCTGGCCAGCTGGAATGAGGAGGGGAGTGGGAGGTCTCGGGGCCGCAGCTGAGGCTGGTGGGGCTTATCTGCCCCAGGCTTGTCTATCCCCTCCAGGTCCAGTCAGCCGGGCCTCTCCTCCCGCTGAATGGAGAGGGCGGCCAGCGAGCCCTGGATCTGGGTGGGGGAAAGAGGATACTTAACAGGTGGTCTGCCCTGCTGGGCATCCAGGCCTCCTTTGAAAGGGGAGTAGATAGTCTAGGAGGTGTGGATCTCGGGCGTGACTTCTCAGCCTCCCTACTTACAACCACTTGAGATGGCAGAGTTGGGGGGTGGCGACACCTGCAAAGCAGAGTCTTAGCAGAGCAAGGACGCCAACCAGCCACGCTTGTCCAGCCTGCTCTCTATCTTTATCCCTTCGAGCAACTTCCAGGCCTTGTCAAGCGTCCCAACACCACCAAAGCCATGTCTAGATCTCTGCTGGGTTTAATTCCCAATCTGATTGCGCCCCTGACTGCCTTTGTTTTGGAAATCAACACTAGTTTTAAATGACAAAATTATAGAAAATCACACTACATTTTGGTAAACTCTTGCCTTAAGATCTTTTTTTTTTTTAAAAATTGACTAAATTGATTTTTGTTTGTTTGTTTGAATTGTTTTGGTTAAGCTCCCTCCCCCTTTAAACAAAAACTCACTCCCAGTTTATATGCCGCCAACTCTGACACACTGGGCACTAGGTGTCCCAGCTGCTCCCAAGGCTGTGCCAAAGCCTGAGGCACTGGGTGGGCTTCCCTCTCCCCACCCCATCCCACTGCCGCATCCCAGGGGGCCTCCTAGGACTGAGCAAAGGTCTTGCTGACTTGCCAATGTCAGGCATGCACCTAGGAAAAGGAGTTGTTCTGTGTAAAAAGGTAACTGGCCCAGCCGGGGCTGCTCCCTGGTTTAGGGCTTAGCACGGAGCTGGGATCCACCTCCCGGAAGCTGTCAGGCGTCGGCACATCTGATCGCTGTTAAGCATCTGAGTCCCTAAGATCAAGAAGATATAGGTGGTAGAGGCAGGTCCCTGCTGCGCCCCTGTTGGCGCTGGGCCTGCAGGCCCTTACAGAGCCACGCCTGTAACATCATCAGACGGCGTGAACCATCCTCTATCGTGGGCCTGAGCCCACGCACAGGAGGGGAGTAAAGAGGGGGCCCCTGGTGGGGTGTGCTCTTCCAGCCCCTATGGTGTATATTCAGCACCAGGTGAGGGCCAGGGATGGTGTGGGCCTAGAAAGTGTTCACAGCCCCGCCTTCCGGCGACCTAGCTAGATTCCCCCAGTTCCAGCCGGTGACCCGGTGACCCATCCATCACGCTGATTTTCATAGGTTTCCGGTGAGCTGGTTGTTTCCCCAGAAATTACATTGAACTTGCTTCTCTACTTATGGCCCTCATCAGCTGATTTATCCCCTTATATTTACGGTGAAGAAAGACAATGAAGCATGCACACACAAATGCCTCCCAACTCAAGCCTGGGTGGGTTTTTTCTTTTTTTTTTTTTTTTTTTAGGTAATTTCTCCTTTCATTTCTAATCTTAAAAGCCTTGATTGCCAAAGCTATAATTTGTCTGTCAGATCTAATGTCAAACAACTGCATATTTTTTTAAATAAGAAACCTGAATTTTGAAACCAAATCTTTGAAACTTGCTATGTGAGACTCATCTTCCTGACAAGACCACGTGGGTTTGGATTTGGGTCACTTTTAACTTTGCCCCTAGGGATTTTACATCTCCGAAGCCCAATTGATTTCACACTCCTAAATGACAGGCAGCTGGCTCTGAGCGGGAACCAGGAGGCCCTGCGTGACAGCATCAACACTAGTCAGAACTCTACTTAAAAAAAAAAAAAAGAACTTTCCTTTTCTCCTGTTCCCTGTTTGAAAGCTTGCCCAGCATTATAATAAGATCCACCATAGAACTCCTTGAGATCTAGCTCATTAAAGTCCCGTGATTTTTCCTACTATTGTTTGACATGACAACCTGGCCTCTCATGGGGCTGAGTAATTACGAAGAGATCCCCTCCATGAAGAAAAGGTCTTGCCAGCCAGAAGGATGGGCCTCTGGTATTTTTAGACTTCATTAGTGCCCTGATTTTAAACTTCACATTTTGTTTCTTGTAATTATCTTCCCATCGACTGAGCTGAAATTTCAGTTGGGGCTCTGTGAGTCTGCCTTACCAAGAAAGGGCGCTGGGGCTTTCATTTAAAACTTAACCAGTTGAAAAATAAAGGTGGTGTGGAAATGCTTTTTGATTTGCAATAGGTCAAGCAATTGTCTCTCATCTTTGACTAGAGAAGCCGGCTTGCATGCAGCTCACTGTAATGAGTGTTATTTCAATGCAATGAGCACATATAGATTTTTCTTAAGAAACTTACAAGATAAACCTTTCTTTCTCTAAGAACAGTTTGGGGGTGGGAGGAATCTGTAGGATTTCTTTTCATTTTTTTTTTAGGTTATATATTGAAAGCTGATTAAAATAGATTTTATGTGTACAAAGTGATAAGAGGGGAACAAAGATTTAGTTCCGCTTGAATCCTGTTATAAAATACCTGAGCCGTTGGTCTTGTTGCGTTGGAACCCCTGAGCTAATCCGCGGGCGAAGGTGGTGGCCAGCGTCAGACCTCGTGAGCCGTCGAAGTCCAGTGTCACTGCACTGGTACCACATGAGCCCAGCTGTGTGTGTCACAGCAGAGGTGCAGGCTGTTGATGTCATTCTTTCTAGCCCCTACCTTCTTCCACAAAGGATTTTTGGTGGCCAGGAGGGTGGTCAGAGACCCTCTAAAGCCCCAGATGCTGGGCCTAGTGGTGAGCTGCAGAAAGGCTATTATATTTTCACCTGCATGTCAGGGAGAGAGGAGCCAGGAGGCACCTGCTCCCTCTTGCTTCTGAACCGAAAAGCAAAGTCCAAGTTGACCGGAAGTGAAGAGGCTTGTCGCTTTTGACTTTAGATTTCACAGGCCCAGGGTGAGGGGCCACGAGGATTCTCAGGGCTGGGGAGTCATGCGGTGGGGTGTGTGTAGCCCCTCCCTGTGGGTTTTGCATTTCCTCCCATCCCACCCTTGCCCCTGGACCTCCACCCTGCAGAACTCTGTCTGTCCTCATGCCACCTTCTGCTTGGACAGCAGCTGCCCTGGCCTCCACAAGTGGCAAAGACGGGATCTGGTAAAGATACTTTGAGACACAGTGAACAGCTGTGCGACTGGGGCAAGTCTTCTGACCTCTCTGAGCCTTCCTTTCGTCATCTTGAAAATGTGATGACAGTACCACCATCATCGGGCATAGAGGAGGATTGAATGAGATCGTGGGCTTGACCGTACATGGCACTATACCCACTTGACATCAAAACAGTTATTCCTGCCGACACAAGCCCCAGGTCCGGGGAGTTCAGCAGAGAGAGAAGCTGGTGAAGGGGCAGAAAGCAGGGGCCTCTTCCCAGTGCAGAGGAGATGCAAGAAGCCCAAGTTTGTTCACAGGGCTGGCAGCCCCTGGTCAAGCTGCTTAATGGGAATGTCACGTCCCCATCCCTAAAAGGGAGTGGGATGAGTCACCTTCCTGGCTGGGGGATTCAGGACTGCTCCCCCCAGCCCTGGCACCCAGCACAGATCTCACCTCTCCCTGCGCCAGCCTCTGACATGCCAGGGCACACTGCTCCCTCAATAAACATTCTGGAAGAAGCTGGGGATGCATGATAACGCTGTTTGCCCACACATGGTTAGCCCAGAGACACAAAATGTCCAAACTGAAATCATCTTGCCACAGAGCTGCTCTCCCTGTGTCTCTGTCTCAGAAATGACACCACGAATCCAGGCAGGAGTCCAGAGTCAAAGCCTGTGGTGGTCCTCATGCCCGTATGCAGTGAGTCTGGAAACGCCTTTGCTTCTGCCTCCTCTGGATTGCCCTCTCCTCTCCATCCCCACCCCACGCCTCCCTTCAGGCCGCCATCACTCCAGGCCTGCATCACCAGACCCACAGTACAAGCCCTCCCATCCAGAGTCCATGCTGCAGCCAGAGTGATCTTTCCAAAACACAGGTTTGGTCCTGTCACTCCCTGGTGAAGGACTCCAACAGCCCCACTGCTCTCAGGACAGAACCCAGCCCTTGACATGGTGCTTCGGGATCCAGCTCCTGCCGGCCACCCCACTTCAGCTCTTACCCTTCTGCTCGCGGACTGCCCTGTAGCCACTCCACGGCCTGGGTTCTCTCCTGTCCAGCTGTGCTCTGGGCCTTGGCTGAGCGCCTGCAATACAGTTTGCCTGGGCCATTCTCCCAACTAGACTGCGAGCCCCTGGGTTGCGGGCAGGCACAGACTCCATCCCATTCCATCCCCAGTATCCAAGGCAGTGCCTGGCACTAAAGGATGCTCAAGAAGAGTTCGGGAATGAAGGCACAGAGCACTGGGCTGGGAATTATCCAGCGAGGTCCTGTGACTTCTCTCCAACCACCTCCTCCCTTCGTGTGGTGAAAGCAGGTTAGTACTTGAGGGTCCGGGCAGATAGAAAAGTCCGGGTGAGACTTCATTCTGCAGCTTCATGGTCACCCCCCCCCATACCTGTCCCATGCTTCTGGGAACAGAAGTCCATCTATTTCAAAGTTCCTCCTGTAGCCAAGCACCTCCACCAAAATACTTACCCCTGAGCATATGGGATCTGAAACTCTGCTTCAGTTTCCTCATCTATATCAAGGGGATAACAATAGAATCTGCTTCTTACTGTTGTGAGGATTAAGCGAGTTATTTTACATAAAGCCCTTAGAAGAGTGCCTAGTACTTTGTAATTACTATAAAAGTATTTGCTATGATTATTTTCATTCCTGGTACCAGAACCATCTTTCAGTGTCCATGGCCCTTTAGGGGCCCAGGGTAATGTGAAAAAGCCAAAAACCAGTTTGCCTTCCAGAGTCTTAGGAGACTGCGTTAACATCATGATGTTCGAAGTACCTAGTTCCCGGAGGTCCACTTTGTACAAAAGAAAATTGCCTTCTCTCATCACAACATTTTAAAATCCTCCACCATCACAATAGCAACCAGAAGGAACCAGCCCATTGCTGGGAACTTCCCCCTAATTCCAGGAGCTATTTGTCTTGGGAGGACTCCTCCTAACTACCCACAGGGGCTCTCAGCATCCTTTGACATTCAGCTTGATATTGGGGTGCCAAGGATACTTCAGGGGTCCTCCTCCATGGCCATATCAATAGATGGGACAAATAGAATTATGTCACTCATGCAGACCAACCAACCAAGGCTGCAGGTGAAGAGGGGGTTAGGAGCATGTGGCTGGAAGCATGGAAGGTGGCCAGGAGCCCAGGTTCTGCACCAGACTGCTTGGGTAGAATTGAAACTCCACTACCCACTAACCCAATGAACTTGGCTAGAAACCTGGTATCTCTAAGCCTCTAAGTTATTTGTAACATAGAGATAATAATAGTGCCATCTTCTTAGATGTGCTTTAAGGATTTAATAATGTATGTAAAGTCTTAACACAGTGCCTGGCACATAGTGTGCTCACAATAATGTTAGCTGTTGTTATTACTACCATTACTGTAAATTCTAAAGAATCCTGGATCCTGGAGTTTTTTGGGGTGGGGGGGAATACTGTCTGAAGCCCCTTTGGCTCAAGATTTCCGTTATTTTTAAAGCAACGTTGTTCAAAATAATCTCCCAGATCTGGCTGACAAAACACTCAACACAGATCTGGAACCAAACCCCCAGTCCCACCATCACCCTAACTTTCCCCTTTCCAGCCCCCACGCCAACACACACACTCCCCCCCAGGAAATAGGTGTCTCAGAGCCTATGGAATTTGAAAGTCCGTCTACACGAGGTCTTCCCTCCTCGCGTGGATGGTACCTGCCCCCAGCCTGCCTTGGAAGGCCCTCCTTCCCTTCACAGGGCTCTGTCCTCGAGGGGTTTGTTAATCATTAATTGGAGGATTGTCCAGGGCTTAACAGTTTTGTTAACAGATCATTTGACAATGAATGAACCAGGCAAGCGGAAAGATGCAACAAGGCGGCTAGACCACCCAGAGATCGTGTCATGCTTGGAGCAGGAAGTGGCCCGTGAGCCCCAGCCTGTGTATGTCCCTCTCCGGACCCCACTGCTCAACAGGGCACAGGCAGAGCGAGACTCCCTGGGCCCTCTCCTCACTGAGCTGGGAGTGGCACATGGGCTTTCAGCCCCAAATCTCCGCTGAGCAACTTCCAGGTCAGAAATCCCACTCCGGCCCTAACTGTCTGACAGGCAGGGCCAGAGGAGTCCAGGTGCCGACTGGAATGAGGGGGCTCTTCAAATGGGAGCAAAGGGAGGGAACATTTCCTTTCCAGAGGTTTCAGGAAATGGTGCTGACCCACAGCAGGAAGCCAGCTGCCCTGGTCCCAAGCCCTTGTCTTCTCTCAGGAGTGGTGGCCCAAGCAGACACCAGCAGGGATGACCACTAGGTTCTAGACCACTGACAATCAGAAGTCACTGACAGGCTTGAGCCATGTTACCGCCCTCTGTGCTGCACCACCAGGCATTTATTGAGCAACTGATGTGTAGTATTAGGCACCTACTGTGTGAAGAGTCCACACTTGGCTTCTCCCAGGCAAAAGATGTGAGGCAATGTGCCAGCTGCATGCCCCGTACAGGTCTCAGCTCCTACTGAACATGAGGCCCTGTGGTGATGCCCACAGTGTTCCAGACACTGTGCCGAGCGCTGGGAGGGATGGAGGTCTCCCTGGAGGAGCCTGAACTCCACTTGAGGGGGCCACTGGGCGGGGGGCAGTAATAAGAGCTAAGGGGCTGGAAAAGAGAGGCCAGTGTGGACTGAGCCTTTAGAGGCGGTTAGAATGATGCAGAGGAGGCAAACAGAAGGCAGGTAGTGCTACAAATGCCAGATCTTAGGAAGAATGTTTGAGATAAGTGCCAGGGACCCAGACTTGTGATTTCCCTACCATAGAGTTACACGCACACGCTTCTACTCAAATGGTTCTCAGGGCTCGTCCTGATTGGAGACAGGTTCAGCTTGTGGTTTATACTGATTTATGCCTGTGAAGTCCATTCTCTGAACCCTTGACACCTAAAGTCCAGACAGCCTGGGCTTTCCTCGGGCTGGCTGTTCTCTTTAGCCCCCCACACCCCCGTCAGTGATGGTGCTATAAGGATCCGGGATCTTGGGCGAGAGTCCATTTCCTCAGTCCCCAAGGCCATTCTGGTCTCACAAGGTGAAGACCCCTTGGTCTTCAGGGGCTTTCATCTGGGGAGGAAGCGCTTGGGGGCCATTAACCCCCAACTGGGGAATCGGTGCACACCCAGGGCCCAGGAAGTCTTGGTAAACCTTTCTCTCTCCTATCGTAAGAGACATTAATGGCGAGTTTCCTGTTGCCTGATCACTATTCAAACAGCCAGCATGTGCCGTCTTGCTAGGAAAGTCATGTCCCGTTGGGCTGACCCCTAGGGCTTTTCAGTTTTCGAGGCTGGGGATGAGTTTCGAGAGGAGGAGAGCTGGGCAGGTGTGACACATCTGCTCCTGTCCCTGAGTGATGGGGAGGTAACAGTACACCAAACCATGACACCGTGGCACAAACCTGACTCAGACCATTCGGTTGAAACTGCATGCCATTCAGGAGCACACTTACTATTCTAAAAATGTAAAAGGTAAAAATAATACAAGCACAGTAGGTAAGGAACACACAACATTGTGTAAATTGCTTGACGAAAACAATGGCCAAAAGATTGCCATCTATTGAAATTGTTGTCATTGCCTGTTTTCTTAGTGTACCTCTCTTTAAAAATATACATCTTAGAGGGAAGCCCAAGCGTTTTCGGTGCAGCACCAAGAAAATGTTCTTCTTCACTTTCTAGGTCTCCCTGCAGCCTTTTGGATGACCAAGCACAGCGCCGTGAGCTGTCTGGTTTTGCCCACTGGCCTCTCACTGCCTTTTCGTCGCTTCTCCCAAAAGACCTCTCAATGTTGCACTGGCTCAGTGTCTCAGACCCAGGTCTACACACGTCCCAGGCAAATACATATTAGTTTTTTACCACCTTCTGCAGGACCAATTTCATGGGCTATGTATTACTCAGCTCAGGCTGCCATAACAGAATACTGCAGACTGGGTGGCTTAAACAGCAGAAATTAATTTTCTCACAGTTCTGAAGGCTGAAAGTCCAAGATCAGGGTGCCCGCAGATTAGTTTCTGGTGAGGCCTCTCTCCTTGGCTTGTAGATGGCCGTCTTCTCACTGTGTACGCATGTGGCTTTTCCTGTTGTGCATGGGCTCCTGGAATCCCTTCTTATAAGGTCGTAATGGATGAGTCCCATCCCTATGCCCTCATTTAACCTTAATTACCTCCTTAAAGGCCCTATCTCTAAATACAGTCACACTGAGCATTAGGCTTTCAACATAGCAATTTGGGCGTGGGGGACACAATTCAGTCTGTAACAGGCTATGTGCCAGTCTTGTTGGCAAATGCAAAGGGTAGCCCCTTACCACAGCACAGTTACTAGATAGTTACAGTGTAACTATGGATATTTTCAATGGTTTATAGTTAGCTGAACCTTTTCATAAACTTACTATCATCATTTTTACCAGTTTAACTTCAAGCTGCTCACCTATTCCCTGTTAAGTGAGCACTGTCTCTATTTTCCATTATTAGAATCATCCATATTTGGGGTTAACTTTTGAATTCCATAGAACCTTCATGCTGGGAGGGATCTCAGAGCCATCCAGTGGAAGCAGGAATCTGCCCTCCACCACTGGGGACTAAGCAACGGCCACCCGCAGCTAGATGGTTTATCCTGTTAAATGATCAAGAGCTGTCTTCCTGAAACTTCCATGGTCCTGCCCTCTGGGGCCCTCAGAGCAAAGCTGGCCCCTGTTCTACATGACAGCCCTTCAGATCCGTGATGGTGGCAGAATTTCCTTTTCTACAAATATCTCCAGTGACCTCAGCAGTTCATCCTATGGGTCCTTCGGTCCTTTACCATGCTGGGGTCCTCCCTGGTCATGCTCCAGCTTGTCAAAGGGCCTCTTAAAGGGACACCAGGCGACAGGGGACAGTCACCCCCTTGGTCCTGAGCATCACACTGCAGATAGTCTAACATTTCTGTAACGATCATGACTTATTTGTATAAAACACACACTCATACACACACAGGCACACACACACTCCAACTTCCAAATTAAAAGAAAAAAATCTCACAAAAGTCCTGCTGTCCACTCCACTGGTTCTTTGGGGTCTCCTCCCTCCTCTTTCTCATCAGGCTCGGGATTGTTGGTCATTCCTCTGAGCCCCCCTTCATTCCTGCACCCTTTTGCCCCCAGTCTTGGCCATAGCAGCAAGTTAACCTTTCCACCGAGTTTTCAAACTTATTTCCTTTGGCGCCTAGGTGTTAGATGTATCTCAGCCCAGCCCACCGCAGCCCCACCTCCCAGCTGTGCTCTCCCAACAACTCCATCCCCTCCCTTCCACCCCTCCCCTCCCTCCTCCACCACGATAGTGAATTTCAGAGTAGGCCATTACCTTAAAGCTCATTTAGAGACCTGCCCCCCTCATGCTACAGGTGGGGAAGCTGAGGTTCAGAGGTGTCACTGAGATATCGCAAGAAACTGCCTCTAGCAAATTCCCTGTGAAACCTCCCCCATCCCCTAGGATCATCTGCTGCTAGGAGTTCTTCTTCCTAGAATCTTCTCTCTCTCTGCAGACTGAACACCACATAGAGACAGGCTCAGTGTCTGCCTTGGCTGCACTTGGCCTGATCACCGTGCCTCTCCAGGCCCTGCCCAGGGGACACACACTGCCAGGCCACTGTGATCAAAGCGTCACGGGCCACAAGAATGCTGTGCTCACCGGCAGCTCCACCAGGCCTGAATGGGAGGAGGAGGAGGGACAAGACACCCACACACTTAAAGGGGGGCCACGTCATAATGGCATCACATGGGCACGGTCCATGATGGCCCTGGGAGTGACGGGGAGGAGACGCTGTCCAGCAAGGAGAGGGAAGGATGACAGGGGGAAGCTGTGTAACTCGGGCTCCGGGCCCTCACCCCATCACCCCCGTGGCTGGGGGCTTGTCCTGGAAATGCCTGCTTAGTGCTCCCCTGAGCAGAGTCCCACCCTCCAGGTCTCTACAATTATTAGGTGGTTTTTGTTTTTGTTTTTTAACTTGGGGGCTTTCAAAACTGCTGATACACTGTGGTTATTTCAGTAAGTTGAGGCCATTTAAAGAGCCCAGCTCCTTCCTAGAAGCATGAACACCTTTAGCGGTCAGCCATGCTTGTCCATTAGAGTCCAGAGCACCTTCGAGAACCAAAACAGTGGCCCAGTTCACATGCCCAGGATGCCTTACTCTTGCTCAAACCCCAGAACCTGTTGCCAAGGACCTCAGGTCCCTAAGTTTAGGAACCGCCATGTGGTGATTCTTAAGGCTCTTGGACCATCTGGCCATTCGAACAGGCAGCTTTCAGAAATTCTCATTGATCCAAAAATAATGCCTATATTTTCAGTCTTTCTTCTATATGGAGACATTCATTACCTTCTTAGACTAACCAACAGCTATTTATGAGACAAGGTTTTTTTGGTGTGGGCAGTGACTCCAGAATTCCTAACTTAATGTCATTCGTCCCAGAAGGCAGGGAATGAGTAGACTTGTGGCCTCCCCCTGGGTGTTTGCAGTAATGACACCAACCCGGGCTGTAAGGCTGGCCCTGCTGCGTGGTCTCAGCCATTCCAGGGGGGCTGGTGGGCAACGCTGGTAGATGCAGCCTTCCAGAAGGGCACAGAGTGGGAAGTGGATGTTTCATTTTCGTCATCTATTCACTCTGTATTTATGTAATCCTTGCAGCTGTCCTGTGAGGCAAATTCATAGGTGGAAAATCAAGGCCTGGGTATATAATCAAGGCCCAAGCATAAGTGGTAGAACGGGAAGGGAGTCATATCAAAACTGCGTGCCTCCGATGCCCACCCCTTTCCACCGCACCACAGCTTGAAGCCTCCGGTTGCAGCCTATATTGTCACTAGGCATGTTTGGGCTAAGGATGGGCAAGTCCCACAGTGGCTGTCTTATGTCCCCGAGGGTCATGCATCTGATATTTCTCAATATAAATTGATGATTCTTGGGTTCTTTCCTCATCCCCAAAAGTGTCGTGTGGATGGATGGGTGACTGGATGGCTGGACCTAATTCCCAAAGTTAATTACGGGGCACATTGGGCCCTTTCAGGAAGCCGAAGACAGGGCATTCACTGGCCACCACAGAAGCCGCTGGAGCTTGAGAGTCAAGCAGATCCCTTCCTGTCGCTACATCTCCCACACGTTATACAAAGTATTACCAGCGCAATAAAGTTAACGGAGCCCGTCATCCTACAAAAGAGCCAGTTCCGTGCAAAGATGATACATCCTTGTAGTTAATGAGGTCTATTGAGCTTATGCCCTTTTAAATGAATGAAATTTTTGAAGTCCACCAAATAGCAGCACATCCATTTAGAAGTAGTTATTGACACCTCATATGTCGGTCACCAGTGGACGAGGAGCCACCAGGGTAGAGCTCTGGGAATTGGCTTCCCACCGACATCTAGCACAGCCTTCACCTCCTTGGGAGCTCAACAGATATGTCTGACCGACCATTCTTGCCTGAATCACCCCAATACAGCCACCGGGACTGGACAACGTATGGTAAATAGCTCAAGGGAGAAAGTGATCAAACTGAACCGTGGATCTCTTGAAGAGCATCCGCCCTGGCCCACAGCTTTTAAACCCTTTAGACCCAGCCTTAGGATTAGTTTGGAGAGCTGCACAGAACACAGGTAGAGGGCCACCCCTTCAAAACCAGCCACTGCACAGGTGGGTCTTGGGCTGGGTGGTCCTTGGGCTCAGGGAAGGTGAGCAGACACCATTTCCAGGAAGTACAGACCTGTAACTGGCTGAGCAGAAAGACAAGTTCTGGCTCAGACGGAACGGGGCCCGTCACGCCATGGCCCCTGGGCCCCTGAATACATACCGACGCTCTGCCCAATTTCAGTCTCCTCCCCAGCTAACACCGCTCACAGTTGCTGAAGAGCACAAAGTGATACTTGTTGTGCCCACAGAACATCTGCTGAAGGCAAAACTTGTGTTTATAGCTCTTCACTTCAAAAGACTGGCCGTGTTATAAAAAGAAAGGGACCATCTGTCCCTCTTCTGGACCCCGGCGCCTCTTGGAAAAGATTTCTATGCAAGAAGGCAGTGAGAAGTCAACACTGACTTCAGGGAACTATTTTGAGGCCAGAAAAGAATGGTGCCTCCCCACCGAGGGTAAGTCGAGGCAGCAGATGAAAGCTGGCTTTGTGGAGGCCAGGAGATGGAGGGCACCACAGGAAGGAGGCGGGCAGCGGCCCCACTGGTGCTGCCCAGATGCTCCAGCTGTGCCGAGGGCCGGCTGGGAGGACAGAGAGGTGTAAGGGCAGAAGGGGAAGGGCCGAGAGGCCCTGGGGGCCCAGGAGGAGGCAAGAAAAAGTCAACACCGGTTTGCTGCTGCACAAAACCAGAAGTCACCCGTCTGCAACCATCCACCCCGGCTTGTCCAGCCTTTCTTATCCAAAAAGCCCTTTAGTACAGCATCCCTTTCTGCATCTTGGGGACCACCTTAGGCTCAATGATTCCCTCCCAGTGGCTGGTAATTGAGGCGTTCTTCCAGAGCGCACGGGGGTCCGATCTGTCTGTGAGGCCTGCTGGGCGTTTGTCTGCCTTAAGCTCTTGGGCACCAATATGGAAAAGTCACAGGAGAGGCCAGGAGAGGAGGGGTGGGCGCTGAGGTGGAGCTGAGGTGAGCACCAGGTGGGACTGCAGAGGAGGGATTCCCCGGCCTCCTGGCCACACTCTCCCAGGCTGGGCCCCCACTCACCGAAACTCCCCAGCAAGGCTCTTCCCTCCTGGTCTACATGCTGGAAATTTCAGCTCATTGGTTCTGAAACAGTCCTGCTCCTTCTCCCTCCCTCCTCCCCACCCCAGGAAAAAGTTGGTTTCTACCAGATTCCAAGCAGATTCCAGAAAGCCTTGGTCAGTGAACCTTCCAGCTTGAGGCTTATTTTGTTTCAAATCAAAGCCTGCTCTCCTTCTTAGCTTCTGTCCATGGGGTGGACATGGGGGAAAGGAGCTGGAGGTCAGAAGTGGGGTCCTCTGAGGACACCCCTTGTTCCCTTCCTGCTTGTCTCTGACAGCAGCCCCCACCAGCTCATCCAGGGTGAATGAATTGAGAGCTTCGCCTCTGTCCTGGGGAAGGTTCTCAAGTTCTCATCCATGTTCTTAAATGCACTGAATTCCCCGCACTTGGGTGCACGCATTTAGATTCCAAGTACGAAGGCAGTTCCTGGAATAGCATATTCAAGGCTCCCAGAATCCTAAAAGGTCACACTCCTTTTATTCTTGCCTCTTTTCTTTTCTTTCTTGTTCGTATTGATTTCTTTGGGCACATAAGAAAACACAGTAGGCAAAGCCTGCTGCTTCCATTGAAATAAAATATTCCGCAGTCAAACCACACACCATAAAGAAATAATTGCAGCCTGTATATATTGCTAATGGACATCTCTCCGCAATTCTCTGTCTCATAAGCTTTAAACACAGACATTAGTATAAATATGCAGAAATCCCCACTCGAGCAAATTACCCTGCATTTCTGAACAGAAGGAAGATTAACCATGTGCTGATATCTTTGAAGGAGCTCAGCAGAGCCGGAAAAATGCACTGGCCCTCTCTGGGAGGGAGCTGGGGACTCTGTGGGGTCTCGAGGACAGAGCTGCAGGCCTGGCTGGCATCTCCTTTTCCCCAGAGCCCAGCCTCCCCTGGAGCACTGAGGAGGGGACGGGCTCCACACAGGCCGGATCAGCTCACCTGAGCTGCTTGGTCACCTGGGTGTCCTTCTTCTGGAGGCTTCCAGGCTCTGGCAGGTGCAGAAGCCAAGAGGCTAAAGATGCATTTTTTTCCCTGGCCTCTCAGCTGCCGGACAAAAGCCCTCAGGGATCATCAGGCCTCTGAGGTAAAAGGCCCAGGAGGTGCCTGGGGAGGTTTGTACAGGTGGCATCACCATTGGAACCAGGGCCCACAGATCTCCCTTTCTCTGACCTTCACACTTGGCCTCTCCTCCCCTCACCCCTCCTCCCCTACCCTGCTCACTCCCGCCGAGGGTCCCACACTCCCCGACAAAGGCCAGCACGGGGGTGAGGGTCTCTGTCTTCCAGGGCTCAACAGCCTGTGCCACCAGAGCCGAACCCCAGCCTCAGCTGCAAGGGTCTGTGAGGAAGGCCCCTCCCTTTCAGAAATCACCCCTCACCCCTGGTCACCAGGGAAGATGCCCCATCAGCACAAGTTGCTAAGTCTGGGGGTGACAGGGTCTGACCTCCACTGATGGCTGATTAGAGGGGTGGCAGCAGAGGTGGGGGCGGTGTCCTCAGCCCAGGCCACATGTCCTCTCTACAGATAGAGGCTAGGGACTTGGTTTTGCCTGGGTTGACAGCAGGGGAGGTGGGCCAGGCAGGAGGCCCACCTCAGGAACTGTGGGCCAGCCTTGCTGTGGGATGTAGGAGGTGAATTATGAGCTAGTCAGGAATCACCGCAGAGCCAAGGGAGCCTGGTGTGCAGAGGTCTTCTGGTTATTTATTTTGTGTTCTCCTGCCTTTCCCACGGCAGAACTGAACGCAGACGGAGAGGAACATTTACAATCTGAGGCCGAGGAGAGGGAGTTGGGCCTCTCAGAGCAGCCTCATGGCCTCACCTGTGGCAGTAAAGTCTGGACAGGATGGTCGGAGGGCCTGGGAGCAAGGCTGTCCTCAGCCTCAGGCCTCCCATGAGGCTGGGGCTCCTACAACACCCGAGCCTTCAAGTCAGAACTCTGAGGCACCAGCCTCAGCCAGAAACAGAGCTCAGGCCCATCAGATCCTCTCCTCAGTTAACCCCGGCACGCGCAGACTTCACTCGCCCGGCTCACCAGCAAGCATCTTGATGGTCTATTTTCATGTCTGTCTTCCACATTCGACTGTGAGTGACTTTAGATTTAGCAACTTTATGTGAAATTTTTAAAGATACCCTTTTCTCAAGACCCTTGCCTGCCACCTACCAGAAAACTGTCACAATAACGACATCTATGATGATGCTAGGTGAATGGCGCCCCCTGGAGGTGTGCCGTGTGCGACGTGAGCAGCCTGTTAGGAACTTATAGAGGGTATTACCTCCCGCCACCCTTAGAAGGTGCCCTTCTGGGCATATTACTCCTGTTGACGCATTTAGTTCTCACAGCAACCTCTGAAGTGGGTGCTGTTATGACTTATTTACAGATGAGGAAACCTGGGCTCAGAAACATGAAGTAACTTCCCCATGTTTATCCAACTGCTCAGGGACAGAGCTGGGATGGAAACCCAGACTGTCTGGTCCCAGAGCCTTGCCCTTTGCCCCATATGCACTGTTATATCCTCGGCACCTAATTCTGGATCTGGCCACGAGGATGCCCAGCAAGTGTATGTTTTCTGGAACAACACAGAAGGGACCTGGCTTCCAGCCTAGTCCAGCCTCCCCCGCCCTCCCCCCACCCCCGCACTGACTCTCTGCCTCCCCGTGTGAGAAATAAGGAGCTGGATGCAGAGTCTCAGAGGTTCAGGGACACGGAGACCCTACGGTAGCTGAGGCAGGTTGCCGTGCAGCCAGACCCGAGGAGGTGCCCAGACGTGGGCCCAAGCTGTGCCCAGGGCTGGGGAGCCCCAAACCTCCAGCAGGACTTCAGGCCTGTCAGCCGTTCTTCACCAGGGCCTTTCAACCTCAGCCCACCCGACCCTCCACACCCTCTCCCTCATCCAGGCCCTCCTGCCCACCCCGTCAGCCTCAGTGTGGTCTGTTCACCTCCCCCGCTCTGCTCTGTCACCCGTCCCTCAGGGCTCCCTGGGCGGCCATGCGGCCTCCTCATCTCCCCCCGGCCCCAGGCCTGCCCCCTCACTGCCCCCTCTCCACTCCACAGTTAGAGCATCTCTAAAGTGCCCGTCTGAGCAGGCCCTGCCCTAGTCAAAACCCTTCGGTGGTCCTCACTTCTCACTAAGCTCCCTCACCCGTCACTGGAGGCTACTGCCCCCTCCAGCCACCCCAGGTGTGGCTCTGGTCAGCCCCAGCTCCTGCCGCCTGCTGCCTCAGCCGGCACTGGCCCCGTCTCTTCGGATTCATGCTGGGGCCTCCACCCGAGCTGAGGCAGCTTATCCTCCTTGGGGAAAGTCAGGTGTCGCCTCAGCAGGGATTCCCAGCAACCATCCCCAGAACCCCTGTGGCAGCCTAACAGAAACCAGAGGGCCCTCCTGAGGAACTACAGAAAACAGAGTATGCACGTGCCTGCCCGAGAGTTCCCAGAAGGGCAGAGGATTCCAGGAAAGCGGAGCATTCCTTCCCAACAAGAGCTGGTTCCTGCAGCCAAAAAGGGGAGAGGATCTCAGGTTACTGTCCCCCAGCCCCCAAGCCTTGAGGCTCCAGCCCCCTGGGAATCCAGCTCCTCCCCTGGGAGCAGGTAGTATTAGGGCCGGAATGAGAGTTGGTGGTTGATCAGGGGCATCCAGCCAGCCTCTGCCCTGGTCAGTCAATAGGAAGGAGAGAAGCCCAAGCTCTGAATGTTCTATACATCCAGGAGACCCTCCTGAGAAGGCTTCACCTGTACGGACGCACCTGCACACGTGTGCAAGGCCTCCGCCCGCGTTCATCAGAGGGCCAGTCCTCCACCCTGCCAGGCTCTAGTTGTGGCTGGGCTTGGAGTCCTCCTGGCATTGGAGCAGGGGGAGAGGGGAACATGGGTGTATAATCCCCATCCCAGGACTAGGTCATTTATCTGGAAGGATGTGGTCTTCCCCATCTGGGAGTAGAGACCCCACACACACTCTGACCTTTGGCCTGGAAGGATCTCCAAAGAAACAACCTCCCCAGCAGGCTAGGAAGAAGGGCAGAGAGAAGATGAGTCAGTGCAGCATGAGGCTCAGAAAAGCCATTTGCTGGGAGCGCTGGGACCACCTGCAGCCAAATGCATGAGTGAGGATGCCTGTCGGCCTGGCTGTGCTGCCCAGCCCTCAAGAGCCCGCTGAACCACACCAGCCCTTGAGAAGGAGGGACAGAGAGGTCAGCAAAGATCCTCTAGGACCTGTGTTCTGTGGGGGCAGGGCTTTGGGTCTGTTTCATTCATTGCTGTATCCCCAGTGCCTGGAACATGGTAGGTGCTCAATAAATATTTGTTGAATGTACGAGTGAATGGAATGAGTGAAGGAATGAACGAGTGTAGCTGAAAGTGATCGATTATGCTCACAGTACTGAAGCATAAACCTTACGGCAGTGCTGTGGACACAGGGTGGGAACCTGGGGGGATGGGACAGCTTGAGTAAAGGCATCGAGGTGGCGCCAGAGTTAGGGTGTCTTTAAGGCAGAAGTCATCCTGAAGAAAGTTGTCCGTTTTCAGTCACCTTCTATGATTTTATATAACTTAATTCAAATGTTCCGCCCTTTGTCACATTCTCTCCACTTTTGCAGGATTTAACCTTATTATCTTATTACGGCCCACTGACCATCGGTAACTCACTCTCTGATGGAGCCTTACCTTGTGCAGGACCACGTCACGCTCCTCGGCAATGAGCAGAGTTCCTCTTTCTCCTGAGGGGTGGTTGTGCTCTCAGGGGCTTTGGCCATATAGGCCCTTGGCCATTTTGAGGCCTTGGCCATTTCTAGGGTTACCTGGGGGTAGTGCAGCTTCTGGTCTGTGGCCATTGAGTTCACCAGCACCACCTGGGGTCCCGGCCCCTCCCAATGGGTCCATTCTGCCTTCCCTTCCTGAAAGTCTGAGGTCCCCTCACCACAAGTCCAGAGCCCAGGCCCCCAGCTGACTCCAGATCCAAGGCCTGGGCTTCACCTTGGCTCCTCCCATCCCGCCCCAGGGCCCCTTGCAAGGATCTTGCCCAGCAGGCCCACTAGCCAGCCCTCCAGCTTGCCTCCGCAGCCAGCTCTACCCAGCCTTGATCACCCACATCCCCCTCCTTTGTCTACAGCATGACCGTTTATGGTGCTCCTTGGACCCTGAGCCTCACCTTCCCAAATGACCCCTAAATCTCTCTAGGCCCCTGGGCAGGCCCTGCCCTGCCCTGAGAAAGGTAGCTAGGGCAAGCAGGAAACAACGAACTACAGCAACTTAAAATTATAAATGCAGGGCTTCGAATTAAGCAGAGTCTGATTCAAATCTTGCTTCTGCCACTCTGTGGCCAGGGACTCTCTCTGAACCCCATTTTTCTCATCTGTGAAATGGGGACCTTCAGCCATAGAGTTGCTGGGAGAATAAAAAGCGATAACGTAATCCGTGCATCTCAGCGGGGTAGCAGGAAGCATGCATGCTGGCGGCTTTTCAAAGTGCGGGTGCTTCCTCCCCTCCCCTCAACAAGATGAAGCCGATGGGGGGCGGGGTGGCCATTGGGTATACATGACTTAAGTAATCAGTAAGATGGCTGAGGGCGGCAGATGTAAAGTGCCTCTAGACCCAGCATCTGACACGTGGTAAACGACCCAGAAAGGGGCTAGCTTTGGGTTTTAAGGTTGGGTTCCTACTCCTCGCCGGCCGTAAAGCCCAGCACAACACCCAGACCTAGCCGGTCGCTGACTGGGGTGCAGGTGCCCGCGCGCGGACCTGGGCGCGCGGCCTCCGGGAGAGGGGAGGACCCGCCCCCAGTGACGTAGCCCGGGCCCGCCCCCCGCACGTGCCGCCGGGGAGGGAGGGACCACGGGAGGTTCCCGGGCGCGCGGGGCGGTGGCGCGTCTGCGAACGCCTATTTGCATATGCGCAGGCTGGATATTTATAACTTCTCTTCAGCGAGTTCCAAGTTATTGATGTCTTCAAGTGACTTTAATCTGAGGCTTCTTTTCTTCAAATGGGCTTTTGATTTCCGGAGTGATATTATACATGGCTGTAAGCTATTGACTGAGCGATCGCCGTTGTGTTCTCAATGTGCTGAGGCTGAAAATCTGCGATATAAATAAACTTCCTCTGGTAGAATCATTATAAAGCACAAGCAGCAGAAATTTATGGAAAGAACAGATTAAATGCTTAGACTTAAATTCTTCAGTGTGCTGCTTGCCCTAAACTGCTGTGTCTGGAGTTTGGGCTGCTGATTCAGGTGGAAAAAATCAAACGGACACATCGCTTGTCGGTGCATTTTTACTATGATCTATTGTGTTGCCAAAAGAGAAAGCTCAAAAGCTGCCATTGATAATCCTGGTTAAAACTTGGAGCATAAATTATTAAGACCTGTAGTTTCTTTTCGGAGTGGTTGGGGATTGGGGCGTGCAGCACAGTAAAGAAATATAACATCAATATGTGCTTATGCATTGTAATGTGGGGCATTTTTATGCCCATAATAAAACATTCCGCCTACAACTATGTTTATGAAAGCAACAGATAGGAAGATCCATAATGCCACTTAATAGAGTTAATCACCTCCCATCAGAATGGTTTAAAAGGCTTTTTATTGCATGTTGAAAAGCTCTGACCATAATTAATTCTCCACACACTGTCAGGTGCCAATCAGAGGGCTGGAGACAGCGAAGGGAACTTTCTAGCACACTGGTACTGGGAGGGTTCTCAGAACTGGGTCCAGTTGTCTGAACTTCAGGTTTTTAAATTGGTAATCTAGCCTCTGTGTTAAACTTTGGGCTCTGGCTGGGGCTTAAAGTTCTAGATTTTAAGCTCTGGGCTCTAGATGTAAATTCTCAGTTTGCTCTAGGTCCTGGGCTCTGGACTGGTTCTACCCTCTCAACTCTAGACTCTGGATGACCCACGCTGGGTCCCTGGGACCTGAGTGAGATGATTCCCACAGCACATCTGTGCTGAGAGAGCCAAGAGAAGGGAACGGATGCTTCCTAACAGTCTTGGTTTAGTTGGCTGTCAGCTTGGTGGATCAGGTTGTCCACAGAAATTTATGCTGTTTGCCCTCCCTTCACCTCTGACCATTCCAGCCAGTTTCCAACAAAGAGGAGGGAAGCCATGGCTGGCCTGCCCTAGGGTCAGCGTATGGGTGAAGGCTGGTACCTCAAGACAACAGCCTACCATGGAACAGAGCCACTCATTGGCCAGGCCCACAGCCAACCAGCCATGGAGGCTCCAGGGCTAATCTCTCCCCATTTCCTCCAAAGGAGATGGCTTTATCTCCTTTGTCCCTTATCACACAGCCACTGAGTGACTGGAAGCACAGAGAATCTCCCTAACAGCCCAGAAAAGCTGAGGAGGTGAAGGGTTAGCCCGAAATAATTAAAGAATAAAATTAAAGAATAAAAGCCCTTTACAAGCTCAGTTCAAGCCAGCAAGAGTGAAGCAGGCAGCAGGGAGATAGTGCTCTCCGATGGGGGCAGCAGGCGGGGGAGGGGGTCTCTCAGGTGCCCAGGCAGCAATCCGCGGAGGCTGCGAGCTGAGCTGAAGCCAGCTGGTACTCTAGCAGAGATTTTTCCGAGTGTGAAAGCTCCTTTTTCTCTTGGATAGTTGGACCAACAAGAACTAAGAGTGACCCCTGAGGGCAGCACGTGGAGGGAGGATGAACAGTAAGGCTGAGCTCTGTCTCCCAACACAGCGTGGCAGACTTCCCTTCACTGGACTGGACTCCCAGGGCGCATAAGAGCTTGGTGGGTAGGTTGTCACCAGGGGCTCAGAGGCTTTTGTCCTTGCTGGGGAGATCGTCGTAAGAGCTCTGTGTTAAGACAGAATCATACCTGAATGGACTTCTGGCACCCCACTGGAACACCAGTCCCTGGGTTTCCATCACGGCCTGGAAGGATTGACACCCCTCTGCCACCTCCCTACCACCAGCACCACCCAAAGTGAGAAGTGTGCTCAGGTGAATTGGCCTTTCAACTCGGGAAGCTTTTCCTGACCTGGGCTGTGCACTGGGTCCATGAGGGGCACTGTCTACAGGTGCCCTCCCAGAGGTGAGCACCCTCATGGGGACAGGCCACACCGCCCCCATCCCAAGTCATGCACAAGTCACAAGGACAACTGGGAAGGTCGTCAGGCATGGGTGTTGTGGGGGGAAGGCTCATTTGTCCCCTCAGCCGACAAACATGTAGCGAGTGCCTACCATGCGTAACAAGCAGAATGCTCTGCCCTCACAGAGCTCACGTTCTGCCTCCCCAAAGCCTCCCAAATGGCTATGGCCTCCAGCCCCTGGATTCAGCAGCGAGAGAAATAAGAAATTGGATGTGACCTTTCCAGGGCCGTGCATAGCAGGCTGAGCTGGGACCCCAAAGTGCCGGGGCCTGGTTCTCAGGTGGATCTTCAGGCTCACATCCCAGGTCCCCTTGGGGAACTCCCTCTACCCCAGGCAGCCGCTGGCGGAGTGTGCCCAGCTTAGGGAGGACGTCCTGATGAGCGCTGAGCCTGCAGGAAGGAAGCTCTGAGGTTTCCGCTGCTCTTGGTCCTTCTCGGGGAGCAGAGCCAGAGGCCAGCGGGGTGCAGAACTGGCTTATCCTTGAGGCAGCAAAACAAGGGAGACTGAAGTTACAGAGGCCATAACAGTTTGACAAGGCCTGGGAGAAGGGGTTGCAAACCAGTGCAGGAGGCACAGTTAGCGCCCGTTGAGGGGATGTGGGTGAGCAGTGCCAGTCTCTCATCTTGACCAAGCAAGTTGTCTTCTGAAGTCCAATGTCTTCCACTGGGTTTATGCGAATGAGCTGTAGGACCATTTGGGCAGACAGCACACATGGGGCACCCACTGACAGGGCGGAGTCGAGTGCCCAGCCACAGGCCAGCCCGCCTAGACTGGCACAGTGCACCTAGACCGGCCCGGCCCTCGGCGATCAGAGCTGTCCTCCAGCAGCTATCAGGCCCCCACTCTCTCTGCCCACAGCGCTGGTGGCCTTGAGGTACCCACCAGGCAACTGCTCCTGAACCCTCCTGGTCTGTGGCCTTGAGTGAGCCCTGAGGCCTGAGCGAGTTGGGGACGGGGGTTTGGTGCACAAAGCTGGGCTCTGTGAGTGGAGAACTTCTAGGACGAGTTTGCTAATAGAGATATCTGTTCTGGGAGGTCGTGATACCACCTGTCACTAACCGGAGCACCCTGCCCGGGGTTCTCACCAAGAAATCACAGACAGCTGCTTGCAGGCGGGTGAATGCTTTGCAAGGACCACAAGAATATTTGCATAAACATATGTATGGAAGTGTGTGTTTATTTGCATTCATTTGCATAAATTCCTGGCTCTTCGAACTGTCATTCCTTATTTTTATTTTATTTTTTTCACTAAATTTCGTTGAGCTCTGGAGATTTCAGTAATGAGAACAAAAAAGCAGAAACAACAGCACTGGGGCAGGAGACCAGAAGTTTTCAACTTTGCTACACATTAAAATTTCCTGGGTAGCTTTTTAAAAATCCTGGTGCCTAGATCACCCCCAACCCACTCCGGGGGTGGGGCCCAGGCATCAGTATTTTTTTTTTGAAGCTTCCAGATGAGTTCTTCGATGCACAGGCCAAGGTTGAGAACTGATGCCTTAGGCAGGGCAGGCCCGTGTCAGATCAAACCCGCCTCAGCTTCCAGCTGGAGACACCTCACCTCGCCTCCCTCATATGTAAAAGACACTCGAAACTTAAGAGCAGCGACGTGTGTGAAGGGCCATCTCAGCACACACGGGCTCTCAGTGAAAGGTCGCCATGCCCTTCCTCATCATCACCATCTCTGTGCAGTGTCATCATGCAGAACCAGAGCACCTGGAGACCCGCCTGCTCCTTCTGGCCCTGCCACCCAAGTCACCCTGGACCACCTGGGCCTCTGATCCACCCCTAGGAATAGCGAGTGCTCCAGGGTGGGCCTGCGTCTGTTCTGGATGACGTGCATGGTCCTTTCTTCTTCTAGATGACTTCCAGGCAGGTGGTCCGTCACTGCTCAGATGCCTGGAGAGTGGGTGCTGGCAAGGGAGAGAGTGTGCTCTAGAGAGTGCCCACATGGCCCTGCTCGCCTCCCTCCACCCTCTCTTCAGGCTGGGAGAGAGCCAAGTGCTGGGGATTGCAGGGTTTTCTTTCCCTGGTGGGTGCTGCCGGGGGAAGAAAGATGCTGGAGATCTGGAAATGCCTACCATACTCGGTGCAGTTGTTCCCAGGGTTCTGCGGCTTCTCGCTCTCCCTGCTTGATGCCATCGCTCTGCCCGTCCACCAGCCCGCTGCCCCAGACTCCGTAGAGTCCTTGGTCCCTCCATGGGCTTTCCTACTTCTGTGCCTTTGCTTGTGCCGTGCACTCTGGGGGCCACACTTCCTCCACGGAAGGACTCAGGATTTGTTGGCTCAAATCCTATCCATTCAAGACCCAGCTCAGTGCATCCTATTCCGTGACACCTTGTCTGATCCAGCAACTATTCATTCATTCCCTCAATCACTTATTCAGACCTTACCTGAAACCTGTTTGGGGCCAGAAGCTATGCCAGGCACTGGGGTACAGAGGCTAGTCAGATCCAAGCTCTGCTTTTGAGAGCTTTTCTTAGCAGTGGGAGCTTTTCAGAGCAGTGATCAAAATCTATTACGTTCTCCTCCACAGCAACTGCCAGAGAAACAGAAAGCTCCTGTCTCCTCCTGCTGTGCAGACATACCGCAGTAAGAGAGCTGCTCAGGGTAGACAACATAGGTCTTGCTAACAGGGGACAGGCACAGCCATACCTTGGCCTGCAGAGCCTGAGGAAGGAGAGAAGTGCTGGTTTCAAAACCTCCAGGAGGTAGAGGGGAGAAGATGGGAGCTGAAGGAGCAGCTTCTGGTGGCAGCCAGCCCACTCCAGCCAGCCCTGGATCCACCTTTGCTAGGACACATGCGGTCATTCCCAAGGCCTCGGGGAGCTCTATAGCTTGATTTGCAGACCTGCCCAAGTCCAGGTCAGCTGCGCTGGGGAAAGCCTTCTTCCCAGCCTGCCCCAGGGCCTGGATGCTTCTCCCTGGGCCCAGGGCTGTAGGTACCCACCCAGACCCTCCTACCCCATGGATTCCCCCTCACCTCCACCCACCCAAGGCAACGTTCACCCCAAGAAGGAGCCAGCCCAGACCACTGTAGGAGAGTTGTAGAAGCTCCAGGCCCACAGGTGGCAGAGACAACTCCCAGGTCAGGCCCAGCATCACCTTCCCCATCCCTGGGCCCGAACAGGAGGCTACTGCTGGAGCCTAGGAGGACTCTCCATCCGGTTCTGTGTCATCACTGGGAACTGCAGACCCAGCTGGTCAGGAGCCCTCCACGTGGCCAGGCTGCCAGGTCTCAAACCCTTGAATCCCGCAGGACCCTGCTTTCTTCCCCTTTTGGTCAAAGCCATTCACTCCATCAGCAAACACCCCCCCTGCCCCTCCCAGTCCCCCACACTGGGGTCCCATCTGTGGACACCCAAGGGCTTGAGAGATGAGAAAATAACCTTGGCTCTGTAGTGAGCCCAGTGTGGTGGGACAGAAGGCGGCACCTGAACCTGGTCTCATGGGATGGGTAGACGGGTCTTGCAGAGGAAGAGGACCCGATGAAGGGAAGGGAGCAGCCTGTCCAAACAGCAGCTGGGAGCTGCCCCTCCAAGTCCATACCACGCCCTTCACTACCCGTCACTGCCATCATCCCCCCAGCGAGTGTGCAGTTGCACCTCGTGCCAAGAAGGCTCTCGAGGGCAGAAAGTGGGACAGCGGGGTCGCCTTGGTCTCCTCCCCACCTGCACACAGAGACACTCCATTCCTGTAGGTTGATTCCTGCTGGACACAGCCCATGCGGGAGACTGGGCTAGGCTGGGCTTCTCAGCCTTTGTGCCATGAAGGGGGTGGAGCCGCCCCTCGTGCCCACCTTCAGTCAGCCTCTGAGCACAGTGGCAGGTGCCCAGGGTGCCCACCCCCTGTGTCCAGCCTGCCCGGAGCAGGGGTACACCAGAATCCAGAACTGCAACCGAGACAGAAGCCCGGCCCTGTCTGCGCAGGACGGCTTCTCTTGGGTAATTACTTCCAATGAGAGTTTGTAAAAACAGTACTCTGGCTTTATTATAGAGTCTAATAGGTTCAGCTTCTCAAGAAAAATAGACTGTCAGGCTAAATACCTGTGGGGAAGTGACCAGGCAGAGAGGGGTATCATTAAAGCCAACAGCTCAGCTGAAATCATGAGAACAGTGTGAAAGGTCCTGTGTCAGGGAAATCAACCCAGAAGGTCCAGGAGCACGGCCTACACATGTATCCAGATAGGACTGTCTTCCTGCATCAGGGTCTTGCTGTGTATGTCGCCACTTGGAGCCCAGCATGCGTGAGCCACCCCGGGACCCAGTCCTGTGGGTTCCAGAGGCTGCGCCGGGCTCTGGGAATTCGGGGAATGAAAGGCACCAGAGCTCACAGTCTAACCAGAGACAGAATTCAGCAGGCGAAGATCACATACCGAAGAGGGAGGGCCTGCCAGGGGAGAAGCCTGAGCTGGGGGGAGAAGCCTGAGCTGGAGGCAGAAGGCGGGGTCGAAGGGGGTGTCAAGAGAGCCCACCCGGAGACCTTTCCGGGGACCAGGACTGGGGTGCCTCGTCCACGGGCTGCGTGCAACCAGGACCCCATGGCCAGTGTGACAGGCAGGAGTGCAGGGCACTTGGCTGGTAGATGGGGCACCGAGAGTGGGCCCACCCAAGGCAGGGCTGGGACTGACTCCTCCCCGGTGGCCATGGTGTCTCTCAGGTGTGACACCGGGGCTGGCCCAGGCATGCTAAGGCAGACCTGGCCCTCTGGCCCTGCAGCTGGCCCCTGATCTCCTGAGTGGCACAGCCCCACTTTCTTCATTTATGCTAATTTTCTAATTTTCCTAGAATGATGGTGGCGATTAAAGACCATCAGCAATAGGAAAATTGAAATATCGCCTAGGCTTTCACCTCCCCTGAAATGACAGGAGGTGACGTGTTGCCCCAGACCTGACCCTGCCCAGGCCCTCAGGAGGGGTGAGCACGGATGGAGACCCAGGGGCAGACGGCCACAGAGAGACACCCCCTCCAAGAAGAACATAGAGGGACAAGTGCGGCAGAGAGGGGTCCCCATCTCCCGCAAACGCACGCACTCACACACGCACGCACGCTCCTGCGCTGCCTCCTCACCCCAAGTCCTCTCGGCCTGTGAATTCTCTTCTCCTGCGATGCGATTCACGGAGCTCTGAGCTGCCATCAGGCCCTGGCATCCAGGGTTTCCGTTTCACTTCCTTCTTTACCTGGGTAACTGAGCTGATTGTACTCCCAACTCCGGGTCACTAATTCTCACAAATCCTTTTAAAAGATTGATTTATTTGCTGGAACCGTGGGGGAGGGCCATGAGTCCCCCGCTCCTTGTCTCTCTCTCCTGTCAGGTCCCCCATCCTCCCCAGCACCTCCTCCCTCCCCCTCTCTGGGCCGTCCTGCCCCTTCCTCGGACAGGGGGCTGACTGTCCCAAAGCCCAGCCGGCCGGAGCCTTTGAGGGACTCCCTTCAGGAAGCTTGCGACAGAGCAAGGTTCCACGGGATGTAGCCCATGACAATTTAGGCTTTGGGACTGTGTCTGGTTGTTGGGCTCTACATCCCTTATTTGAGGTATCATTTCCTCACCTGGGTCCTTGTTGCTCTTCTGTTTCCAAAGCACGCCCTCCTCTGGGGTCTGCAGTGTTGGGTGCAGAAGCTCTGGGGCCCCTCCCTCGCCTCTCCCCCACCCAGCCCCTCTGCTCACCCACACAGACAGCTGTCTCACCCAGGCTTCCCAGGAGCCTGGTGGAAGGCAGGTCAGCAGGGCCTCTGGGTGAAACAGGATGGGGCCATCACGGTGGCCAGTCCAGGTAGAGAGCCCAGGCCCCTCTGGGACTCCAGGGCAGTGAAGGAGGGAAGCAGGGCCCCCTGTGAGCTCCCCCTGCCCTGGGCTGCCTGCTGGCCAGGGGTGGAGGGTAGGCCGCACCCTCCACGTTTGCCCCAGGTGAAGAAAGCAGGTGGCGCATTTTTTAGACTGGGCACCTGGAGTCACACCTTCTCTGCTGGAGGCTGGGCTGTGCTGGAGGATGACTGCTTAGCTGAGCTCTGAGTTCGTGACTCTCTGGGGGTACACGCGGGACTGACACCTCCTTACTCAAATTCTCTGGCGGGCCCCAGCTACAGATTCTCACATGTATTCAGAAATCTGACGTCTCGCCCCTAAGATAATGAAAGGTAAAACAGAAAGCTGTGAAATGGTAGTAGCAGAGCCCAGGATAGCACAAAGGCTGATGGCTCCTCATCAGAGGAGGGCCTCTGTCCTCGCAGCCCCAGAGGCAAGGCCTGGAGACCATCTGTCCGAGGGGCTCGTCCAACGATGCAGAAGGAACAGAAGCAGCAACCAGCACCTGGTTTCTGAATGCCATGCCCCAGGCCTCACCCGGAGGTAGGGGACCCTGGAGCTCCGAAGTCAGGGACGGTGGTCAGAGATCCTCCCCTCGGCCCCAACCCTACATGGGCTCTCACAGCCCCGTGGTTCTGCTTTCCCCTAGACCTCAGAGCCCCCTCCGCCGTCCTCCAGGCTCCAGACCAGGCCTCACCCTCACCGTTCACCTGCCCAATAGCAGCAACCCCTCGGGGCAGGGTCTCACCACCTCCAGTCATTTGCCCCCCATCCATCCCACCCCTCTGTGCCCCAGGCAACTGGAGCGGCTTTTCTAAATTTCCCTCCCAGGCCTACAGTCTATAGGTTCTAAGCACAGCTTATCCAGCCTGTCATGGGGCTCCAGGCCTCTGCACAGACAGACCTCCCCTCACCCACTTGTACCCTGTGCTCCCCCCACGCCCTCGGCGGCTCTGCTAAGGGGGCATTCATCACGCCGCATACGACACAGTGTAACATGGGTGCATGCATGTCTGTCCCACTCGGGTCCTGGGACGCCAACCACAGTCTACAGCTCTGACAGAGTTCAGCAGAGCAGATCTTTATTTGAGGCTAAGGAGTTGCGCTGGGAATTGGGGCAGGAACGGAGGCAGCACAGGCCGGTCCCCAACAGGGCCTGTCTGCTTGGGACTCTGCACTGGCAACATCTCCCCCGCCGGTGCTCAAGTGCCACTGAGCCACTGACTCCGCCGGTCACCACAGTCACCATCGCTGGCTGGCCCTGCACTCCTCCCTGGAACCTCCAAGCCCAGGGCACGAGCATCAGACCAGCCGAGCCCAGGTCTCCCGGCTGCATGCCAGCTGCCAGAGAGCCGCCTCCACTCTACTCCCACAGGGACAAGGCCCAGTTCCCCAGGCATCTTGGGTTTCTCCCCAGTAGAAAGGGGGTTCCAACGCCAAGCAACCAAACTCACCTGTGTTCACTGCAGCGTCTACCTCCCCCATCAGACCGTGAGCTCCTTGAGGATGGAAACTGGTTTCATCTTCGTAGTCCAGGGCCTGGCACATAGTAGGTCCTCAGTAAACCTGTGTTAGACTGTGAGCTAAATTAAGAATAATACCTCTCCTCGTGTGCCTTTGGTTCTCCACAGTGACATAGCTAGCCATCACCCGACACCCCCTGCTCTTCCTGGTCATCCCCGGGCCACCCGTCTCTCCCTCCTCAGGAGGACTTCAGCACCCCCGCTGACTGCCATGTAGCTCTTACCCGGCTCCTCACCATGGGCGCCTTGTGTCCCCACTGAGCTTCACTCTCCCCTAGGACGGGGATGGTCTGGCTCATCTACTGCCCCGGCTCCTCTGCAGCTCCCACCCCTGACCCCAGCTCGCAGCCCTGTGCCCTGCAGCTTGAAGGTACCTGACAAATGTGCTTCAGCTGGTTGACTGTGTACCTGGGAAATTCAGAGGAGGGCATCAGAATGGGTTGGAAGAGCAGAGTGGCCATCGGGAAGAAGGGAATGCCTGATGGTGTGCAAAAGGCCGGGGGCGATGGGGGCGGGTGCAGTGTGAAGATGTGGGCCCCGGTGTGGGATGTGGGACCCCTCACGGTTGATTCTGAGCAGCCTTTTTGAGTGTAGGAGATAAAACTGACTCTCTCGCTCCCTCTCATAAAATCCACCCACGGCACCCAGTCTCCTGTGGGATAAAGACCTCAGGAGGCTTTGTTTCTTTCACAGCCTGATATGGGCTTGCCTCTCAGACCACATGCTCAAACACACATATTCATACACACATATGCTCGTACACATACATGCATGCGTACATACGTGCTCATACACACATCACATGCTCACACACGCCATATGTTCCTGCCCACATACTTATACACACCACTCACTCAAACACACACGTACATACATGTGGTTCACACCTTGCCCCCCCAGCCCACCTGGTCAGCTCCTACTTATCTTTCCAGCGTTCCCTTAACCATCACAGCCCCGTGGAAGCCTCCCTGCTCTCCATGGGGCAGAGCCAGCCCCCTCCGCTGCTCCTCTTCTGCCCAATGTGTGCCCCACTAAAACTTCTCACCCGGCATCACAGTTACTTAGTGTGTCCCCCGTTAAACAGTCAGCTCCCCAGGTCTCTGAACATATGCATTCATGTGTGTCCCTGGGACCCCACCCAGTGACCAGCACACAGGAGACAACACCTTTTTGATGGATAAATGAATGGGACAGACACAAGGTATCTGAAGTTCCCAGAGTCTGCCTCTGAAAGGGGATGTCCACGCCTCAGCCTCATTCAGCTGTGGACTTAGTCTCCTCCTCTAGGGCACCCCTAACCTCTCTAAAGCCCTCCCTGCTTTCTGCCCTGACCCCTGGACACTTAGAGCTCTCCAAGGTGCTGAACTTGGTTCTCTCACTTGGCCCCAACTATCTGTCCTGGCCTCTTGACTCTAGTCCCTGTAGCCAAGAACCAGCCCCGGCTTCCAAGAATCTACGCTCTGGTGGAGAAGAAACAGTGTCTCTAAATATACTATAGGCAGAACACAGTTCACAGAGGCACAGAGCATTATGAGAGCACAGAGGGAGGGGGTGCTCCCCACCCCCACCCCAGACATCAATTTCAACTCTGTCCCTGCTGCCAGACCCAGTCTCATCCTCCCCTGATCCTGAGGACAAAGGCCCCTGCGGGCACCCGCCTCCCTGAGGGAGCTCTAACCAAGTTCTAGCCCCTGAAGGGGGCCACCTTCCCTCCAAAATCCTTGACCACTTGACTGCTCCCAGCTCATCTGCCTTGGCCTCCCACCAGGCCCTTGTGAACCCCACCTTCAGCATCCTGACCTGAATCACCTGGAGGCTTAATTCACTGCGCATCAGCCCTCCCCTCTCCAGCGTGTCACTCTGGAGTCCCAGCTCCTTGCAGAGCTCTCTGCACACTGGTCTTGACCTCATTTCCCACCCAAGCTTCCTAAGCCCTGGCCTTTTCCCGAGAGTTCTCTGACCCCCTCCCACCATGACATTTTCACCCTCTCCTGCTCAGAGCATTCCCGCCTCCCCCCCTCAGCTTCCAACCTCAAAGCAGGAGAAGGAGCCAGACAGAACCTTCTTTACTGGGGCAGGAAGGACTAACAGCTGCCAGTGTTGACCTAACCAGGCACTTCCCTCCAACCACAGCCTCAGGGTTTGCCCAGTGGCCTTCCTGCTCAGCCAAAGGTCTGCCCCCACTTCTGCAGTGACCACCCTGTGGCCAGGCTCCTCAAGGCTGGTGCTGGGGTCCTAACACTCTGTCCCCCAGCCTCCCCCATCCCTCCCCAAACAAAATACCATTCCCTTTGCCTCCTACCCCAAGGTCACAAGGCAAGAGCTGTCAGTGAAGGTGGCCAGTTATTGGCCTACATGTGGGCAGGTCTTACCATCCAGGCAGCTGGGAACCTGGAAAGTTGAGAAGACCACCTCTCTCTGGCCACTGTGTGTGAAGCCCCTTGTTCTGAAGAGTTGCCTTGAGGGCTCCAGGCTGCACCTGTGCTCAGCAGAGCTGGTGGGGTGGTCAGTCTTTCCCAAGAGGGCTTTTTAGGCTCTTCAAAGCCATTGGCACTAAACAGAATAGATAAATCCTTCCCCAAGGAGGATCTAATCAATGTAACCATGCTTTAGCAGCCATACATGCCATACGAAGTGTGGGGTCATCATCATTATTATTAACACTGGTGTCTCCTGAAGTTAGAAGGGGCTTGATTTTTGCATTCTTTCCATCTGATTCCACACAAGTGTGACATTTCAAATGGTTCTTCTGGATCATGTTTTGGGGAAGTTATTCTTACCACCCAGAACATGTCTGCATCTGGTCTGTAACACACCCTGAATTCCAATCAGAAAGGAACTTTTTGTGGAAAACATGGTGTCAGGTGTCGGGGCGAGGGGGGGTGGGGGGGGGAGGGGGAGGGGGCAGAGAAGCAAGCGCTCCAGGAGATCACAGCCTAGAAAGGAGACAGACAGACAGACATTCCTCTGAAATTAGGCAGCCAAGGATCTCTACTACAATTGAGGCACCAACAAAGTCTCGTGGGACCACAGGAGAGGTCTGTGATCCAGGAACTCGGTAAGAATTCTTATAGGATGGAATTTAAGCTGAGGCTTAGGGGATGGATGAGACCCTAAGAAACAAGTGTTGGGGGAAAGTTGGCCAAAGGGGCAGAGAGAAACAACCAAAGTGAAGGAACAGGATATAGCGGGCATGAACTTAGAGAAAGGGCTGAGGGGTGTGTGGGGACATGAATAGAAGTGAAGCTATAAACAAAGGTTACGAATAGGTCCTAGAAGGCTCTGGGAGCCACTGGGCAGGAGTTTAGGAATGAGGGATCAGGCATTCCTTGCCTGGGTGGGCCTGTAGATGAGGCAGTCATGGTGATTCTGCAGCTTGATCTAGGTCTCTGGGTCATGCTGCCCCCATGCCCAGGCTGGCAGCTGCCTCTGGTCAGTCCTTGACTCTAAGAGACAGAGGAAGAGAGGGGGATGTTTCTGTTAGTTTTAGGTGGGTTTCAAAGACACTGAAGGGGAAAAATTTCAATGATTTTTATATCATCTTGGAGGGCATAAGAATGTTCCAACTGAAATGTAAGCTTCATTCTGCTGAGCAAATGCTTAGAGAGCACCCACTGGTGGGCAGCCCTGGGGCAGGGACTGAGGAAGAGAAAGGACCTTTGGTGCTTGAGAAATAGGTCTGTCACCCAGCATTGGACGACACAGAAAAGGCAGGCTGGTGAGAGGGGGTGACTCTTCTTAGGGCTTTTGTTCCCTTTCAGATAAATGGCAGAAATTTCCATTCGGACAGCAGGACAACCAGAAGGTCTCCTTACTAAAATGCTAAGTCAGGCAAGAAGCCTGAGTCTTTCACGCTTCCCTGCTCTAGAGAACCCCGTTTCCTGGGAGGGTTTGCCCGCAGGTTGGTGGGATTGGGACTGGGTGACTTCCCAGTAGAAGGCCCATCCCTCCGACTCAGGCTGGGTGTGCAGCCCACGGCGGATTTTATCCCATCTTACCAGGAAGCTGGAGCCCAGCTGGCTCTCCAGGCTGATTCTGAGCCCAGTACTTCTTTGGAAGCGGAGCAAGGGGAGCTGGGTATATCTGATGGGTGGGGGAGGGAGGAGGAAGAAGGGCAGCATCCGGCTTGGCAGCCTGACCGCTCCCTGACCGGCTATGGCAGAAGCAGCAGGAGGCTCTGTTTGTGTGAAGCCATCATTGGTCCCCACGTTGCCGGCGCATGTCAGGCTCCTGGTCCCGAATGAATTATCCTCTGGGTGTGCATGAGGGTCTTCGCTGTGCTATCTCAGTATATTTCACAACTGCTCTGAGTTTATAATTTTTTCGGGTCCTTTATCAAATAGGTGTCATAAATACTAGTGGAGTCGGGTGCATTTATCACCTAGCTGGGTTCTTACTTGAGCTCTGAAAAAAATTATTTGGCTGCACAACCTTTCTCGGGGCTCTGATTTAATGGACTCCGCTGCAAAGCCACTGAATTCGTTGCCTTTTAATACTTGACATCTCTTCCTCTTTATTACCACCTCAGACGGCCCTTCTGGTCCAGCTGGAACGAGCCCATTAGTCTCTGACAAATAACTTGTGTCGTTTGGTGAAAAATATGCAGAAGTTTGGCTGCAACTTCATCTCCAGTGTTGGTTCTGTTTGCGGCCTCACTCTCCTCTAAGCAAAGCCTCCAGCCCCAGGCAGACCTTTCCTAGTGTCTCCTTTCCCTCTGATGCCACTTGCTGCTGGAGCCACAGAGCTGGTTTACCCTAACCACATATAATGGAGTTTGAGACAGGGGTGTTTAGAGATGTCTGTGTGGGGTTAAGAATTAGCCTCATAGCAGCACTCTTCACAAGAGCTCAAAGGGGGAAGCAACCCAGGTGCCCACTAACAAATGAATGGATAAGCAAAATGTGATCAATACATACAATGGAATAGTATTCAACTTTAAAAAGGATGGAAATTTTCACATATGCTACAACATGGATGAACCCTGAGGACATTATGATAAGTGAAATAAGCCAGTCACAAAAAGACAAATACTGTATGATTCCACTTATATGAGATACCTAGGGTAGTCGAGTTTAGAGACAGAAAGTAGAATGGTCATTGCCAGATGGTGGGGAAAGAGGGGAATGGGAAGTTGTTCTTTAATGGGTACAGAGTTTCAATTTTGTAAGATGAAGAGTTCTAGAGATTGATTGCACAGCAGTGTAAATGTATTTAACACTACTGAACTTAAAAATGATTAGGATGGTAATCTTACAACAACAACAAAAAGAATTAACTTCAAACTGCACCAGTAAAGGAGAGACTGACACAGAGGAAGTTCTCTGAGCACTTGAGTTCATCATCTGTTCATGCCTTTGATATCAGTTAGCTCTTGCAGCATAACAAACAGTTCTAAGGTTTAGTGGCTTAAAACAACAACCATTTATTTAGATTATGCAGTTTGGGTTGGGCTCAGCTGATCTGGGTCAGGCTCAGCTGATATTGGTGAGGGGCTGGCTGGTGTAAGCGGCTCATCTGTGAGGGCTCACCTCTGCTCCACGTGATCTCTCATCCTCCAACAGACTAGCCCAGGCATGATTATATGGTGGTGGTGTCAGGGGTCCCGAGAAAATGAGCAAAAGCAAGCAAAGCTTCTTGAGGCTGTGGCTCAGACTCACGGTGTCCTTTCGACCATGTTTTGGGGTCTAAAACAAGTCATAAGGCCGGTCAAGATCCAAAGGGTGGGGCAAATAACTCCACCCTTCAATGATGGGAGGGGCTGCAAAGAATTTTTGCAATTTACCGTACGGACTATATATATACACGCCAGGACCTGTGCTAAGTGTTGAAGATAAAAATAAAAAGAAAATACAATGCAGTGCAGGAGACATCCATATAAATAAATAGTTACATAGTATGCTCTAAATAAGTAAGCACAGGACACCGAGGTGGGTGGAGGGCAAGGGGATCTGGCAGGAATAGGGAAAAGAGGCAAAGAGGCCTGGGACAAAATAATACTTTAACTGGTGTTGCAAGATAAAATGGTAATTAGCCAGAAGAAGCAGGGATGAAGAAAGATCTGGGCAGAGGGGCAGAGAGATGAGTGAAGGGTGGAGGGGGACCTGCCTGGGGTGCAGTGAGGCTTCAGTGGGGAGTGAAGGGCCCACCGGGGAGGGGAGGAGCTGGGCGTTGTTGGGGGAGGCATCACAGAGGGCCTTGTTCCCACTACCCAGCCTTGCAAAGTTTATTTAAGCAAGGGCTGATGGGGACTTCCCTGGTGGTCCAGCGGTTAAGACTCCGCACTCCCAACGCAGGGGGTCCAGGTTCGATCCCTGGTCAGGGAACTAGATCCCGCATGCCACAACTAAGACCAGGCGCAGCCAGATAAATAAATATTTAAAACAAAAAAAAGCAGAGGTTGATGGTCAGGCTGATGTATGGAGAGAGCTTGGAGGGGAACAGGCCAGAAACAGGCAGACAGCCTTGGAGGTTGCTGCAATGACTCAGGTGAGGGATGACGGCGCTGGTGGAGAATCGATGCAGAGATTTCTAGGTGGTAAAAGAGGCAGGACTGGGTGGGGAGGGGTCAGGGAGAAGCCTAGTAAAGTGGTGGGTGTGAGCTTTCTGCCAGATGGTCTGAGTCAGGGGAGTTCCCCAAGGAGGGGCAAGGCAAAGGGCACAGGGCAGCCACTTGGGTGGGCAAGGCAAGGGTGTGGGGTCCCACTCACAGCAGGGAAGACCAGAAAACAATTCCCTGATACCAGCCAACAGGGAGGGTCCTTGAGATCAAGACTTCTCCTCCTTCATAAGCCCAAGGCAGCCAAATTCTGCAGGGTGCTGGGATGCGTGCGGCTGGGGTCCTCTCTGAAAACGCAGCCCCTGCCAAGCTCTGCCCTGAGGCTTGCAGACTGTCCAACCTGGGCACCAGCGTGGCTGGTCCAAAGGCTTCCCCAGGAACCCACAGGTCTCCAAGCCCCTCAGACATTAAGGAGTTGTCCTTGCCAATATGGGGTGGGAAGGAGGGCAGTTTGTGCCTGGAGCCAATACTGGTTTCCTCTGTGGATCCTTGGTCGTAATGTCCCGAAATGCCAGCTCTCCAGCTGGGCACTCAGGGGGCAACAGTAAGCACATACCAGCTGATCAATACTTTGAATGTACTTGGGGCCCTGCTGTGAAAAGGAATCCCCTGGTGAGCCCTTTCATAAATTGAAAAATTCTTCTGAAACTGAGTAATCTTGCCCAGCTATTAAATCCAGATTTCCACAAAATGAGAGTAGAAAGAGCCTACAGTTATGATGACCTGGATCTCCAAGCACCACCTCTCAGATCCGGCCTGAGATTCCCAGGGCAGCAGGCGTTGAGGCTGGGTCTGGGGCTGCAGATGTAATCATTGCTGGAAACTTGGTTTGAAATAAAATCTTCCAAAACAATCAGAGTGCTTTGGGCCCAGAAGGAGTGGTGTTCTGTGTAGCGCTGTGTTCTCCCAGTGTCCTGAGCACAGTTAACTCAGGAGGCATGTGGGGCTGCATCCATCACTCAGTGCAGCGTGACAACTGGGGCCACCAGAGCAGGTGCCCATGGGTGCTTGAGGGAACTGAGCACCAAAAGCTGGAGGAAGTTGCCCAGGATCACCCAGCCAATTAGTGGCAAAGCTGGAACAAAAATCAGGAATTCCAGCCCAGAACTCTTTTTCCCCCCAAGGGATTTCACTCAAAAACATGACATCATCCATCTGGCTCATGGTTTGGGAATGAATTCAGTTGGTGGCTCTTTTTGGAGCTGATGTGTGAGCGCAGCAGTTCAGCCTTAACCCAGCCTGACCCTGCAGGCTCTTCCTGTGTGGGATCCACCCCAGCAACGTGCTGCATGTCCCCACTGCCACCTCTCCCCAGGCATCCCACGGCCCTAACCCTAGGCCCACAACTCAACTCATCACCCCCTCCCTTCCCGATGTCCCCCCCAGAAGCCCGGACATGGTCCTCACACACCCCCCACCCCGCCACGGTCCCTCCAGGACGGATAGCCATGGCATCCACGGCCTAAATACTTGCCTTTCTCTGTCCCTCCGTCACCGTTGTCATTCAGGCCTTTGTCACTTCTCACTTGGATTGCAGAGTGATCACCACCATCAACAAAAACATCAAACCTACCACCGTTGAGTGTTTACTATGTGCCGGGCCCACGGCTAACAGCTTACCACGGGCTAGCTCCTTTAACCTTCACCAGAGCGGGAAACTGAGGCTTTGGGGATGCTGGGTAACTTTCCCAAGGTCACACAACTGATAGGAGGCAGAGTTCAGGTTCTCCCTCAGGCCTGGCTCTGAGGCCCAGCTCTCCGCAGGGTGCTTTCCTGCCCCCCATCCTGCCTCTGCCATAGCTGCCGGAGTCTACCCTTGTACCCCCCCTGCACAGAATCCCTGCTGACTCCCTGGTGCCCATAGCATTAAGCTCGAGCCCCCTCACAAGGCTCTTGGGATCTGACCCCTCCTGCCCACCCATCACATCTCTGTCTCTCCCCCAGCCCTTGAGTCTGTTCCCCCGTATCTACCCCACAGGTGCCCTCCACACCCTCCACTTGTGCTTTGGGTCCTGCTGGTTTCCCTTGCTCCAGGCTCCACGGGGAGCCTTTAGAGACCCCAGCCAATGCCCCCGCAAGACACACACCCCTGCATGTGTCCTGCAGCGACTCCAGCTCAGCCTGATGTGGGGTTGGTGGGGACAGCAATTCAGCATTGCCCGAACACCTCAGCCCCCCATGTGGGGTGTGCTCCAGGGCCCACCCCTTCCCACCATCTTCCTTGGTCTTCAGCAGAGCTGGAGCCCAGTGTGTCCTCTCAAAGAAGGGCCTGGCTGACCTCAAAGCCCACAAGCCCTTGGCCATCCCCGGGCCTGAGCATCTGATCTTCACCCAGCTCTGGGAATAAAATGGGAGCCTCCATCCCCATTTTACAGACATAGAAACAGAGGCTCAGGAAGTACCGGGGCTTGTCCACAGTCATAGTGTCAGAGGAGGAGCTGGGCTCCGCAGGGCATCTTGGCAGGCACCCAATGCTGGCCCAAGAGGACAGAGATGATGGGTCAGGCTGGAGCAGGGCACACTGGAGGGTAATTCCGGAACACCAGCTAGGGTGCAGCAAACACCCACTCGGAGGGCTTGAGGTGCCGGTGGGGGACTTAGAGAGTGGGGCTCAGTTCTGCAGACCACCCTCTCCCATTCACCTGCTGAACAGTCTAGGTCATTCTGGCCCAAGTATCTGGACCTCTGATGTCCGGCGACCAGCACTACGAAGGGCAGGCTCTGTCCATGGTCCCGTGGGGTGGGGGGACGGGCCGGCAGGGCGAGGCTGTTGGGAGCATTGCTCATCTGAAGGCCTTAACTTTGCAAGTGAAAGAGTTTATATAAACTGAGCAAGGCAGCTGTCAGGCTCTCCTCCTTCCCCATTCTGAGCCTTGATGTGGGTCTGGGAGAAGCTTCTGACATCCCCAGGTTCGGAGCCCATGGACCTGGGGCACTCTCTGTGCTGGCCCCAGGTGGCCAAGCCACCAGGCAAAGGTAGGTGTGCATCAGGGTGGGAAGGCCCCTGAGGCCACTTCCTCGGACCTCCTGGGGCTGCAAGCCAGGCTCTCCTGTGCTGAAGACCCAGGTGAAGGGTGGGGCTCCTGAGATGACCCAGGAAGTGGGAGGAGGTGCAGACCATCCCTGCCCCTTGCTTGCTTCCCCTCCTACCCCCCCAGCCCTGCATCTGTTCTGGAAGTGTGAAAGGGAAGTGCTCGTCAGGCCCCCACTTCACCCCTGCTTTCTCGGGGGCCCCTCCCCAAGAAGCTCGCCCCAGCCATGGCTGTGAGTGTCTAACATAAGGGATGTTGTTTTTGCAGGTTTTGTGGTTTTTATTCCTTTGAACCATATCCAGCCCATCTTACATCACAATGCCATGCTTTACTTGGTATCAAATACATCGGCACTCATTGGCATTTGGAGAACTTGTTCCATAGTTAAATTACAGTTTTTAGTTGTCTGTGATGATGTATTCTCTCTGTTTCCGGTTGTCAGTATGGGAATCTTTTCTCCCAGACTTTCAATTTCTGGGTTTGGTTTTTTTGGGGGGTTTTTTTGCGTTTGTTTCGTTTTTCTGTATTTGTTTTTTTGCTTTTGAAAGTCGTTATTCCTTTGGTTATGTGGCCCCTCCCAGTTGCTGCTTGTTTACGCATTATGTTTGTGACTTCTTTTGACTGTCAGTGTTGAGCCAGTCTTGCCAAGAAACAGTGTCAAGTATTCTCCTATTTCTCTACTTCTTGAAAAAAAAAATTTAATTAAAAAAAAAAAAAAAAAACTCTTAATGGGAACCTGGCCCTGTCTGTCTTCTCTGTTCTGCAGAAATGTTGAAGGAATTGAACCAGCAGCGCAGAGCGAAAGCGTTTACAGACCTGAAAATTGTTGTTGAAGGCAGAGAGTTTGAAGTCCACCAAAATGTTCTAGCTTCCTGCAGCTTGTATTTCAAGGACCTGATTCAAAGGTTTGCCTTCCTTCCAGCTGTGGTCGGGTCTGTTCCTTTGTAGGACGCTTTTGTGTCGCTTTTCTCCTCCCCTCTCTTGCAGGTTCCTGAAGCGTGACTCCCTGTCACAGAGCCAGTAGCCATCTCTCCTCCTCCTCCTCCTCCTCCTCCTCCCCAGCGCCCTCTCACACACAGCCTCAGAGCATTCACTGTCCCCAGCCCGTCCCACACAGCTTTGCTGGTCTCCAGGGGCCTCTGCCAGCAGTAGACAACACCCCACCCCACCCCCCGAGGATCCCGCTTTCTCAGTGGCTCACAAGCCCTCCCTGAGATTAGGAGGACTGCAGACTCCACTTTAAGGGACCACTTGCACGCTGCCCCCACTGGGCCAGCACGGGTCCCCAGCACCATCGTCACTGCTGTCGATAGTGAACTTAATGCCAGGAAAGCACATCGACCAGATCATCCCCCACCGAGGAGCACGAGGCACCCAAGGGGTCGCTTTTCCCCAGCCAGAGTCGGGGAGACTTGACTTGTAGCTAAAGCCTCATTCACGCTGCATGTCTTGATACTTGTACTCGGAGCCTAAAACCAGCGCTATCTGAGCACAGACCAGGTGTGTCCTAAACACGGTCTCTCTCAGCCTTTGCTCCCCTCCCCTTCTGCCCTCTGCCCTGGCTATTTCTACCTGAATGAGTCTTCATGGTGCATGAGCATCTTTTTTTTTTTTTCCATTATGTTGATTTTTTAAATTTGTCTGCTTCATACCCTTGCAAAGACGTTAGGGGCCACCTTCTAGCGCCTTGGTGAGGGAGAGCAGCCGAGGGGGCCGGCCCAGGGTAATGCTCCTGTTTCTCTCACCCATCAGCAGATTAATGCCGCTGCTCATTTTGCCTTGCAGCCTCTCCGGGGCGGACGCTGAGCCGGGACTGTGCTCCGAGTGGGAGGACAGAACCTCTGCTTGCTTCCCAGTGCTGTGTTTGGACTTGCCAACTAACCCCAGAGTGACTGTGTTTTGTTTCAGGATGGCACACTGGCTGGCATCTCCTTTCCAATCTGTTGTGTCCTTTCACTTAGAGCTGAGCTGCCCGGCGTGCGAGCCCCGCCGAGCCGCGCTGGCCCCAGCCACGCAGGACGGGGCAGGCTCTTTGTGACTTCCAGTCTCACGGACAGCTCGGGTCTCCCACCCCCAGTGCTTGGGTTCTCTCTGTCCGAGCACAGGGGTCAGGGGCATGAGCTCTGGGGTGAAGGGGCACGGCCAGTGGCTTCTTCAGACCAAGGGAGGGCTTTGTGCTGCCACTCTTGGCAAATTCTCAACTGACAGTGACCAGCAACTGGCCACTGGATTGCAGATGTGGCATCTTAGGCCTTGGTCCCTGATCCAGATCAGTTGGAGAGCACAGCGGTGGCAGGATGCAGGGACAAGTTGGCACTGAGCAATGGCCCAGCCCTGGGCTAGAAAGATGTGGGCAAGAAGAGCACAGGAGCTCTTTGACTGTCTTCAGAGACCTAACATGTAAACCAAAACCTTGCACACAACAGAGAAGAGATACCACTAGCTGGGAACCCAAAGTAGTAAACGCTTCTTGGACAGACCAAAAAGGAGGAAGAACATTCCAGGCAAAGGATGGGTTGTGGGGAATGTTCTGGAATGCAAGGAATATTCTGGAATGTTTTAGAATATTCCAGGCAAGGGATGGGTTGCCCGGAATAAAAAATTGAGGACAGAGACAGTCATGAGCAGTGGGGATGGGGAGATGGCTTTCTCAGAGATAGGCTGAGCTAGGTTGGGATGGGCAGACAGGCCCTGACCTCCAGGCTAGGGCCCTGGGCTCAGTCTGAGGGTGTGGAGGCCGTCAGAGTAAGTGGAGTGGGGATGCCCACCTTCAGGCAGGAGAACTGCAGGATGTGCCTCAGTAACCCTAAGGGGAAAAGATGGGTGCAGGGGCTGAAAGGCTGTCACCGGAGGAGAGGGGGCAGCCTCTTGGGAGCTGGGAGACCTGGGTTCTACATCTGACTCTGCCACTTATCCTATGACCCCAGGCAAGTCACGTCCTCTCCCTCAGGCCTCGGGTTTTCTCATCTGTAATAGAGGAGGTTGGTTCGAATGATGTCCAGGTTTCCTTCCTGCTCTGACATCCCAGGGTGACAGTAAGGGGATGGGCAGGGCTTCCCAAGTGCAAGCACGGGGACATGAGAAGGGCGAAGTCACAGACAGGCAGGTCCATGGACCAAGGTCAGGGGAGAGCTAGGGGGAGGTGATGCATTGAGCGTCTGGCATGTCGAGTTTTAGCAGCCTGAAGATACCCAAGTAGAGACACCTGGTAGGCAGCCAGACGGATGGATCCGAACCCAGAGAGGTCTGAGGTCTGCGGAGACAGGGCTGTGTCTTCAGCGTACGGGAGGGTCACTCAGCGGGAGAGCTGGCCACAGCAGAGCCCAAAGGCGCCCCTTCAGTTCAAAATCACAAGCTTCATTTGCAGCCAATTTAAATTTTACTTCTCTCGTCCTAACCATGAGCACCCGTCACCATCTCTGCCGATAGCTGCAAACAGATTCCTTCCATGGGGAGGAAAGCAGACTCTCTTCGGGAAGGTGATTTCCTTCTGGCTGTGTAAAATCCTCAAGAATTTCACATTCTTAGTGATCGGGTAGCAGCTGATGTTGCCATGTCATTTCAGTCTCCTCGAGACTGTGGAGCCTCCAAACCTGTGACCCTGGAGACTTAACGTGCAGTGGCCCAAATGGCCCAGCAGGGGAGACAGGGCCCTGCCCGCCGAACCCCAGGCAGGGTCTTCCCTCTCAGGCAGCTGCACTAACACGAGCAGAGGGTGTGGGGACGAGCTGTGGGACATGACACGCTGGTCCTTACCTTCGTGAGGGCCTAGGTGAGCACTGTCAGAGGTGGGGGGCCCAACCTCTGCCGTCCTGGGACCCCCAGGCCTCGAGGCTCGGGCTGGACTCCCTCCCACCTCTAGCCTGGGGCGGGTGATGCGTTCACCGCTTTGGCCCCATTGAGGACCCTGTCCCAGCCCCAGCCCCAGCCCCAGTGTGGACGCCCTCACCTGGAGCCGCAGGCCAGACCTAGGGAGCGCAGTCATTCCCTACTCTTCGCCCAGCAGACAAGCAGGAGCCCCTCCCAGGTACAGGTCTTGTGAGAATCACTGGATGAGCTGGGTCTCTGCCCTCAGGGAGCCCACGGTCTGGTGGGGGAGAAAGTGTAAAGAAGTGCGCCTGGGAGAGCAGGATGAGGGTAGCAGTGGAGGTTTGGAGTTCCCAGGCTGAGTGACTGACTCTACAGGGGGAGGGGCATTCGGAGACGGTCCCTGGGAAGAGGTGGCATCTGGCTTGGGTTTTGAACCCAGAGGGGAATTGGCCAGGCAGGTCCTCGGGACAGCAGGTTTTGAAGGCAGCAAGTGACCTGGTGTCCCTGCAACGCCAAGTGCGAGGTGAAGACAGAGGGAATGAGGCGGCGTGGGAGGGGGGAGCCGGGTCATGGGGTTCTGTTTTAAGCCTGGGGTGTCATGGTCAGACTTGCAATCCATAAAGATGACACTTGGACGGTGAGCGGGAGAGCTGGGTCTCAGAGTGCTCTCTGAACCAGCCTCTGATTCCCCTTCGGCCCATAAGCCCCCCATCAGCCCCCCCACCCCACCAGCCCCGTGGCCGTGCAGACTTCCTGCCCAGAGCCCCATTCTCCAGGCTCCAGGCCGACCTCCACTGTGTCCACCTGTTCCTCCTTCACCTGTGCTCATACTTTTGCTGAGGCTGAAACAGCTCCTTGCCCTTCGTCTTCCCTTATTTAGTTTCAAACTCTAGTCTTCTTCCTCTGACAAGGGCAAGACTCAGCCCACAGGGAGACTTGCTGAGACGTCTAATGTCATCCTGCAAACCCTCCCACTGACCCTGAGGAGCAGGTGCCATTAGTACCCCCATTCTACAGGTAAAGAGATTGAGACAAGAGAACTTTAGGTAAACAGTAGATCTGGGATTTGAACTGAGGTCTGACTCCAAAGCTCATGCTCTTACCATCATCCATTTGCTAACCCAGGAAAGAACAAAACTGCACTTTTTGTTTGTGCACAAAGTTTGTAAGGAAGGGAAATAAAATCTCAGTGTTGACAGTGTAGACAGATATGCAAGGAAAAGAGACGCAGAGTGTGTGTGTGTACTCGTGCACGCGTGTGGATCTATTAGAAACACTTGTAAACTGGCCACAGGATCTGCCCAAGAGAAGACACAATCCCCCCCGAGACAGGTACCTAAGTGGCAGGACCTCTCCCTCACACCCAGGAGGGGCCGGGTCCCCTTGAGTGAGGGCTGGAAGAGGCTCGAGGAGGCCGGGAGAAGAGCGCACAAGGCCATGGGGAAGCTCAAAGCAAAGCCCAGGCTGAGACAGCTGGGCTGCCCCATCATCCATCTGTTGCCCCATCTGAGTCCCTATGAATCAGGTGAAAACCTGGCAGGAAAAGGAGCTGCAGCTCTGTCTTTGGATAATGTGAAGGCTAGTGCTGCGTAACAACCAGGCCTCACCTGCATCCCAGCTGGAGGGGGAACCCCAGGAGGACTGAGTGGAGGAGAAGACTGTGGGCTGAGCCTCCTTCCAGGTTTCAGGAAGGAAGGAGGATAGGTTTGAGCAGACTAGACCTAGTGGGGTCCTGGGGATGCAGCCCCCAAGTCACAAGAGTCACTTCTCAACCCCAGCAAGCAGGACCTAGGTCTGCCCTGGACTTTCTCTTTGGGCTCATGGAGGAGAAGTCCCTTCACTTGTCCCCCAGAAGCCAAGGAGCTCTGGAGGATGGTTGGTGCCACCAGGGGCACTGGCTGCCCTCACTGGCTGGGCGGGCTGCAGGCCCCATCAGAGGGGACGGGACTGTTCTTCTTTAGAGACAGCAGGGACACTGCCCTCCCTGCCGAGAGTGTGGGAGGAAATGTCCAGCCCCAGAGGAGCACTGCCCTCTGGTCCCACCAAATGGGACAGAGACCTGGCATTCTACCTTCCAGCGGAAACCCTCATCTCGCTAAGCCTGTTGGAGCCACCGACGTGTTTGAACTATATCCTCTTTTCATAGTAAATGAAAACAGATGGACAAACTGATTTCGTGCAGGTTGATTTTCACAAGCCCCACGTGTAGACTCTGGGCTTCTCACACCAGCTCCCTCTCCAGAGGAAGCTAAAAGGATCTCTCTAATTGAGTGGCACAGACCCGAGATAGAGGGGAGCCCAACAGACGTTAATGCAGTAGTCAAGCCATATGCCTTTGCCCTCCTTCCCCGAGAAGCTGGGCATTTGTGGGTGGCAGTCTGCCCCCTTTTTCTGGGAGAATAGAGCAGTGTGACTAGAAGAGCAGATAGTCACACATCTCTAATACTGGCAGAATGACATGAGCCAGACTTATTGCCAGGAAAGTCCTCAGACCCAATGAGTCTGGTGTGTGCTTGTGTTTGTGCCCCGGAGCTGATGACACGCTTGAATGCCCCTCCGTGGGGCAGGGTGGGCATCACGTCAGGAGGGTGGGGTCACCCTCCTGAGCAGAGCAGGGTACCATACACATTCATCCCTGCTCCGTGACTGTCCCCACCCACCACTGCCCCAACAGTTCCAGGTCCAGCTTGCAAAATGAAAGCATCTGATCACTGAGGTGTGCGAGGGGTAGATGAGGCACTCTGTCCTGAATTCTGGAGAAGGCAGTTCTTATCCCACATGAGTGAATTGTTAATGGTGGGGTCGCAAACATCCTAATATTGGGGCTAAGGCATTCCCAGCACATCCACAGACTTAGGCCTGCCAAGCAGAGGCTGTGTCCCACACCCTAGAGACACACCCCATCTTGGGAGAAGGTGACCCCAGGAAGTCTTAGTCTTCTGATAGAACCTGGGGGCCCTGTGTGGACTGGGCAGCTCCAGCCTGACCCTCACTCCCATGCTCTGACCCCCAGTTGTCAGGTCCATAGCCCCACCCTGATAAGGCTAGGGCTGCCCGATCCTGCCCTGCTCCCCCCTTCTCCAAGGTCATGTCATGACCCTGATTGCCCAGCAGCTCCCCAGATACTCCATGGGGCTGAGAGAAATGGGATGCTCAGACCCCCAGAGCCAGCTCAGGACAGGGACAGAATGGTTACCTGGGGAGGACACAACTCCCCACTGGTGACCAGGGCCACCCATCAAGGGCGATACCTCCCAGGAGGTCCTTGCTCAGAGGGAAGAGGTCTAAGGAGCACAGAGGTCCCGTCCCAAGACAGTCTGATGGTCAGGGCTGGAGAGTGGCCACCGGCCTCCGTCTGCCCCCACAGCTGTCCGGCCACACGAGAATGCCTGTGTGGACCATAAACATGCCTGTGCAGGGGAGCTGCACGAGGCCTCACTGTTGGGGGCCTCTCTTCCTCCAGATCTTGAACTCAGTCATGTGACAAAGTCTCCATCCTGTCCAAAAGAGTTCCTCATTCCTAGAGGAATGGTCGGTCAGCTCACAGTGTCTGGCATCTGGCCCCAGGGGCCTCCAGCCACTCCCCACAGGTCTTTTGCCCAGCGGCCCCCTCCTCTCCACAGGTTGCCCCCATGGGAATTGGGGGGTCTGGAGGGGCAGAGCCTCAGCCGAGCATCACAGGAGCAGCGGTCCTCTTCAACCCTGGACAGCACCTGCAATGGTTGCATCCCATGAGCCTCTCCAAGCAACCCCTTGGCTCCTAGCCATGCGAGCATCACCTTGTCCCCAGGGCCCTCTCCCTGGCTCAGGCTCTGGGCAAGACAACATCTCCCCACAAGTGCAGCCATGCAGGTCCCATCAGACCTCTCACTCGGGGCCAGGGGCTCCACTGGCCTTCCATCTACCCAACACCCCTCCTCACAGTGTTGTTCCTTGGTTCTCAGGGTCACAAGTCACATGCATTTCAGTGCGTGCATGTGCACATGTGTGTGCACATCCTAAAGTCCCACCTCAGCTCTTCACTGATTTTGTGCTGAGGACTCGTGGGGAGACTGGAGAGCTGGCCAGAGCGGGAGTCAGCAGTGGCTGTGAGCCTTGGGAGAAGGGGAGCAGCCCTACTTTGGCCTCATCAGCCCTGCCCTGGCTGTGGCCCAACGTGACCTCTGCAGAGCATGAAGGGCGTGGGGGTGAGGGTGTGGAGGCCAGAGAGTGGCAGGTAGGAAGGAAGGCAGAGTAGAGTAAGAGGTTGACCAGATGGCCCCGGAGGCCTGTGGTGTGGAGAATGTCTGTGGTTTCAAGTGATCATATAATAAACCATTTTTATACTTAACAAAGTCACCCAAGCATGGGACTCCATCCTGACAGCAGAACACTAGGTGTGTTAAGACACTTTAAAATTCACACACACTGTGTACATCTATGGGTTTGAGAAGGGGCTCTGCTCAGACCCTCTGTTTAGCCTGTACCTTTCCGGTCAGCTTTCTGGGCTTGCCCAGGGCTCAAGGCAGAATGAAGCCTTCAGGCCCCTGGTCAGATGAGCCATCCTACATGGAGGTGCAGAGTGGCACCCCTGGGAGGGGGGCCTGGATGCAGGCTCACTGCTTCACCTGTTCCCTGCCAGGTCATATTTGTATTGTAAAAGCCGTGGGAGGCCAGTGCCTAACCGGAGAGAATGTTGCTCAAACGGTGGCATTCCAGGTTCTGTTGTGTAGAGCAGAGTCTCCCGGGAAGGTGTTTTCCAGCCTCTGTCATGTGAACTCTGTGGGACTTTGGACCTCATCCAGTTCAGTCCTCTGTTTTGCAGATAAGGAGCCTGAGGGCCAGAGGGACCAAGGCTGCCCGCCTGTCGGTGGCAGGGCTGGGGCACCCAGGTCCCCTAACTCCCTGCTTACACGGGAGTCGGCCTCTCTCTGGGGCCAGCCTGCTCAGCTACCGGACACTCCACACCCCCACTGCCAGCCACAGGTGCATCCAAGGGACCAGTCGCAAGAGTCTTGGCCCCTGGCCTCCTCAGGACAGGGTGTGGAGGCAGGGCCAGGAATGCAGAGATCATTTCCCAGCACATGGCTGAACTCAGCCCCCCGGGCAGGACCAGGCTCAGTGCGGGAAGCAGGACAGGTCAGATCGGCCGAGACCGCGTGCCAAGCTGATCGCCTCTGAGAACCCTGCCTCCTCCCTCTTAACTCTCTGGGTGTTTCTCCTCTTGGTCACTTCTCGATTGGTGTTATTTTTGCTTCATCTTATCTGTTTCCTTCCAGGTCCAGCTTTAGGGCGCGGCTGCCAGGCCTTAGGAGCCTTTGCAATGGTTTTGTATTTCTGTAGACACCAGATATAAACATATTTATATATCTGTGTCCCTCCCCTGCTCCCCCAGTTCACAAGCCCGATGCACACTCTACACGCAGGCCACTCTGACCTCTGACCCCGTGTTCCATGTGGCAGGAGGCCCCGCCCCGGGCCAGGTCCTAGGTCATGGCTGCTGGCTGTCTGTGGCGGAAGTCCTTGGTTGTTCTCCCTCCCCTCCTCCTGGCTCTAACCATTCTGTCCGTCTATCTCGTCTCGTCCTCAGTTTCCAAGCAATGTCATGAAGGGCTTCCTTTCCATGCCTAAAAGGAAACAATATGTTTTTGGAAAGAGGTGGGGTTGGAGTCGGGGTTCCGGGACGGCTTGGGGCCCTCAGCCTTCGGGGCAATCAAGGGATTGGTTGTGATCACAGACGTTTGGGAGCCTCAGTCATGCTGGACCCTCTCCCATTAGAGGCAGACAGGCCCCGGGGCCTGGGACCTGCTGGCCACGTTTTGTTTGGCGGAGACGCTGGGGCCAGCAGTGGAGTCGAACCGTATTGTTTCCCTTTGAGGCCAGTCCTGGTCCTCGTCCCCATCCACAGCTCATGCTTTTTGATTTGCATCTTTTTTTTGCATGGACATGCCGAGTAGTGATAAGCAGGGTTTTCTGTTCTTCCGGGCATCTCTGGTCAGACTCTTCTCTTTCAGATCCCGTGTAAGGTCGCTAGGTTCAGGTGTGTCATTGCTGTGTCCCTTGAGTCCTAAAATGAAGGGCGTGACCGAGGTGTGCAGGGAGACCTAGCCCTGTGAGGAGGCGGCGCCGTGGCCGCAGGGCGGCAGGTAAGGACACCCTGGTCTCTGTACCTAGGTCGGTGCAAGACGGCAGCCAGTGCGGCCGGGAGAAGCTGGAGCTCGTCCTGTCCAACCTGCAGGCCGACGTCCTTGAGCTGCTGCTGGAGTTTGTCTACACGGGCTCCCTGGTCATCGACTCGGCCAACGCCAAGACCCTGCTGGAGGCAGCCAGCAAGTTCCAGTTCCACACCTTCTGCAAAGTCTGTGTGTCCTTTCTCGGTGAGCCGCGGGGAACAGTGCTGATGTGCAAACAGTTCAAAAGCAGCAAAGGATTGAGAGGGCAGGGCTGTGCGTGCCCGGCCAGACCGCCTCGGGGGATAGCTGGATTCCACAGCGGTTTTAAGGTGGTAATTCGGATAACTGTGCACAAAGGCCTCTGCTCACTGGCGGACAGAGATGTTCTCTGCATTGCTCCTCTGAGGGCCGCAGAGGCCACACTGGGACCCCGGGCAGCCTTGCGAGGACAAATGGACCGAGAAGGCTGCGTGAACGGTCTGTTCATGGGGAGCCTGTGCCCTGGCCTCACAGCCCTGCTCTCTGAACACTGAACAAAGTTGCTTCTGTTAGACCCACCCCAGAGAACACACTCACTTACAGTTTGGAGCTGCCCAGTTTGGTGAGAGCAGGGAGAGGGAGGGACAGAGACAGGAGTCACCAGAACCGGCCTGGGTGTGGAGTGAGAGAGCTGGGGATGGGAGCAGGCCAGGTGGGGATGGCCAGGGGCCTGAGATGTGACCTTGGGGGAATGAGCCATCTAGAAGAGTCAGGAACCACAGCTCCTGAGTTGGGCCCACAAAAGTGATGGGCCTCCTGGGACCCAGACACGTCTAGACTAGAATAACCATTAGTCGGATCTCAGGAGCTCTGGCCAGACTGACCCCAGGTCTGGAGGTCAGGTTGGGTGAGGCCGAGACCCATGGGAGGTGGTGGGTGGGCTTATAAGGGGTGTCACTGCTGCCATGACTCTAAGGTAGAAGGCTGTGACCCCAGCCGTGCCTGTCACAGTTATGGCAGACACCATAAGCCTCAGTGTGACCCCCAGGCCTCAGTGTGACCCCCCCCCCCCAAGCCCAGGCCTCTTTCACTCACAGGCACTGAAAAAGGTCCGAGCCTGGCACTGACACTCCACACCTCAGTCTCGGTCCTTCTGCCGGGACCTGCCGGAGCAGAGGGGGGCCCCGGGGAAGTCAGTATGAGCCGGGGCAGAGAAAAAGCCAGAAAATGGATCTGAAGATCCAGGAACACGGGAAATGGGCTTGTGGGGACTCTGAATGCTGAAGGCAGGTCACGAAGACATGAGCTCAGAGAGGGATCCAGAGTGATGGTGACCCCTTCCAGGGCCCTGCAGTCAGTGGTCCCGTCCTGTGCTCTTGCCCCCAGAGAAGCAGCTGACGGCCAGCAACTGCCTGGGGGTGCTGGCCATGGCCGAGGCCATGCAGTGCGGCGAGCTCTACCACATGGCCAAGGCCTTTGCGCTGCAGATCTTCCCCGAGGTGGCGACCCAGGAGGAGATCCTAAACATCTCCAAGGATGACTTCATCGCCTACATCGCCAATGACAGCCTCAACACCAAGGCCGAGGAGCTAGTGTACGAGACCGTCATCAAGTGGATCAAGAAGGACCCCGTGTCCCGTGCCCAGGTAGGGCCTGCCCCACCCCCACCCGGCTTGCCCCTTCTCCCTCACAGTACAGGGATGGTGTCTGGAGCAAGGGGCCAGGAAGTTAGCGGAGGCAGGGCTGCCTGGTCTGACCAGCGATGGGAGCATCTGAGAGCCAGCAGGCCCGGGTAGGGAGGCTGGACCAGCTCCCATGGGTGCAGAGAGGTGAAAGGGGATGAGAGATGAGAAATCGGGCACTAGAGGGTTCTCTAGGGCTGGCATTACACCTGAAGGAGACCCAAGCCAACCGAGAGGCCTCAGGGCCAGGTGGGCAGCACCAGGGCCCTGCAGGGAGAGAAGCGTGTGCCTGAGCCAGGGTGCCCTGGGCTCCCGTGAGCTCAGACCCAGCAGGAGGAGCCCCACCCGTGCTCTGGCTGTTGAGAGGGTGGAGAGCACCCGGACAAGTGGAAACCACGCTGGAGACAGGAAACCACTGCTCGCCTGATGGGAGGGAGGGTGAGTCCCTCGGGGGGGACAGCTGAAAAAATCAGAGCCGGAGTCCAGGGCAGAAGGAAAAGAGGGCAGGGTCCCCAGGAGGGCCCCTGAGTTACAGGAAGTCAAGCACAGCCCAGCAGGATCTCCGGCTGACGGCCTTGCTTAGAACGGCATTACCTTGGTTCTAACGTGTGAGGCGCCCCTGGCAGTTAGTGCAGACACACAGGTAGCTCCTAGGAGAGCTCAAAGTCCCCCCAGAGAGCAGCAAATGGGAGGACGGAGTCAGGGAGGCAGGAGCCCAAAACCAGCTGAGGCAGCTGAGTGACACATGACAGGGGCTACTTTGTTGCGTGTGGAACAAGAAGAGGCATGAGGGAGGGAGGGATGGGGCGGGCGCGGGCATCCACAGCCTTGGGTGGATACAGGATGCAGAGATGGCTCTCCACCCCTGCCCCAGCCACTGGGCCCGGGAGAAGGTGGTCCTCTGACTGATCAGGCGGGGACGGGGCAAGATTCATTTTCAGAGGAAGGAGGTCAGGTTGGGCGGCTGTAATAATGACCACCACCGTCCACCACAATGCCCAAATCTGTCTCCAGCCCAGACCTCTGCCTTTGACTGTCTACTGGACACCTCCAGCCCATGTCCCCCAAGCCCCTCTAATTCATAAACCCCCAGACCTACACATCTTGCTGTGTTCCTTATTTCAGTTCTGCCCATTACCCATGGCAGAAGTTGAGAGTCCTCCCACACCTTCCACCTCCACTTGGCCACACACCACTGCCACTTGTGCCTCCTCTTACGAGAGCCAGCTTCTCTCTCTCCCCATTCAAGGCCCCTGATCTCACCAGGATGACTGCAGTCATCTCCTGAGAGGTTTCCCTGCCTTCAGTCTCCTCCTTCCAAATTCATTCCCACCCTGCAACCTGGTGGTCTTCCTAGAAGCATGTTTGGTCCTGTAATTTCTCTGTTTAAAACCCCTCATGAGGGAATTCCCTGGCAGTCCAGCAGTTAAGACTCAGCGCTTTCACTGCAGAGGGCACGAGTTTGATCCCCGGTCCAGGAACTAAGATCCCACATGCCACGTGGCACGGCCTCCCAAAAATTTTTTTAATAAAACTTTTAAAAATAAAAATAAATAAAGTAAAACCCCTCATGAGTGCTCCCATCCACTCTGCAGGAAACACTACACAGCCCTTGGCAAACAAGGCAGGAGGTCAGTGGAGGCCAGTGCCTAGCTGACCTCTCCAGTCTCATTTCTCCCTGTCTGCTGCCCAACACCCAGCAGAAGCCTTCTGCATCCAGCTCCATAGAATCCCCCAAATGCAACACTCTCTTTCACACTCCGATGCCTCTGCGTGTGCTTTGAATCCCTCCTCCTCCCCCTCCCCCCCCCACCCCACCACCCCACCCCCGCTCCGCCTTAGGCCTGGAAAAGTTGGCAATCCTTCCACACCAGGCTCAGATGGCATCCACTCTGGGGAGCCTCCTCTCCTGCACTCCCACAACCCCTAACTAGACTCTTGCTTTGGGAAGAGTCCTTTTATGCGATGGATCCCCTCCCCACCCTTAAACTGTGTATACCTGGAGGTCAGGGACCAGGTCTTATTGGTCTTTGCACCCCCAATAGCACACTCAAGGCGTGGCAAAGAGTGGTCACCAATTAGTTGTTGGATGAAACTAAAATACAGTGATGAGCAAAGAGTTTGACAGACAAGAGGGAGATTCACATCAGTCCATGAAAAGCCTTTAATGCAGGTGAGGGCATCCAATGGGATGCCACGAAAGGGGTTTGCCGGTGACGGGGAGGCACAGGTTCTGATGGTTATGACTCGCAAGCTCGATGATCACCATCCGCTCTCCTGGGCCCTCCCACCCCTTCCTGAGCTCCTGCCCCACCTCGTCAAGGATCAGGATCCTCATTTCAGTCCGCTGCAGCCTGGTGTGAAGCAGAGGCCCACGACCTGGGTGGAGTCAGGGAGAAGGTGCTCAAGAGACTGATGGATGGTCCACCCCAGGGTCAGACCTCCCCCTTCCTTCCCTCCTCGCCTCCTGTTGCTGGGAGCGCCCGTCAGCTCTGCCTAGGCTGGGGTGAGCAGTGTCGACACTCCCGAGCCAAACGCACACTCGAATTACCCATTTTGCCCAGTCCCACACCTCTCCCTTCTTCCTTCTCAACACGACTCACAAGAGGCGGCGCCACCTTATAATCTAAGAAGATCCCATGTCTCCTTGACCCCGCAGTACTCGGCGGAGCTGCTGGCCGTGGTCCGCCTCCCCTTCATCCACCCCAGCTACCTGCTCAACGTGGTTGACAACGAGGAGCTGATCAAGTCATCGGAAGCGTGTCGGGACCTGGTCAACGAGGCCAAACGCTACCACATGCTGCCACACGCCCGCCAGGAGATGCAGACGCCCCGAACGCGGCCCCGCCTCTCAGCAGGTACGGCGGGATATGCCCCGAACCCCCGAAGGCAGGCACCATGCCGTCAGCCCAGCTCTGCGTGGTCCCCCAAGGAGGCGCCAGGCACAGATGCTGACACAGTGTCAGGCTATCCCAAGGGTGCCCATCCGTGTCCCTGCAGGTGTGGCCGAGGTCATCGTTTTGGTTGGGGGCCGTCAGATGGTGGGGATGACCCAGCGCTCGCTGGTGGCCGTCACCTGCTGGAACCCGCAGAACAACAAGTGGTACCCCCTGGCCTCACTGCCTTTCTATGACCGCGAGTTCTTCAGTGTAGTGAGTGCCGGGGACAACATCTACCTTTCAGGTGAGGCCCCTCAGGGCTGGGCTGGGGACCGGGCACAGACTTCCCCAGGGGGCCTCTCCCCACACCAGGGTTAAGGAAGGCCAAGGCCACAGGTGTCTACTTTGCAGGGGAAGCCTTCTCCTCCTGCCCCCCGGGGCTGCGCCTGCACAGCCTGGGACCCTTCCTCACTCCCTGCCCACTCTCTGGACCTCCCATACTGCCCACAGGTGGGATGGAATCAGGGGTGACGCTGGCCGATGTCTGGTGCTACATGTCCCTGCTCGATAACTGGAACCTCGTCTCCAGGATGACGGTCCCCCGCTGTCGGCACAATAGCCTTGTCTATGATGGGAAGATTTACACCCTCGGGGGACTTGGCGTGGCAGGCAACGTGGACCACGTGGAGAGGTAAGGAGGCCAGAGTCACGACAGGGGCGTCCTCTCACATTCCCCGAGAGCTAAAAGCACATCACTCCTCCTCCCCAAACCCCACCCAATTAAGACCCACTGGAGACTGGACTTTTATTTATTTATTTATGGCTGTGTTGGGTCTTCATTACTGTGCGCAGGCTTTCTCTAGTTGAGGCAAGCATGGGCTACTCTTTGTTTCGGTGCCCGGGCTTCTCATTGCGGTGGCTTCTTTTGTTGCGGAGCACAAGCTCTAGGCACGGGGGCTTCAGTAGTTGTGGCTCATGGGCTCAGTAGTTGTGGCTCGCAGACTCTAGAGCACAGGCTCAGTAGTTGTGGTGCATGGGCTTAGTTGCTCCGCAGCATGTGGGATCTTCTCAGGCCAGGGATCGAACCCGTTGTCCCCTGCACTGGCAGGCAGATTCTTAACCACTGCGCCACCAGGGAAGTCCTGAGGCTGGACATTTAAAGGCCATAGTCCCAGGCTCTTCACACACAGCAAAGGGAGAGGACCGGGGATGGTGGAGTAGAAGCAGGAAGGGTAACAACTGCCCAGCCACCGAGACGGGACACTCTTGTCCCATTCAGGGGGCCAGACAAGCTGGAGGCATGAGAGCCAATGGTGCAAAAACACAGGATGGGCTTGGATGCCCTGACCAGGCAGTTAGGGAACTTACTGGGACCGGAAGCAGCAGCCCAGTGACTGGCCAGGATGTAGGGCTAAGCTGGAACCAATGGTCCAAACGTGCACCACGCCAGTGGCTGTGCCTTCATGTTCCTGCCACGTGGAGGTGACACACGAGGGAGCTCCCTTCCTCCCTCCCTCCCACACATCCCAGGAAATCTGCATGTAACCCAGGGAAGGGTCACTGCACACAGGCCTGGCCAACCCTCTAGAATTCTCTAGAATTCTAGAATGTAAGTCATGTGTATAAAGCCTGCCCTCTGCTGGAAGCTCCAGGCTGGCTTCCTCACCTCGGCCCTTTAAAGTTGGCTGCACCTAGTGGAGGGATCATGTGTAGGCAGGAGGGGAATAGGCTGGAGGCGGGCGCTTCTCTGGGTGGAAACAGTCTTTTCCTTTGAGACGGGGAAATGGATCATGCAGAGAACAGACACCTTGGAGAGAAACTGTAGAAAGAGCTCAGACAGCTTTGTGAGTCAGCAGCAGGATGGGGGAAACTGCAGGGCAGTCCTGCTTTTGGAGAATCTAGTGCCCCAGAGAGTGACAAGTTAGGCTGAACTGGCCCCAAGTTCCAACCCAGGGGGTCACGGGTCAGGTCACCGGAGCCCTCTTCCCACATTCTTCCCGCACCCTGGCCCACCCCCCGGCCCCCGTCATCAGCTGCCGTGGAAAAGCACATCTTCCCGTGTGACAGCTTCTCGCCGGTAGAGCCACACAAACCCCTCAGTTTGTATTTTTCCCTCAAAGGCTAATTGGACACTTGATAAATGTTACGGCAAAGATGGTTTCAGAGTGAGACAGGCTCTGGATTTTCACTGTGGGCTTTTAACTCCCCCAAGTGGAGCTCAGAGATGGCTCAGTAACAACATTTAATTGTCATATTGATCTGAAGATAATGGGGAATCCCCGTGTGATTATGAAGATATTAATACTGCCGTTGAACCTGGTTCAGCCCTGATGCCGACAGCCTTCAGTGGGACCCACTGCACACCCATCACTCCCCAAGCTTTCCAGAAGCACCAGGTTCCACTCGTTTGTGATCCACTATACACACACGAAAATGAGACATTTTCTATGTAGGAGTAAACTGAGCGAGATCTGTCATCCTGTCTTGCTCTTGTCAGCTATTTTTAATCTCCTAAGATGCTGATTACTCATTTTGCAAACTTGTTGATAAATACAGGGATTTGTTCAAGGATCAAATGCACAAAGAAGGGGAACAAACTCCACTCCTGTTGGGCCCAGGAGCAGTTCGCCAATGCCCAGGAGCAGCCTGTACCAGCCTGCCCTGGCAGCTGGCTAGGCCTTTGTTCCGCTGCAAAACATCAGCTGGGGCACAGAATGAGCAAGACCACCCTGGGAAGCCCAGGAGATGGAGGAGCAGTCCAGGACATGGTGCCCTGAGGCCTTCCCTAGTCCACTGGGATCTGTCAGCCGTCCTTGTATGGACAGGACACAGACCTGAAGACTCTTGGGTGGTGGGTACATGGAAGGGGTGCCCACTGCTTCCCAAGGAGCATAGCTAGACCCCCTTTGGTCAAGTCAATTTCTGTGCCACACAGTGGCAATGATGAGAATTCAGGGTGACAGGAAGGTCGGGGGAATGGGGACAGACACGAGGACACTTTGTTCCCCAGGAAGCACTAATGGTACAAATTGCTCTTATATTGATAATGAATGAGATGTATGGTGCATTATAATTACCTTACTGTATTGCAGGACTAGAGCAAGATTATATAATTATAGTTTAAAACAACAGTGTAATATACAAACCTGTATTATATCATTATATAAATAACTGGGTCTAATACTTTATAGCAATATATTGCAGTAGCTGTGGTTACTGGATAAATGATAGCAGAGCGCCGCACTCCGCGGGGTCATTTGCATGTCATTAGCATATCCTTCTCAAGCAGGAAGCTGACAGATTGAGCTGACGGGAGGGCTTGTGGCTTGGCAATCAGCCACCTGGAATAACAAGAAATTCACGTTTGGCAGAATGTGCCATTATACCGAAAGCCTGAAGACTAACAGCCACATAATCTTCCACTGTCTCCCAGCTCCTTCTGCAGGAGCTCTTTGGATCTCTGCCACATCGGCTTAAAAAACAGATATCTGAACTTCTGCCACTGTCCAAAAAGGCACTTATTCCATTGCCTATTAGCCACGTATCATTCGTTTGGGGCTTAATTGAATCAGCCCCTGCTCCCCTTTCAGGTACTTGAGCTTCTTCTCAAATCCTGAGTCTGTGCAAGCACAGAGCTGGACGTCTCACAGCCAGGGGCACCAGCTAGGAGATACCATCTTCCTGGGTCACCTAGCTGTGACCATGCAATGGCTCATGCCCCAAGGAGGCTCACAAGGAAAAGTGGGCCCTGTGTGCTTCCCGGGAAAGGTGTGCTGGGAGAATCCCAAGTGTGGTGGTGCAGCAAGCCCCTGGCGGAGGCCCCGCCTTGGGTCCAGAACCCACGAAAGAGCAGTGAACAGCGTGGTGAGCCGTAGATGGAAGATCCAGAGTGAATGCTTGTGAGGGTGGCCCTCAGGGAACAACTGAGAGACACAGCTGCCCCACTAAGAAAGACCTCAAAGATCCCGGTTCAGTGGCCCATTTGCTTAATGCCAAGTCTACTCTTGCCATCAGCTGTGTCTGTTCTCACGTTTTCCCTGCCCTGCCTGGAACTCATGTTCTATCACTTCTCCATCCTCTGACTCTGCCACTTTGTCCTGCACCACAGATCTTAGAGATCTGGTCAAGCCTGTTCAATCCTACCCTTTACCATCACCACGCCTGCCCTCTGGGGGCTGATTGCTGGTGGAGAAAATCACATGGTCTTGTAGATTGGCCCCACTGTGTATTGAAGTCCTCCAACCTCTACTGGATCCTCATGGTGCAGGGAATTTTTTGTGTTTCCCTTGTCAGCCGTTTCTCCCACTCTCAAGAGTGTGCGTCTCCCATCTTCACCTCTCTCCTCAAGGCTCTTACCCCACAGACTCCTCCAATACTTGACTCCCTGCTTCACAGAGAAAATGGAGCCATCAATCAAGAACTCTCTCTTTTTCCTGCCATTACTCCTGCATATGTCCTTATGCTCATGCCATCCTTGCCTTCCTCTCTCATGCCTAAATGGCCACCACTTCCCTGTCTACTCTGGATCCAATTTGCATCCAGCTACCAGGAGCCTCCCATCATCAGCTCTCCCCTCTCTTTCATATATAGTTCATCGTTCCTTATCCACTTGGACTCCTTCCTATCAGCATGTAAACATAATTAAAACTCCCCCCCCAAATTAAAATAAAACCCATGCTGTGCTGGAGCTGGTTCATACTGGTTCATTAGAGCCCACTGTTAAATCTTCAGGAACTCTGCAAGTCAGTTGTTAGCTACAGAGATTATTAAAAATTAAGTCATATAAACTTAGAATTAAATTATTTAAAAACAAAGGTAATCCATACTCAAAACTCATCACTGTCTTAATTTTTTTACTACATTTTACTACTACCTATGTTCTGGAGGTTGTATGTGTCCACTGCATCTGTACGTGGGGGAGATTCTGTATCCTGGGGCACTACTGGGCATCTCTTCCCAACCCCACATTCAGTGATGTCCCATTGGTAGCTTGAAATCAGCCATGATGAAAGGATTTACATTACAGAAATCAGCAAATGCTACACACCAGGACTTTCTTCCCTGGAGAGCTGGTTGTTAAACATTTATCAGCAAAACCCCTCTTAGCTCCATAGTCCTTTCTAAGTCCCACCTTCTCTGTCCATCTCCCCAGCAAAGTTTCATCCAAGAGACGTCTCCACCAGCCAGCTCCACTGCCTGGCTTCCCGCTCCCTCCTCCATACACAAATAGCCCTGCACCTCCCGTTCTACATATGGTGCCCTTGACATGACCACCAGTGACCTGTTGGGGACTTCCTGACCTCCTGTCACATCCTCTGTGCTGCAGCTTTGCCTCTTGTCACATCACCACTCCTCTTGGACTCCTCTCAGCTCCCCTCATACAGGCCGGCATCTCCTCAGTGTCCTCAACCCATCCTCACCCCACACGCTCCCTGTGAACTACCTCGTCTTCAGTTTCCATCTATGTGCCCATGATCCCAAAGCTGAATATTTAATCCAGACCTAAATGCCAACTACCCCTGCACATCCCCAATTTGTTACCCACAGATACTTTAAACTTCCCATGAATAAAACCAAAATCATCCTCCTCCCCAAAACTCTCCCAACCTCGATTCCCTGTCCCATGAGTAGTGCCAGTTTCCCAAGCCAGAGACGCTGAGGCATCCTCAGCGACTCCCTGAAATGAGACATCAATTCATGCTAAACCTTATCAGTTTACCTCTCCTTCTGTTCCCACCTCCTTCCTTGGTCCAGGCCACTATTCCCCCAGTTTCCAGCCCATGGGCTGTGTATGTAGGAGATGCCCAGTGCCAGGCTGCTGAATGAAAGAGTAGGACTGAGCTGGACAGAGAGGGCTGAAGAGGCCCGGAAGCTGGGGAGCTGATAGAGGTTTCCACAGACAGACAGGAGCCCCCCTGAGGTTCAGGAGGGAGGCTGAGAGGGCCGGTTTGGGCTAGATCCTGGGTAGCCTTGAGTGATTCATCCCAAGTGCCCTCCACTGTGTGATCTCGGGCTACACCGAGGGCAGGAAGTGGGTGGTGGGGCTCCCCCGTGTCTGCTGCCTTGCTTGGGGCCCCTGCCCTGCATGAGGCCCATCTCTGATTCTGGCTCTTCTTCTCCCCTCTCAACAGGTACGACACCATCACCAACCAATGGGAGGCGGTGGCCCCTCTGCCCAAGGCAGTGCACTCGGCAGCAGCCACAGTGTGTGGAGGCAAGATCTACGTGTTCGGGGGCGTGAACGAGGCGGGCCGAGCTGCAGGCGTGCTCCAGTCTTACGTTCCACAGACCAACACATGGAGCTTCATCGAGTCCCCGATGATTGGTGAGAACCAGCTGCCTCCTCGGCCCAGGATCAGGGCAGCGGCCCCACCTCATCGCTCTAGTCGGTGTCAATATTCCCAAACCCAGAGGGCGGGCTGAGCCCAGGGGTTCTGCAGACCCAATCCAGGGGGGTGGGAGGGGAGGGGAGGCCCAAGCTCAGGTGCAGCTGAAGCTCCCACTCCCTGGACAAAGGGCAAGCTGGTCCGTGCCAGGTGGCTCCTGGCCCCAGCCTTGTTCTCAGGCCAACCAGTGATGTTGGAGGTCTTTGCAGCTCCCGTCCCCTGCAGGGCCTGCTGGGATGGAGGAGGGGAGGGGGCCCAGCGGAGGGCCCTGACCTGCCTGCCTGCTCTGCTCTCCTTGCAGACAACAAGTACGCCCCCGCCGTCACCCTCAATGGCTTCGTTTTCATCCTGGGTGGGGCTTATGCCAGAGCCACCACCATCTATGACCCTGACAAAGGGAACATTAAGGCGGGTCCCAACATGAATCACTCTCGCCAGTTCTGCAGGTGAGGAGGCTGGGCCGGGGAGGAGGAGGGCGGGGGAAGGGACAGCAGGAGGGGTTGGTGCATGATGACTGACCACCATCCGATGACCAAGGCGGTGCCTGGGCCCAGAGCAGCACCAGCCTCCGCCAGCCGCGGGTGTGGGTGTTCGTGCAGAGTGTGAGGCGCCCCAAAAGCCTGACCCTGTAGCTCCAGCTGACCCCGCCTCCAAGCTGCACAGGAAGGGCTTCCTACAGACACCGGCCCCAGGTCCTTAAGGCCACACCTTCTCTCAGTGAGAGGTGAGGGTGGTGCTATGAGGTCAGCTTCCCCCCAGGACCGCCTGCCCGGTCACAGACGAGAGGCAGCAACAGGCCAGAGCTGTGTGATACCCTACATGGGACAGGTGGCTTTTGGGGGAGTGCCCTGATGGCACGCATGATCCTGATGGCTCTTTGGAGCTGGACCCAGTGAGGCACAAGGCACAGCTGCCCTGGAGTCCCGCAGCTGACTGGGCAGAAACACACCCAGACCAGCCCCCCAGGAAGAGAGAGGTAGAGGTCGGAGTGTGGCCTGCTTCCCGGGGCGCTCTGGCCCAGAAAAATTAACCACCCTGGGCAGCGAGACACACACCCTGCTCTTCTAGCCCCACCCTTTCCTGGACTAAGAGGAACTAGGGAGAAACTGGGAACCGCAGAGACCCCATTTGCAGCATTTCCATAACAGAGCCTTCCTGAAGACATCTTGTACCTGTGCAGAGGTGATCCCTGAATCCTCGGTGTGGCAAGAGCATGAAGCATTTATTGAGTGCCTCCTGTTTGTGTGGCACAGCTAGGAAAGCCACAGTCTACCACTGACCTCTTACGTGACCTTGGGCAAATAACTTCCCCTCTCTGGGGAAGTTCTACCTATGAAACACGCCCTTGGACTAGATGAGTGCTAAGTCCCTATTAGTATGAAGATGCTACAGTTCTTGAGCCCTGCTTTCATGTCACATATCCTGCATGGTGGCCGTGTGCAGGGCAACTCTGAGAATACTGTCCAGTGATAAAGACAGTCGGAGTGTGGGCATGGAGAGACGATGCCTGAGGGGAGATTTAAGCTGGGTCTTGCAAGAGAAGCAGGGAAAGGATATGCCACAAGGGGAGAAGTGTGAGGGGCCCAGACGGCATGGAGCTGCAAGAGAAACAGCTGGGGGCTTCAGTGTCTGGGAGGACGTCTAGATACACATGTTCTGTCCAGGCTCAGATTTTCAGAAATGGGTGGAGACTTTGGAAGGGTTTCTGTTCAATTTCAGGGGACAGCCAAGAAGAAATGGCCATTAGCGGAAATGAGAGAGAACTCGGGGCTGGAAGCATAGATTTGGCATCCGTGTGAAGGGGTAACTGGGATGCAGTGAGATAGTAAGTGCAGAGTAGCAGAGAGCTGCCCGAGACAGCTTGACCAAGCCCGTGAGTGTGGCACAGGGAAGGTGCCCGGGCCACCGTCGTGACGCTGCAGAGAGCATACGGGGCCCTTGCAGCCACGGGCGGGCGGCAGTATCAGGTCACACGTGTGAAGGAATCACAGCAGGAAGTTCTGACTCTGAGCACCTGGGCAAGGGTGAAATTCCCAGTCGAGTGACTGATGCTCAGTTACAACTTAGCTCCTTATTATCCTGTCTGCTATCATTCCGGCGCGTCATGTTCCCAACTGGATTTGAGTGGTAGGAAGGCTCTGTCCCAGCAACACCAGAAAGATGCTCCATAGAGACCCAGTGAACTGAGCCAAGCGCCTGTACACAGAGGCTGCTCATCTCCCAGCCGACCTGAGTCAGCCGGGCAGGTCCTGGGACACCCAGTATGCATCAGTGTCGCCCACAGCTTGGAGGGTAGTATAGCATGGCGTCCTGATTGGTCCTGGAGGAAAGGTGTTTTTCTTACCCCCGCTGAGGTCAGAGGGCAAAGAAGAGCAGCAAGACCCCACATGACGTTTGCAAAAGGGGAGAGTCAGCCTGCGACAGGACAGGGTGCCGGGAATCTATCTCCAGGTCCCAGGTGGAAATCCAGTGTCTAAGTCTCTCCTCGCTTTCTCTGACAGTGCTGTGGTACTCGATGGCAAGATTTATGCAACTGGAGGCATTGTTAGCAGTGAGGGGCCTGCCCTGGGCAACATGGAAGCCTATGAGCCTGCAACCAACACGTGGGCCCTCCTCCCCCACATGCCCTGCCCCGTGTTCAGACACGGCTGCGTCGTGATAAAGAAATATATTCAAAGTGGCTGACATCAGCGGAAAGCCCACGCCGAGACTGTGGACAGACACATCTGGTGAGGCAAATGCTACTCACAAAGATCAACTTTCAGCAACACCAATAAGAGGCCGACCAACACAATCAAGGAACTCACTACGCTACACATTTTGAATACCGTCTACATTGAATGTAGGAAATCATCCTCGCCTTTGGGGAAAATGAGGGAGTAGCCTCCGGGCAGCAGGAACCGCGACCGAGCGAGCGAGCTGGGCCTCGGGGCTCCTGCAGAGGCACTTGCTCTGAACGGAGGCGCTCACTCTGCCCGGTGCAATAGTTTCACATATTTTTCAACTGGGAGAGAGAAGCCGTTTTTTCCTTCCTGCAGGGCAAGCTTGATCCCCAGCCAACCATAGATCAGTTATCCTATGACAATATTAGGCGTCAGGCTCTCTTGGAATAAGATCAAAGTGTCCTTATCACTTTGATTCCTACTTTTGTTTTTAACCAATCTACGCTTTCAGTGGCCGAGGGAAAACAAGGGACAATACTATGTATGGGGCCCGAGGCCTAGGAGGCTGCTGGTCCCCCACTGGGTCGAAGATAAGTCCAGGCTCTTTGCGGAGCCAGATGTGACTGGAGCGGCGGCAGCCATGGGGACAGCTAGGGAGAACCGTCTGTCCCTTCACAGGGTTTCCTACCATGCTTTTGCTGGAGAAGGACAAGGTGATTGTGCTAGCTTTCTCTTATCCCTTATGAATTATTTAGATTTCCAAGGCATTTTCTTGATAAACAAAAGGCTATTTTTAAGTACCGAGAGAAGGAGGTGGCCACGAGAGGGATAACGCGGGAATTCCCAAAGCTCTTTGTAGGTAGTGCCAGAGTGGGGCATTTGCTCTAATTTTTCTATGTTCAGAATAGAGGATCTCTCCTGGGTGGGGGGTGAATACCCCCGTTTTATTTTTAGAAAAAAGTAACTCCCAGACAGCCCCGTAAAAGCCGTGCCTCGCGGAAGCACTGTCATAGAGAGACAACTCTGCTCCTGAAGGAAACCAGTTCTGGCTCGTGATACCAGTTCAGCTCCCTCCATGAGGTAAAGCTGAGGACCCAGGCCAGGTTGGAAGGGAAGGAGGGAGAATACATGTCTACAAAGCACAGGAGACTATTTTTGATATTTATAGCTATATATTAAGGCACCTGCCACAAAGAGCTCTCAGGATGGGGACAGCCTTCTCAGACGAGCCGTGACAGCCAAGGCCTGAGGGGCAAGAGGAGAATCGCTCTTCTAGTAGCATCTTAACCCCAGCAGGGGGGCCAGAAGGGAGGCCACCCCGTGGCTCACAGAGGAAGGCCTTCCCTCTAGTCCTCAGACCCTCAAACCTCACGTGGTGACCAGTTTCCATTCCAGGGCACGAAGGAGGCAGCCGCCACTGCTGTGCTGTTTCGCTGAAGTTGGTACCAAATACACATTTACCATTTTTATACCTGGTAAGTCGACTTGCCGTCATTTCATCATAAAAACCACTTATAAGGAGAAAAGGACAGGACACGCTCTCCATCTTTCAGTATTTAATGACACAAAGTCCCGATGTCGGGCATCAACTTCTAGCACGACAAGTGTGGCTCCCACCTGGACAAGATACCGAGCTTCGTTATGCAGTTTTTAATATTATTATTTATTCTTTTAAAAAGTAATAAGCACAAAACTACATACATTGTATGTCATTTAAAGTATTTATGTCAAACAGGGTGCAAGTGTGAACCCAAGGACTGGAGCACAAGTGTCTAACTGCCTGGGGCAGGGCCATGTCAGCGTTGGTGGGCGTCTACCTCCAAAGGAGGTGCTAGTGGTCAGCGAGACTCAACACAGACGACACTGAAATCCTGTTCTCTCCTCAGTTATCACACTGGAGCAAAACTGGCTATTTCTGTGAATGACATAAAACAGGGTTCTCTGTAACGGTGTTGTACATAGTATATGTTTATTGTTAAGTTCTTGTTATAATAAATATATTTATAGATCTAGACTCGGAAGCCAATGTAATGCCTCTGTGTGCCACTGTCCTTGCCACCGAGATGAGAAACCCCAGTGCAGGCCTGTGCCACCTCTCCCATCAGCTGTCTGGGCTCTGTTACAGACTTGAATGCACATCTTGGTGATCATAAAGGATAGGACTCCTCAGCGAGGGAATGAATGTACAGGGCTGAAAGGCAAGAATAAAGGGCAATTAAAGGTCAAAGCTGAAAGGGACTTGCAAACACTCTGGCATCGTCTCTGAGGATCTCCCTTCAGTTTAAGTGCTCTTATTACACTTGTGCAACTGAAAACTTCAAAAAGTTAGCTTCCCCCTGGTCTGCTTCCTGTGCCAGAGGCTGTCCTGGAGAACTGTGACAAATCCACATGGCAACTCCACGCCATCAGCCTGAGAAGAGACGCAACACCCTTCCTTCAGGAAGAACAAGTTGTGACTGCCATTCTAAAATCCAGTCGGGGGGCCTCCCTGCCTTCTTCAGTCCCGCCTGAGGCTGTTCTCTAACCTGTTGTATAGATCGGCTTTGCTCTCCTAAGGATACCCACGCAAAGCCCAGGGCAAAAGCATAGAACACCAGACGGGATTGCTCCCTCTCTTCCATGGAAAGACTTTAGATTTAACGGATTAGTAGGAGAAGGTAGATTTACCAGCATTTTACCCAAGGGAAGAGCCCCACACCCTTAATCCCCAAATCTCACCAAGACCTAGTACCTCCTTGCAAGAAAAAAATCGGAAGAAGGTAGGTTGGGGTGGGTGGGACTGGGAGTTCTCAGAGAACTTGGCTGAGGCCTTATGATGAGTGGACCACACACTTGCCAAAAATATCTGCACTGGTACCTTCACAACACCAGTCCTAGAGGAAAGGATGAAGAATGTCTAGAAGATTCCAATAACGAAGAGCTAAAATTATAAGCTAAATTATAAGCTAAAATTATAAAAACCAAGCAATTGGACTTCCTGGTGGCACAGTGGTTAAGAATCCACCTGCCAATGCAGGGGACACGGGTTCGAGCCCTGGTCCAGGAAGATCCCACATGCCGCGGAGCAACTAAGCCCGTGTGCCACAACTACTGAGCCTGCGCTCTAGAGCCCGTGAGCCACAACTACTGAGCCCACGTGCCACAACTACTGAAGCCCGCGAACCTAGAGCCCGTGTTTCACAACAAAGAGAAGCCACCACAATGAGAGGCCCGTGCACCGCAATGAAGAGTAGCCCCTGCTCGATGCAACTAGAGAAAAGCCTGCGTGCAGCAACGAAGACCCAACGCAGCCAAAAATAAATAAATAAATAAATTCATTAGGAAAAAACAACAACAAAAAAAAAACCAAGCAATAGTTTTGTTACCTCCTTCTTTCTCTACTCTATTTGCCTAAATCAAAGGAAATATGTTCTCTGGGTCTATGAAGAGTCTGTGTACTTACCATAGAAGGCATGTGTATTTGCTGTTATTAGGCACCCGTGTAACCATGGGGCTCAGAGTCTCTCATGTTGGACTCAAGGCACTACCATCAGACCTGGCATGGATGGTGAGGAAATTCATTGTGACAGCCACAAACAGGAGATGGATCACACTGTGTGTGTGTGTGTGTGAGAACTTAAAAAAAAAAAAACTCAATGCTAAAATAAGAAAACAGGAAAAATATTTGCGGTCCATATGACAAAAGATTAATATCTTTCTTAAAGAGGCCATGTAATTCAATTAGAAACTGTTAAGGGATTCCAACTGTTAAATAGGTCATGAACAGACCCTGCAAAGAGGAAACATACAACAAAAAGTTCAACATTGATAATTATTAAATAATGAAAGTTAAATAATTAGGTAACATCTTTACCTAACTAAATGAGCTTCCTAAACCTAAAAATAAAGGGAGGGGTGAAGGGCGCTGATGAAGAGCAGTGAAACTCCTGTGTAGCACCAAGGGCTCTGTAAACTGAAATGGGTCTCAGAAAGCCATGTGGCAGGCATGTATCAAGAGCCTAAAGAGTACCTGACCCAGTAAATCCACTTCTGGGCGTCCATCAGGAAATAATGCAAACTATGGAAAAAGTCATATAACAACTAGCTCCCGCTTGACACTATTACCAGACACCATGCTAAGCACTTAAAGCACTGAATCCTCATAATTCTACTAGACAGGTACTAAAGACATGCAGCAATATAGAAAACATTAGAAGAGGGGGGGAAAAAGGAAGATTCATATTTGTATATGATTGTGGTTATGTAAGATATGTATATAATGATATATAAGCTATATATATACACACACAAAGATATGTAAAATGTGTATATTAAAATGACCAGATGTACAGTCATAAAACTACTATTAATTGAACTGATGGAATTGTGGGCAATTTTCTTTCTCTCTTCTCCAAAATGTATATAAAGTGATGACATTACTTTTATAATAAAGATATAGATATATATATATATATTTTTTTTAATGGGGAATGAAGGACAGAAAGTAATCTTTCTCCTATATTTTAGTCTGAGAAATTCTCAAAGATCAATTCCTATCTTGGACACCATAATCAATGGAGAAGTTAAAAGGGTTCAGAATAATGTAACAAAGAATTTTGAATTAGAAAATAGATTTCCAGTAATAATCAAGACTTTTTTTTAAAACCTAAAGGCTAGGGGTGAATGGATTATATCTTTCAGTGCGTGAAGATTTGCATGAAACAAATGAACACCACCACTTCCCTGTGTTCTTGGAAGGTCAAGAAGGATGAAAAAGACAACAATAAAGAAGAAAAAATTCTAGTTCAACAAAAGGATACATGTATTAGTGCAAAACTCTGCAATAGGTTACCAGGATCCTTGTGAAGTTCTTTTCTAATTAAACCTCAATAATATATAACATAATTGCATGCATTATTCCATTTTATCCTCTCAGCTACCCTAAAAGGCATAGGGCATCATCTTCACTCTTTAAGAGGAAACAATATCAAGAAAGTTAAGTGATTTGTGCAGTAATAGTTGTGCCCCAGGTGTTCTCCATGCACTATCGCATTTGATGCTCGTCACAATCCTGCAGAGGATGGTTATCCCTGCTGCACAGGTGAGACCACAGGTTCCAGACGTGAAGCAGAGTCCGTCTAAAGCACATCAGTATCCAAAACCCTGCTCAGTGGGCCTCCAGAGAGGCTGTGCTACATCATACGGTCTCTTCAAGGCTGCCTGGAACTGTGTAGCTCTTATGGCTCCAAGACTAAGGCTCCTTCCTCCTCCCCAAGCTACCTCAGACACCTGTATTAAGAAAACAGAGAATTCTGTGACTATAAGAGACATTCAGCTCTGTGTTAGATACAGTCCTCTTTAGAAGCAATTTTTGAAATACCTGGTTAGAGTCTCAATAACACACTGGCTTCCTCCATTGAAGGCTTGGCTTTACACAGGAAACTTGGCTTTGGGGGAAAGAAAGAGGCCTCTGACTAAGATATCATTTCTGCCTCATTTGAAACTCCTCCTGTGAGCCTTCACTCTGCTGTGAAGTCTTAAGGAGTTCCTTACCTTCTTGCTGACCATAAACCTGGTCAGGGAGAGTAAAGGAAAGGGGAGAACAGCATTAACACTGGCTGCACCATCCTCAGTCCCAAAGGGCATACCATGACCTTGCCACCCAAGGAGGTAGAAGGTCAAAGAGCTGACTAAAATGAGGACCCAACTCCAAGAAGTCTGCCTTTTCCACATGATGGCAAAAATTAGACAATCCAAAAATCTGTGTTTATCTTCCCAAATTTATAATCCATGTGCTCTGCTGCCCTCTATGTAACACTTGGCAAGTCACCTGGGTGTCTTTCCTCATGAAAGGTGAGTACAGCCTTTGAGTGGATCAAACTAGGTCAATAAGACTACGTTCTCTGCAGGCAGGGGTCATGTCCTCTTACCTTCCCCCACAGGGCACCTCACCCTGATGAGTAGTGACAGCCAGATTCTATTGGCAGCATGAAAAATGTTTTGAGTTATGAAAAATATAAAGGCAAGGCCACAATTTTGTGCACTGCTTTAGCCATCCCTGTTATCTACAGATGACTAAAGAAACAATAGTTTTTGTTAAAGGGTTTTTATTTACCGTGTGTATAGATTTCCGTCATTCTTGGAGAAGCTAGCCACTGCTAGCGCAAACCTAGGCACCACCGGATCCATCAGCCCTGTCGACTTTGCATCCCTGGTGGTAAAAATCAGTCCTTGAAGCTCTTCAGTTCACTCCCTACATTCTCTGGTACCTCTCTATTACTACTGCCCTATTTTAAGCCCTTATTTCTCCTTAGTTTTGCTATTATATCTTCTTTTCATAGGTTTTATTTAAACAACAGCTTTATTAACATATAATTCACATATGATAAAATGCACCCTTTTAAAGTATATAATTCAGTGGTTTTTAGAATATTCACAGAGTTGAGCAACCATCACCACTATTTAATTGCAGAACATTTTTATCATCTCAGAAAGAAACCTGGGAGTTCAGGGTTTTGGTGGCACAAGCCACCCGTCTCCTTGCATGGCCCTGCAATAAACTTTCCTCTGTTCCAAAAAAAGAGAAACCTGTATCCATTAGCAATCACTCTCTATTTCCCCCACCCCCAGCACATGGCAACCACAAATCTACTTTCTGTTTCTATGGATTTGCCTATTATGGACGTTTCATATAAATTGAATCACACAATATGTGTTCTTTTATTTTTGGCTTCTTTCACTTACCATCGTGTTCTCAAGATTCACCCATGTTGTAGTAGGTACTAGTACTACATTCCTTTTTTATGGCCAAATAATATTCCATTGAAGGGATATATATATATATATATATATATATATATATATATATATATATATATAAATGGATACATTTTGTTTAACCATTCACCAATTGATCAGCATTTGGGTTCCTGCCTCATTTTAACCATTAATAATGCAGCTATAAACAATCGTGTACAAGGGTCTGAGATTAAATAAATTTGGGAAATGCTGGGTTTAACAAAGTTAAACAGGTTTCTTTATGACAGAACTTCTGTGTCAAGAACACAGTAACACTGGGGGAGAATAGATACGTGTATATGTATGGCCGAGTCACTTTGCTGTGCACCTGAAACTATCACAACATTGTTAATCGGCCATACTCCAATATAAAAAAAAAGAACACAGTAACAGTCATTACAATTTTACTGAAGTGGATACACAAGATAGGGTTTTCCAAGCTTATTTGGCCACAAATTGCCCCCCACCTCCCAAATCTAGAAAACTTTTTTTCTTTACTAAATTATGACACAAGCTCAAATAGTTACATGGGATTCTGGGGTCAATACATTCTGTCTTTCATCTTCGAAAGAAGCACATCAGAAAGTAAAGGTAATATTGTGAAATATTCTGAAGCAAATTCTAGTTTAAAATTGTCAAAATATTTCTTAAGAAAAATTGATACATTTTTATATGGTAGCAGAAGACATGAGATCAGTATTCTTTGATATGAACAAAATACTTTTCCTGAATACAGCAAAACATGTTTCACCACAATTTTCTAAGTTCCAAAAAGACTTTAGCATCTCTTACACTGCAATGTAAAAACAATGAAAAAATGGAAATAATCACACAATAACCATTCTACACAACTAAAGTACCCAACCCACACATCTAATGATAGTTGCAAAAGTGTGACCTGACAATTTCTGGAAAAGACTCTTGGGCATTTTGTATTTTATTAATCTTGAATAACATGACAATCTTCTCAACAAGTCAGCTGCAGCAGAGAACAAAGACATCCATCATTTGTCCCATCAATATTTAAAATTCAAAACTTTCACATTAATTCCAATATTCTCATTAAAATATATTAAAACATAAAAATTTTCTATCTAATATCTGTTTAGATTAACATTTGTGTTAATAGTGAGACAAAGTTTCATCCAATTCCAGCTATAAAATCTTGAGCATGTCTCAGAAACAAAGAGCTTTTTGATGATCTTCTGCTTTTTTGTTTCTGTGGATATATGTTTAAGTTCAAACAATGTGGAAATTAAGTGTAAACAAAACATTCCAACGATGTGAAACTGAGTTTTTACAGTGTGATAGGCAATCACTCCTTTCTTTGTTACAAACTCCATTTAAAACAATCTCATTAAAGAAATTTCTTTATTAAACCATGGTAAACTACACAACTGACAGCTTACTGATGTTTCCTTTAAATATGTGAAGTAATTTGAGACTTCCCACCACAAATAACTTTTTCAGTAACATTTTAAGTATAATGTTACTTGTGGATTGTCACATTTCTTTTTAAAAGGACATTCTGTTTGCAAAGGCTTGTTAAAATACTTTGCACTTATTAAAATGCTAAAATAGAAATTTGTAATTATTTCCAACACTTTCCCAAGGAAATTTAAGATATAAGCAAAGTAACTCTACACAATGTTTAGAAATAATGCTATCTCATATCAAAATTAATTTTGCTTTTTTGCCATAATGAGACATTAGAAAAGCTCTGTACTCTACATAGATAGCCATAGACATATGACTCAGGCTATTCATGTGTTTTTTTAATTAATAGCACCAAAGTTTCTTAAACCTGTGGTTTTACTGATGGCTCTTCAGCTACTGTGACAACATAGGATTTTGGAATAATGCTTACTGAGTTACCATTTGTTGAGAAACTGGAAATTTGAGAGCATTTAATAACTTACTAGGGATCCAACATATTAAACTGCACCTGACGCTAGACCTTTTTTTAAAAAAAACCTGTTCTACCTAAGAAATCTTAAACTCTGTGCTCTGACAAAAGTCTCCATCCAATACATTCACGACTCCTCCCACTGTATTTGCTCTTTAGTTTCATTTCAGACATTCAGTCCTTAGATCCTTTCCATTGTCTCCCAATTTAGTAACCCCACTTTGGTTTCATTTCCATTCTTAGCCAGGAACGGAATTCCTCTCCCCAAAGTTACCTCATCCCCCTAACATTCTGGTCCTTCAGTTGGACCAACAAGCCTAATTATAGTCCTAATCCAACCATCAGCCTCCTCTGAGGCTTCATTCGGGGTGACACCTACAAGGGGGGAAAACCCACATTCACATAGGCTGGCACCACTGCTAATACATGGCGCCCACACTCACCTGTGCCCTCACCTTATTCTCATCTGTTCCTGGAGAACTCCCTTCCCTCTTTCCATCAGTGACTTCTAAACCTTCACTTCTCCCCCTTAAATTTCTTACTTAGAACCCCTCACTCTTAGCAGAAGAGCACAACTTTACATCGAAATAACTAATGCGGAGGATGATGGCAAGTGACAATACAGTTTTTTAAATCTTCCTGAATTGACCATTAAAAACAGAGAAACCGGGACTTCCCTGGTGGCGCAGTGCTTGAGAATCCACCTGCCAATGGAGGGGACACGGGTTCGATCCCTGATCCGGGAAGATCCCACATGCCATGGAGCAACTAAGCCCATGCGCCACAACTACTGAGCCTGCGCTCTAGAGCCCGTGCACCACAACTACTGAGCCCACGTGCCACAACTACTGAAGCCCATGTGCCTAGAGCCCGTGCTCCACAACAAGAGAAGCCACCGCAATGAGAAGCCCGCGCACTGCAACAAAGAGTAGCCCCTGCTCGCAGCAACTAGAGAAAGCCCACGCGCAGCAGCAAAGACCCAACGCAGCCAAAAATAAATAAACAAACAAACAGAGAAACCAGGGTAAAACATTCAAAGACTCGTGGATAGCATCTAAAACAAAACTAAGTAACAAGGAATCTCCAGAGCTCCAAATCCCAAGTGAGTGGGGTCAAACCGCTGACACCTACGGGACTGTGGTACATGTGTGAGGACGAAAGCAGAGGAGAGGCACTGGCATCTAAGGAAAGTAAGAACCCGCACAGGTACTCAGGCGGGGAGTGAGGGGGGGCACTGACGAGAGCACCTGACATTGAGAGGAGTTTGCACCCTCTAGTTCTCAGGTGAGGCTAAGTGTTCTGTGGGAACTACTAGCCTTGCGAAAATTCTCAAAACGAATCAGCCAAAGCCCCGTTTCAGGCCCAAACCCCATACTAAGACAAAACTACTAGGGATAGAATCTAAATTGAACAGCACAGGGACAAAAGAGAAATCCAGATAAAATAGGGGAGGGGAACAAAGCAAGCAGATTTCACAGAAATAACGGGAGAGCTCTAGAGCCATAAAATTCAGGCTTCCTTGTAAAAGTTCAAGGAAAGTAATTTCATATAAAAAATGAGGAACTTTTGTGTGGATTGAGGGAAAATCCCACATAAATATATTACAAGAAAAAACTTTAAAAGGAGAAAGCTACCCCTACAGGCAATAAAGGCCCTCCAGAGAAATGTGCCTACAAAATACATGAAAACTATAACCTACTATTTCAAAACAAGCAAAAGAACAAAAAAAATAATAGAAGAATGAAAGAACAATGTAAACCAAAATCAGAAAAACTTACAAAGGATGTGAAATAACTCAGAAAAAAAATCATGTTAGAAATGTACACTAAAGTAGAAAGAACGTAAGAGTCTATTTTAAAAAAAATAGATAATGCCTTAAGACAAACAGAAGGGAAGAAAAGGCAGGAAATTTTTGTTTTTAATAAATTTATTTATTTATTTATTTTTGGTGGGTTGGGTCTTCGTTGTTGCATGCGGGCTTTTCTCTAGTTGTGGCGAGCAGAAGCTACTCTTTGTTGCGGTGCGCAGGCTTCTCATTGTGGTGGCTTCTCTTGTTGCGGAGCACGGGCTCTAGGCGCGCGGGCTTCAGTAGTTGTAGCTCGCGGGCTCTAGTGCGCAAGCTCAGTAGTTGTGGCTCACGGGCTTAGTTGCTCCGCGGCATGTGGGATCTTCCCGGACCAGGGATCGAACCCGTCTCCCCTGAATTGGCAGGCAGATTCTCAACCACTGCGCCACCAGGGAAGCCCAGGAAATTTTTTTAAAGTAACAAAGAAATGAAGACATTCCTGGTTCTGGTTAAGACTGAGTAAGCATACTCCACTGTATCTCTCCCACTGTTTACAACTAAAAGTCCACATAAAACAATATAATTAATTGCTAAGGGCTCTGAAAAATAAACAAAGCATGTGAACTCAGTGGGAAATTCAAAACTCAAACAATGACCCACATAGTAGTGAGTTCCCTGGTTTGCCTTTTATCACCTATATCCCCCAGCTTACACTAGGGAAACCAGAATCTCAGAAGAAAAATGGTCTCTCTACATCCTCCAGACCCAAACCCAGGTGAGCCTCAGTAATAAATCAGCCTCCTCATGGCAGCAGTGATGGTGACATTTTTTCTCTTTCTATCCAGATACGCAGAAAAGGGGGCTTTGGGGAAACTGACAGTGAGGGAGAAGATCACAAAGAGTAGGGAATGGAGAATGAGGCCCTTTAAATTACTGTCTGAGATCCTGAGTTGCACATGCATAGAACTGACCAGGATCAGCGGAGCAAAGGCTGTGAGATCCAAACTACAGCAGAGGCCACCCCCACGTCCTGCTAGTCCGGCCCCTGCATGGTGCACATAGGGAGCTGTATTAGTTTCCTATTGCTGCTATAAAAAATTTCCACAGGTTAGTGGCTTAGGACAACACAAATCTATTATTTTATGGTTCTGGAGGTCAGAAGTCTAAATGGGTCTTATGAGCCAAAATTAAGGTGTCAACAGATCTGTGTTCCTTCCTGGAGCTCTAGAAAAAAATCTTTTTTCCTTCCCTTTTTCGGCTTCTAGAGGCTGCCTGCATTCCTTGGCTCAGGGCTCCTTCCTCCATCTTCAAAGCATATCACTCCAAATACCAGTGGTTGTCTGGGCAGAGAGCAGGGAATGAACAGGTGGAGCACAAGAGACTTTTAGGGCAGTGAAGTTAGTCTTAATGATACTGCAGTGATGGATACGTGTCGTTATACATCTGTCAAAACTCATAGAAAGTACAATACAAAGAGTGAGCCCTAATGTAAACTATGGGCTTTAGTTAATAATAATGTATCTATATTTGCTCATAAATTGTAACAAATGTACCACAGTAATGCAAGATGTTAATAATGGGAAAATGGGGGTGGTAGGTAAGGGGATATAAGGGAACTCTGTACTTTACACTCAATTTTTCTCTAAACCTAAAACTGCACACACACAAAAGTCTATTGTTTCTTTTAAAAAAGCAATGTGCAAAGGAATATCTATAACAACTCCCTTCTGTGTAAGAATAAAGGGGGAAAATAAGAAAATATACATGCAACTTTATTTTAGCAAAAGAAACAGCAGGCAGATAAAGAGAAACTAATGAGGTTGTTTACCTTCCATAGTGGAAGGGATAGGAGCAGTGATACTTCTCTGGATCTAACTATTTTGCACAGTCATGACTTTTGTAAATATGTTAATGTTTTACATACTAAAACACATAAACAACAAGAATAAGAGGGACATTAAAACTGAACACACAAAAAAACCCAAAAGAACCTAACTATATTTCAAAGAATAACACAACCAGAGTAGATGGGCATAGAGGAGATTAACCGAAGTAACTTTTGAACACAGTATTTAGACTATATGCCCTCAGGCTAAAGACAAAAAGCACTATAAACAGAATTTGAACTCTACTTAGTAGTTTGAGGTTTTTTTGGTAGTATGGGCTAACTTATCTAACTACCTTTTATATAATTAAGAATTTAGAAAATAAATACATATATTCAGGATAAAGGAGCTATCTTTCTTGTTGGAGAAGGAAGTTACATATATGGAAAGATGACAGGCCAGGGCAAAGGAAAGTAAAATGATGGGAAAAGATGTACCATAAAAACACAAATTTAAAAAAAAACTGAAGTAGCCATATTAATAACAGACAAAGAAGACTCTGAACAAGGATAATTACAAGGGATAAAGAGGAATATTACATAATGATAAGCAGTTCAATTCACCAAGAAGACATAACAATTTTAAATGTGTATACAACTAACAATAGAGGGTCAAGCTATAAGAAGCAAAAACTGACAGAACTGAAAGGAGAAATAGACAAATCTACAGTTATGGCTGGGGAGTTCAACACTCCTCTCTTAGTAATTAATACAAGTAGACAGAAAATCAACAAGGATACAGAAGATCTAAACAACATGAGCAACCAATGTTATCTAACTAAAATTTATAGAACCCTCCATCCAACGATGATAGAATACACATTTTTTTTCAGGTCGACATAAAACACTAATGAAGGCAGATCAAATTTTAAACAAACCAGAATAAATTTAAAAGAATTAAAATCATACTGACTATGTTGACTGCACCAGAATTAAATGAGAAGTCATTAACACAAAATCTGGGAAATTCCAAATATTTGCAAACTAAACAATACACATTTAAATAATCCAGGAGTCAAGAGGAAATTTCAAGGTAAAATAGAAAATATTTTGAAATGAATGAAAAGGAAAATACAACATTTCAAAAATGTGTGGGATGCAGCTAAAGAAGTGCTTATAAATTTTTAACATTAAGTGATTACATTAGAAAAGAAAAGAAGTCTCAAACCAATAATCTAAACTTTCAGTTTAAGAAACTAAACACAAAAGAAGAAGAAGGAAGGAAATAAACTTAAGGGCAGAAATCAGAAAAATGAAAGAGAAAATGGAAAAAATAGGAAAAATCCATGAAACCTAAAACTAGTTTTTTGAAAAGATGAATAAAAACAGACTGACTGAGCAAGGGAAAGAAAAAGAGAGCAAGAGAGAAAAGACATGAATTGCCAATATCAGGAACAAAAGAGGAGATAGTGCTACAGACACAACAGAGATCAAAAGCTAACAAAGACTAATATAATAGGGTTGTGTCCAGAGGACTCAGGAACCAACTTGAAAAGGTTCCCACAGGCCAGAGATTGGACCATTTTAGCAGGAATAAGCATAATAATGGCAGTGCATTGAAATATATTAAATAGGCTTAAATCTATGAATTCATAATGATACTAAGAAAACAAATTCTTTACCTGTGGATGGGGACATCATTCATTTCTTTTAAATTAATTAATTTATTTGTTTTCATTTTTGGCTGTGTTGGGTCTTCGTCGCTCTGCGCGGGCTTTCTCTAGTTGCAGTGAGTGGGGGCTACTCTTCATTGTGGTGCACGGGCTTCTAATTGTCGTGGCTTCTCTTGTTGCGGAGCACAGGCTCTAGGCGTGTGGGCTTCAGTAGTTGTGGCTCATAGGCTCTAGAGTGCAAGCTCAGTAGTTCTGGTACACGGGCTTAGTTGCTCCGTGGCATGTGGGATCTTCCCGGACCAGAGATCGAACCTGTGTCCCCTGCATTGGCAGGCGGATTCTTAACCCCTGCACCATCAGGGAAGCCCCCATCATTCATCTTTAAAACTGGTTAATAAAGGTAAAGAATCAAACTTGGGACTTCCCTGGTGGTACAGTGGATAAGAATCCATGCTCCCAGTGCAGAGGGCCTGGGTTCAATCCCTGGTCAGGGAACTAGATCCCACATGCACGCCGCAACTAGATCACATGCCACAACTAAGGAGCCCACCTGCCACAACTAAAGAGCCCACCTGCCGCAACTAAGGAGCCAGCGAGCTGCAACTAAGGACCCCGCCTGCCACAACTAAGACCTGGTGAAACCAAATAAATAAAAAATTTAAAAAAAGAATCAAACAATAATCCTACCTTTCCTATATGATTTGCACTACTGAATAACCGGATAATAGACAAGGCAATAATAAATTAGTAAGGAGTGATTTCATTAGAACTCACCATTTGCAAACTCTAATGAATTAAGGTATCTAGGCGTTGAGTATCGATTACTGCTAACATCACAAAAAGAACGACAACCAGGTACTATGTGCCTCCAAGCAGAAGAACACACTCATTATCACTTATAAAGTAGTCCCGCACAAAATAATAAAATAAAACCAGAATCTGATTAGGCCTCTAGATTAGTGCTATCCAATAGAAACACAGTGCAAGCCACATGTTTTGTTTGTTTGTTTTGGCTGCACCATGTGGTATGCAGGATCCTAGTTCCCCAGCCTGGGATTGAACCCACACCTCCTGCAGTGGAAGCGCGGAGTCCCAACCACTGGACCACCAGGGAAGTCCCACACGTGTGTTTTCAAATAACCACATCACAAGAGAAAAAAGAACTAGATAGAAATTATGTTTTAATACATTTAATATATCCAAGGTACTATCATTAAAATATACGGGGCTTCCCTGGTGGCGCAGTGGTTGGGAATCTGCCTGCCAATGCAGGGCACAAGGGTTCGAGCCCTGGTCTGGGAAGATCTCACATGCCGCGGAGCAACTAAGCCAGTGAGCCACAACTACTGAGCCTGTGCGTCTGGAGCCTGTGCTCCACAACGGGAGAGGCCGCGACAGTGAGAGGCCCGCGCACCGCGATGAGGAGTGGCCCCCGCTTGCCGCAACTGGAGAAAGCCCTCGCACAGAAACGAAGACCCAACACAGCCAAAAATAAATAAATAAATAAATAAATTGATTTAAAAAAAAATATATATATATACAATCAATATGAAAACAATGATATTTTCATATTATTTTTGAAATTAGTCTTTAAAATAGGTGTGCATTTTACACTTATAGCATATCTCAGTTTGGACTAGCCACATTTCAAGCGCCCAATAGCCACATGTGGCTAGTGGCTACCATATCGGACAGCACAGCTCTAGATCCAAGCACCAATTTATGGGAAATACAGAGGACAAACAAACATGTTAGCTTCACCAAAGGGATTCAATCAGCAAAATCCAGACTCTGGGAAATTCAACAGGTCAAAACTGGTTTCTTCAACAAACTAATGACAAGGAAAAAAGAGAAGGAGGAGGAATCTGTAGATTAAGATATTTTAAAGACAAAAGGAAAAAAAAGGCAGGAAAAACTTAAATGTAGATTAAGATATTTTAAAGACGAAAGAAAAAAAAAGGCAGGAAAAACTTAAATGTCTAGAAATACACACAGGTGATAAAACTATAAGAAAGGCAAAAACATATCATCATAAATGTTAGAATAGTGGTTACATTTGGGGAGAAAAAGAGGGTTTTAATTGGAATGGAGCACATGGAAAGCTTCTGGCTTGGCTGACAAAGTGTTATTTTCTTTACCTGGGTGGTGGTTACAACTTATAACAGTTTATGATAAGCTACACATTTGTTTTAAGCAATTTTCCATATCTGTTATGTTTTATAATAAAAAGGTATAAATTCAATACATACATAAATATTTGATAGGAAAAGTTTGACACAATCAGGTATTAATTTCCTAAGCTTCACGATATCCTATCCAGTCCCCAAACTTACCACGTCCATCTGTATCCCCAGTTTCTGGTATTCAAGAATAAAAAATCCTTACTCTTATTCAAGACCAACACTGCCACCTATGTTTCTGATTTTATCCCCCCCCATCTTTTCTGAAATCTTGATCCATTAATTATCACCTCTTCCAAATCTTCGACCTCCACCTTGCTATTGAGGCAATACAGGATAATGGTAAGTAACTGCGCTATTGTGTCAGAATCCCAGGGTTCAAATTCTCTTTCTGCTCTTTACTAGCTGTCAGTCATGCATCAGTAACAATCTCTGTGATTAACTCTCCTCATCAGTGAAATGAGGAAAACAGTATCTATTTCATAGGGTTGATGTGAAGAGTAAATGAGTTAACAGGTGTAAAGCCCTCAGAAGAGGACCCAGAATCCAGCACCTTTGCAATAAATGTTCGCTACCTCCACCACTGCTACCATCATCTCCATTCCTTCAGTGTATAACATGCTCAGTCTTTTTCACTTTTATCAAAATCCTTTCCTCAACCCTGTGTACCTCTCTAGTTATGCTCTCACTCCTTCCCTTTTTCCTGAAAACAACAAAGATTACCAAACTGTCATATCTACTGGCAATGTTTTAGTATATATTTCATTGGTCTCCACTGGAGCATTTGATACTGTTGTCCATTTTAAATATAAAATTTTCTCCTTGAGTTTGGTGACACCACTCTTTTGGTAGTGCTGCTTTTGATAAGGTATGATCAGTCTCCTTTGTAAGAGACATCCTCTAGTGCTGTTTATACATTTTTGTTCCTCTATGTACCATTTTCATTCTGCTTTAAAGCACCACCTAAGTGGTCTGATTCACATTCACAGTTTGAATAACACTTATGGCAGCTAACCCCAAAAGTCTCCAGCTCTGAACTCTCCCAAGCTTCAGATGTATTTATCTAAATGTCTGCTGGGCCTGGATGTCAAAATGTCCAATACTGGGCTTCCCTGGTGGCGCAGTGGTTGAGAATCTGCCTGCCAATGCAGGGGACACGGGTTCGAGCCCTGGTCTGGGAAGATCCCACATGCCGTGGCGCAGCTGGGCCCGTGAGCCACAATTACTGAGCCTGCGCGTCTGGAGCCTGTGCTCCGCAACAAGAGGCCGCGATAGTGAGAGGCCCGCGCACTGCGATGAAGAGTGGCCCCCACTTGCCACAACTAGAGAAAGCCCTCGCACAGAAATGAAGACCCAACACAGCCAAAAAGTAATAATAATAATAATAAATTAATTAATTAAATAAAATAAAATTTAAAAAATGTCCAATACTGCATTCACCCCAGAGTTGCTATTCTCTCCGGTTCATTCTCAGCTAATGGCATTACTTATCTATCTGCTTACCCAGGCCGAAACCTAAGAGCAATTCCAGGCTCCTCTTTTATCCTCATCCCCAAAATACAATCACTCTACATTTTCTGCAAACTGTCCCTTTTTCAACTTCCCAAGTTCAGGCCTGCAGCATCCCTTACCTGGAATACAAGAAAGGCATATAAAGTCCTTGTTAACCTCTAATACTATTTTTTTCTTTACTTTGCTTTAGAAAGAGCAAACTAGAAGTGCCCATAGTTGCCTGAACTTAACATGTTTGCCTCTGTCTCTATACCTTTGTTATACTGTTCCCTCTTCCTGGAATGTTCTCCCCCAGTTTTTTACTGCATATATTCCTTCACTTTTTGAGATGCTGTTAAAATATCATATCCACCTGAAGAACCTCCTATGAATTCCTAGGTGAGTTGAGTTCCCTTCCTCTATGCTCCAATGGCACCTAAGCTAAACCATTATCATTGCACTTACCTAATTTAAAACATTTTTTTCTCTTACTATGCCATCTTCTACTGAATATTTATTTCCAAGGGCAGGGACTGTTTTACCTAGCTTTTTAACTCCCGTGTCTAGCACTTACTTGGCATATAACAGGCAGTCCACATATCTTGAAGAAAGAAATTTTCTATTTTGTATGTATCTGGCAAATTAATATTTCTAAAGTTCCATTTTCAACATGCCACGGTGTTGTTCAAAAATTTTCAAGGATTGTCACATGATAAAGTACAAATATGTTAAGCCTAGTCCTCCATAACAAGACCCCAAACTACACACACAGCTTTATCTTCCACTATACTTCCATATATATATATATACATATATAGCTTTAATTCTAAACAAGTCTACTCAGTCTTCCAAACTGACTTTTTGACCCTTACCTCCCAAAACCAGTACAACCCAAAAAATGTTGGCCTATTAAATTCAAAACTTTGTTAGCAACTCACTAGTGATTAATCCACAATGCTGTGTGATATTAAACACACTGCTGTAATGGATACCTGGATGGGATCGTCACATCCTAACTTCCTTATCTCCAGTAAATGGCTAGCGGGGGAAAGGCCAAGATAAATTTTTGTTTAACTTGTAAAAGACATCACATATGTAAGAAAAACACTAAACGTTTTTCTGCTTTACTCACCTTTTTTTCTCCAGTCCAGGCTTCTTTCATCTTTCTTGGCTTGAAACTCATCAGGGATGAGAAGGAGAGGATTAGCTAATATGGGACTTCTTTCCCTGAAGCTATGCTTCTTCTGTTAATCAAAACACTGACCCGAAAGAGTTCTAAATAGCCAGAATTTCAGAAAGAAATAAAAATTCCAGTAAGAAAATCACGGTGTCATGACTTTTAGTGTGTGACCTTTCGGACCTGCCACATTAGCCATTCATCAAATGGTAGGACTATTAGCCCAAATGGTCCTACACAGACCAATCATTTCTGATTCTGGAACAAGAGGTGCTGTCAGGTAAACAGTTGGCATTAATAGAAGTCAAAGAAAAGGAGAAAGCCTAACTCCATCACCTCCAAGCACTCACTCTGAAGATAACTGTTGCTCCTGAGAGGGGGAAAAGCCCCCAGTGCAAAATCTTCCATAGAACACTTCAATTCTCTCTGATTTCTTGTAGCTAATACATTGGCCTAATGAAAGGAAAATGAGGTTAGGAGGGCAAAGATGGGAGCAAACAAAAGGAGTACAAATGATTATTCAAAAATCTCAAAATGATTTGTAAAAATAATCTAAAAATGAAGGCATTCCTTCTAAGAGACTTCTGTTGGGATAACCAACAAAATCACAGTTTCAGGGTCAGTTCTCGAAAGAATAGAGAATATTAAAGTAGCCTACATTTATCCAACTTTGTATTTATTATTTCTAATCCATACAACTCTGGCAGGTGCCCTGGCTAGATGGTTTCATAAAGGAACCCCAAATGTTATTATCTTTAGCTTTTTTCCTGTTGGGCTGATGGTATTTCCCAGAGAAGGCTGTTACACTCCTATCTGGAGAGACTTTCCCTATGTTCTGAAAGTGGCTTTTTAGTCTCCCACTCTTAAATAGGAGCAGATAACAATGAATTACCAAACATTTGAAAAAAGGCTGTAATACTAAACAGGGGCTAAAACAAAGAAGAAAAGCAACTTGGAGGAAAGAGTCTATGCAGGTAGAAGAAAAACTAAGGAAGAAAAAGTAGTTATTAATATCCTCAGAGAGATGAGCTGATTTTGCATCCATGAAACAATAACAAAATGATACTTAAAATAAGTCAAGGGAACAAAATAGCTTTAAAAAAAATTAAATATAGAAATAAAAACCTGAAAGGCAATTACAGAATTTAGAGAACAGTCTAGGCAGGCCAATATCTGAGTAACAGTAGTTCTAGAAATGGAGAACAAAGAAAACAAAGCTGAGCAAATTATAAAGAAATAACTCGGGAAAATTTCTCAGAACATGAGGACATGAGTTTGCGGAGTAGAGAAGCCCATGGATTTCTAGCCCACAGACACCTACCCAGACATGTCTGTGAAATTCCAGAACATTAGGGAAAGAGTGAAGATTCTAAAAGCTTTGGCAAAGGAAAACAGTATCAGGAAAATGAGTCAAGGATCAGAATAACATTGGACTTCTCAACAGCAACACAGGATACAAATGACAGTAAGAGAGAGGCAAAGGATGGTAGCGAATAAGGTCCCAAGAAAATGGCTGTGCAAGACCTTGGTACATGCCAATGCAAATTTGGAAAAGGTTAGAATGCTCCAGGAGACATTTTCTCAAGAAGATGAAACACTAGCATACCTTATTTGTTTGAAGATACCAAAAAGAGAGTTGGACTACTGGGGATGAATTTGCGGACCAGTTGTGGTTAATACATAGAAAACTAGGCAAATAATAACAAAGACTTATTAACCAAAAAGTGTACAGGAAAGGAAAATAATATACTAAATAGCTCAGCTGTCAATAGTTTTTACATAGTTACAATAATGTAAATACTGAATAATGATCTAATGAAAATGATAACCAGTTGGGAGGATAGGAAAACAAGAAGTGTGGGTGTATGCCGGTGGCAGGTGTGACTGTCCCCTTCCAGGGTGGGAAATCAAAAGATAACAGCAAAAACTGGAAAATAAAAAAGCAGCCGTATAAGAATATTATGTAGAAATACAGAGATGCATACCAAATAATTAGTTTCAGGTGCTGAAAACAATTGGCTCTGGGGAGACTTTCTCTTTGTGGGAAGGAGGGGAAATGAGGGGATTGCTGGTTTGTGTAACAAGGCTTCTAGACCTACTTTATCCTTTAAACTACATATCTGCATTTCCAATTTAAAAATAAATTTTAAAGCAAGATGTAAAATAATTCCATTTACATACATTTTTTAAAAACCAAAACCATTTTTATGGGTACATACAAATATAATATTTGTATAATCAGAGCAGTAATGACTAAGAATTATTGAACATTTACTATGTGCCTGGTACTGTTCCAAGTGCTTTACATATGTTGACTCAAATACATAATCCTCACAATAACCATCGTGGGCTTAGTGCTATCATTATCCTCCATGTTACAAATAGACTGACGTGCAGACAGGTGAAATAACTTGCAGAATGTCACAGAGCCAAGGATGGACATACCTAGGATTCAAACTCAGTCTGGCTTCAGCACCCATACTATTACCTTCTCAAATAATAAATTAAAAACACAGACAAGAAAGATGTTCATCAAAGGCATCAAAGTGGCTCCCTCTGGGCAAGAAAGAAAAGGAATGGGACTAGGGAGGAGTAGAAAGGGAACTTCAACCTTATCCAGAATTTTTTTTTTCTTTAAAAAAAGAACAAAATCAATTATGACAAACTGTTAGCATTTAATTCTGGATGGTGGGAATATGCACACTATATTATTCTCTGTAGTATTTTGTAGTTTAAAAAATGTTTATTAATAAGGGAGAAAAACTTGAATAAGGGCAAGTGAATTTCTCTTTCACCTTAATGATAGGTAAGAATCCAAGCTCTGAAGCGACACAAGACAGAACCCCAGCTAACACTCATTAGCTGTGTAACCTCGGGCAAGTTGCTTAACCAACTCCTTATTTCAGTTTCCCCTTCTGTTAAGCGGAACCAATGACAGTTCTTACCTCATATAATTGCTGTGATAATTAAATGGTTAATTCTTAAAATAGTACCTAACACGCAGATGTTTGCTATTACTACTACAGGGTGATGCCAGTAGACATACTGTCACCCAGGCATTGGCCACTACTAGATAACATCTTGTTTACTCTTTGCCCACTGAACTGTAAGCTCCAAGAGAAGCAGGACCTTGCTGTCCTGTCCTCAGCTGTAACTCTAATGCCAAGAACTGTGCTTGGCAAGTGGCAGTTGCTCAAATTAATTTGTTAAATAAATTTTGACCTGTAGTGACACGGAACTTCTTGTACTTTCCCTTGCAGCTGTCATGCTATTTCACTTCTCAATCTGTGCTTCTGTTGTTCCTTCTGCCTGGAAGGCCTTTGCTATCCTGATGCCTCAGCTCAGGCATCAGGTTTCTCAGGAAGGCTTCTCGGAGGTTGGGCTACATGCTCTTCCTCTGTACGCCTACAGTGCCTTATGCAGAACTCAACTGTCACACATGCCATGTTACACTGAAATGACATTTGTGTGTCCGTCTACCCATACAAGAAGTCAAGCATAATGATTAAGAGCATCAACTCTGGAGCCAGACTCCCTGCCTTTGAATCCTGGCTGTGTGACCTTGGGCAAATTAACTTTATGTCTCAGTTTCCTGGCCTGTAAATTGAGGATAATAATAACTTATCTCATAAGGTTCTCATAGGATTAAAGTGTCTATCTGTATTTGTAAAATACTCAGAACAGTCCCTGGCACCTAGTAAATGTGATATAAGTATGTTATAACAATCTCATTGAAGATAGACACGATGTCTTGACCATGTTTACTTTCCCTCAAATTGATGACTTTTACGCTAGTCCAAACTAAAGGATTAGTGCCCAAACTAAGTCAGCTGCAATGAAGATGGAGAAGGGGTGATGGATATTTGACAAGTTTAGAGGGAGAAAAAAATCAACAGAACATGCTGCACAATTAGAATGAGATGCACCATAAAGAGGATAAAATTTAGGATGACAGGATTTGGATACTTGATGGACATGGTTTTATTCATAAGATGGAAAATGTAAGAAAAGCAAAAAGGAAAAAGGAGAGTTCTTAGCAAATTTTTAATAAAAGTGCTTCATGCAATGCTTAAAGAAAGAACACTTTAAAAAAATAGTTTGAACCCTGATCAACCATGACAGAAATCTGGCACATTACATCTAAAAGAACTTAAGCTCCATGAAGACAGGGACTTTTTCTGGGGTTTTTTTGGCTGCTTTATTTCCAACTCCTGCAACAGTGCCTGGCGTACAGTAGGCACTTACTATGTATTTGTTGAATCTATGAAAGGATGATTTAGATGTTTCAGCGTTCTATGTCAATTAAACCAAAAAGAATTAGGCATTTTCTATGCGTCCAGCATTGTTTTAAATTCCTGCAAGGAATATAAAATATAATACTTCTTTTGTATCCCCTTTCCCACGTGAATAAATTACTAAGATTTACATAACACTAGTAATTTACTATGTTACACAGTACAAAATACAGCTAAGTTCTGAGGATGAATGATACCGTACGGGAGATTTATTGGTGTAGAATCTAGGCCCACTCCTGAAATATGAGCAAGATTTCAACACATAAAGATACTCCAGGTGGTGAAAGTGATACGATATAATATGAAGGGTCACAAGCAACTAAGAAAAAGTTTTGGTAAAGTGGGACTAGACTGTAGAAAAGCCAGGTAGAGGCAAAGGGCAAATAAAATGCCAGCTCCCTCAGAAGGCTTCCCTCATTGCCTCCATTCCTAAACAGAATTAATTGGTTCCCTTCTTAGAACTCTGAACAACACTGTGTTCCTTCTATTACAGCCCTTAACCCACTGAATCATTACTACTAGTATCTGTACCAACCGCCCCTAGCAGACTGTAAGCTCCTTAAGGATAGAGAATATGTCACCTGTGTATCACGTGTCTAGCATAGTGCCTAGGACATAACAGACATATGACTGTGTGGGTAAGAGAGGGAATTTGTATTTTAAAAAATAGCCAAGAGGTAAATTTTCAGGTGTTTGGGCATAGGGATAAAATGAAGTAGGTACTTAAAGATTAGTCTCTCGGGCTTCCCTGGTGGCGCAGTGGTTGAGAGTCCGCCTGCCAATGCAGGGAACACGGGTTCGAGCCCTGGTCTGGGAGGATCCCGCATGCCACGGAGCAACTAGGCCCGTAAGCAACTACTGAGCCTGCGCGTCTGGAGCCTGTGCTCCACAAGAAGAGAGGCCACGGTGGTGGGAAGCCGGCGCACCGCGATGAAGAGTGGCCCCCGCTTGCCGCAACTGGAAAAAGCCCTCGCACAGAAACAAAGACCCAACACAGCCAAAAATAAATTAATTAATTTTAAAAAAAATTAGTCTCTCACTTTACTGTAGCTTTGAGTCCAATAGAAACTAAAACTGGATACATAAACCCAGCTTCATCCTTGGAGCCCTCAAAACTTGACTGAGACTCAAATGCAATTATAAACTCTCTAAGCATTCAGATAAAGCTTTATTTTTTTAAAATAAATTTATTTATTTATGTATGTATTTTTGGCTGAGTTGGGTCTTCGTTGCTGCACACAGGCTTTTTCTAGTTGCAGCGAGCAGGGGCCACTCTTTGCTGTGCTGCATGGGCTTCTCATTGCAGTGGCTTCTCTTGTTGTGGAGCACGGGCTCTAGGTGCGCAGGCTTCAGTAGTTGTGGCATGCGGGCTCAGTAGTTGTGGCTCACGGGCTCTAGAGCACAGGCTCAGTAGTTGTGGCGCAAGGGCTTAGTTGCTCCACAGCATGTGGGATCTTCCCGGACCAGGGCTCGAACCCGTGTCCCCTGCATTGGCAGGCGGATTCTTAACCACTGCGCCACCAGGAGCCCAGATAAAGGTTTAAAAAAATCTGTTTCCCAGGTTTATCATTACCAGTCTTTTGATATAGACAATCAAAAGTAAAAATTAGGGACTTCCCTGGTGGTCCAGTGGTTGAGAGTCCACCTTCCAATGCAGGGGACGTGGGTTTGATCCCTGGTCGGGGAACTGGGATCCCACATGCTGCGGGGCAGCCAGGCCTGTGTGCCACAACTACTGAGCCCACACGCCACAATTACAGAGCCCACGTGCTCTGGAGCCCATGTACCACAACCAGAGAGAAGTCCGTGCGCTGCAACAAGGGATCCTGTGTGCCGCTGCTGGGACCCAATGCAGCCAAAAATAGATAGGTAAATGAATGAATATCAAAAAAAAAAAAAAAAAGTAAAAATTATACAATCTGTAAAACCAAGAAAAACAAAGTCTTACTCAAATTCAAACAGTTCCTTTTTACTGTGAAAAAAAAAAAGGAAAAAGAGAAAATTAAAGATTTATACACAGGAAGATTAGTATACTAATCTTGGGACATGAAAAGGTGTCTCACGGCAGACAGCAGAAACATGGGCAATCTAAAGCCAAGAACATTCTATTCGCTTAAAGCAACAAGCCCCTCAAAATTCTGGTATGAAATCTCTCTCCACATTTAAATTCTATGTATTGTTCAAAATACACTGATAACTACCTGATCAAAGAGAAAACAGTATAGAATAAGTGAACCATACTACCTGATCGTATATTGTAGCATAGTCTTCCAATTAGAAAAACAAATTTCAGAAGTAATCCATTTGCTTCTATACAACGACTTTTAGACAATCTTCAACTGAAGTTAAAACCACACTTTCTCAACAGAAAAACTTTTAGATAAAAAATACTGAGGGCTACTAAAATCTAAAAGAATCATATAACAAGATTTTTGGCGTGCTTAATAAACATCAATACGCCCTAGCTACAAAATGAGTTCAGCTAGAAAAGTAGCATTGCATTTGCAGCCAACAGTAATCGTAATTAAGCTAAAGAAAGACATGTTTTTCTTGTCATCTTTATTCAAGTATTTCACAGCAGTTATATTACAAATTACAGTAAATGTTCAAAATTCCAGAATTCAAAAATTAAATAATTTATTTCAAACTAATGTAAAATGAAGTCAGATGCGAAATATCAACTTAACACAATTCTAAATTAAACTACAAACCCAAAACAGACCATAGTTGATGAAGTCTACTTAATCTGCAAAGTAGACATACATGACTGAAACCGAAGAGGACTCCCAAAGTCTAAATAACCAAATGTACAAAATAACAAAAGATGTAGGTACAAGTCCAAATTCAAGCTTACAATGTGATTACAAATAATAATTATAATAACAATGGCATTCAGCTACGGGACCTGACACTGAAGATACCTACCGAATAGCACCATAGCTGAACCAACTTAATCAAAAAATGGGAAGATATTACCACCCCACTCCCTAAAAATAAAATCCAGTAAACCTACAAATACATTGGCATATGAGAAAAATCAAGTCACGAAAGGACATAAAACAAACAAACAAAAAATTAATCACAGGTGAGATTCAAGCTCAAAAACACAATTCCACAGCCATCAGTTTCAACCCTAGTACGGTTCCATCGTCTTCGAAAGGCTCCTATGGTCCCCACAGCTGAGCATTAACTACTGTTGGGCTGTGCCGTGATACGTATTTTAGTGATCTGAGAGCAAGGTTTTTACACAGGAGCTTATCATTTATAATGCTCACAATAGGAAATAAGAACAGAGGTCAATTTGTACATATTTTTGCCAATGCTATAAGGCAAAAATTAAGAACTTACAGAAAGGTAAACAAAATTGAGTCCACTTGGATAATTTCACAAGCTGCTTTAAACTATAGAACCACCAGGTATCTGTAAAATAAGAAAAACTGGTATAGTATGTGGGGGGAAAGGGGCCAGAGGAGTTGGTACAATTTCACCTCATTTTTCTCCCCTTGGCATTAGATTGGCTTTCTCTTTAAGACCTAAACTGTTCAAAGTGGCAGTTCCTATCATACTGAGGTTGCTGCCTATTTCTCCATCTATATCAAGGTTAAAATTAAAAAGCTTGATCTTTTGGAAGCATTTTAATGCTAAACAGAAATAAATTTCCCTTGTCAAACTCACTGATGGCTAAGATCTTAATTAACTTGTACAAATTTAGTAAACTACTAAGAACATATGCATTTTTTTTTTCCATTCACAAGTGCTGCTGTTACTTGAACAGAATGCTTCTGAATTAGAGTAACTGGAATAAATATTTAAAGAAAAATAGTGCAGCAAGAACCTGAGACTTGCAAAAAACCCTTTTACCAGAAACTTGCTACAAAAAATCTGCTACATCTTATTTCATCAAATCTTTAAATTCTGTAACAATTTCCATCAAAATACAAAATGCTAATGTATTAGACTGTAAAATAGCTTGAACTGGTATGATGGTAATAAATACTAAAGTAAGCATGAAAATCCTCCCAATAATCAAATTAGAGGTTTCAAATAACCTCCCCTTTAAAATTGGTTCATCGTTAATCGCACTTGCCCACCTTAAAATACAGTGTGTCTACATGGGTAGTATCTTGAATTATATATGACTAACTGAATATTATGAAAACTTCCTAGGTATAAAGAAAACAAGTGGCATTATTTAAAAATTAAACTAGAATTAGAAGGCATAAAATGTTAATGTAAATGCAAAGAAGCACTTCAGATTACTGCAGTAGCCTTGGCCCAAGTGTGCTTTCTGCGCTGGCGTCCAGCACCCTACAAAGCCAGAGACGAGGAGACAAGTACCTTAGCTTCAGCATGTAAACGGTGGCAAAGTGAATACAGAACTCTGTAGACACTGTTGGTAACTAAAATACAAAAAGCTGAGGTAGCTCAGTATCTCTGCAGTAGTCCAAGACCGTTTGCTCTAATTAAAACCCAAACTACATGTGTTGCATATATTGTAAAGACACACCTGCAGCTAACAGCTATAATGAATGAAGATATCAAGAAAACTTGTCAAAATTTTCTACTTTTTTGTTTAAAAATCATCTGATAAAAAATGTCACTGCACTCCCTTTGTCTCTTTGCAACTGCCTAGACTGTGTCTCTGAATTTGTAGAAAGTTTGTGTAAAACTAGTAACCCATAATTAATTTTAGATAAGTACAAGTCACAGAAATCGCTTAACAAGATCCAAAACAGGTTCCAATCAAAATGAATAGTTGTGAAGGTAAGCTTATGATAAGGGATTTAAACATTAATACTGTTATTCAAGGACCATACCAGAGCTCACTTGCAACTATGCATATAGAAAATGAATTTTATGGAGCTTCTGACAAATTCCTCTCTTTTCTGTCCATTTGGCAAGTCCTGGCTTTAAACCAAAACTGTAACAATTTAGTATACATGAAAATCATTCTTCTCGGGGAACTCAAACATGAATAACTATTAAACTGCCATTGACAGAAGAAAACAGAATGTCACTCTATTTTCTGACCATCATTGTCATCCATACCAAAAAGGGTGTGTGTTTTTTGATGGCCTGTGAATTTTTTTTTGTTGTTGTTTTATTATATGTTTCTTAAACAGAAACGGACCATACAGGAAAACTTACCATTTTAGTATATTATGTGGCTTAACCACTGTCTTGATCGAGTTTTGAAAACAAGATAGGCATTTTATACCAAAACACTGGTTGCCTCTTAATGATACAGAGTATCAAAACTTATTTTCAGGGTTGTGACCAAAGAAAACATTCTAATTCATTTGCTACAAGTAAGCCCATCCTTGTGTTTAGCCTTATCTTTCTCGAATAAAAAGGCACATTAAAGGCAGTTCTAAAGAGCCTAATCTAATTTTATCCAGTTTCTTCAGTTTCCCACCAGAATATACCATAGCCAACTTTAAAACAGGCTTCAGTCCGTTACCCAGAAGAAAAAATAAAAACAAATACGATAAAAGGGGGGCGGGGGGGGGGGTACAGGTTGCCCACTGTTTAAACAATTCAACACACTTAGAACTGCCCCATCCAGTTTCCTCGTGTTTGCTGGTCTGCTCCCTAAGAGAGGTCTCCAAAAGAGAGTGCACAAAAAGAGGAGCAGAAGTGAGAGCAGTTTCTGTAGCACCAAAATCTCCAATCTGTGGGGTTGTATTTTTTATTTGTGGAAAATACAACATGTTTCTGAAGTTCTGTTTGGTTCTTGTAGGCTGGTTGGTTTCAGGTACCTGAGACAATAGCACCAAATTCAACAGAGAGAAAGAATGAGTGAGAGAGCACTTTACACCAAGGCTCTGCACATAATTGGTGCGATTTGAAATTGAATGGCTCAGAAGACTGCTCTGGCAGGAGCAGATTGGAGAGGATAAACCACTCTTCTTGAAAGGTTCATAGGAATGTCTCAAACATATGAACTGTTCTTTCCATCTCCTATAAGGGGGGAAAAAAGTACATGTTATCTATTAAAGGAAAGACAAAAGCATTACAGAAAAATTCACTTCAAATTAACTTTCTAGATAAAGAATTTTAGATACAAAGTTAAGCTTTAAATATATTCCTGATTACAATACCATAGCTACTGTGTAAGGCTATCTGCCCTAGACACTTCCAAATGCCTCCTATTTTACATTTAGGCTAATGAGGATGATGCCAGCAACGGTGAGTACTTACTGTGCCGAATGCGGTACTAAGAAATTGACACGCATAAGCACTCTGCCAGCTAAAAACAGCAGCCAGGATTTGAATACAGGTAGCCTCACTCCAGAGCCTGCACCCTTCCTGACTCATTATATTCGACTGACTCCCAAAGCAAAATGAATGTATTCAGTATAATAAAACTGGTACCCAAAGTAAAACGCACCCTGCTCCCAGTGCTACTCACTTCAATCAGAGCTGAAATTAAAAAAGAAAAAAAAAAAAAAAAAAGCCAGAAAGAGTCGATGCCATCAACACCAGGAATGCCACTCACTGGTGATTCTGCTATAGATTCCTTCTCTCCTAAATGAGACCCCTAGATTACAGGGTTCCAAGACCCATACTGCAAGATGTTTCAACTGCTGAAGAGTATTCAATCCATTCACGCTCATCAAATGTCAAGCATGTGAACAAAGAAGTTCTAGAATTTTTAAAAAGTAAAGAACTCTACCCCACACATTACATTCAGATGGGCAAATGTCAAATACATCTAAGGGTTTCCCTGGTGGTGCAGTGGTTGAGAATCCGCCTGCCAATGCAGGGGACACGGGTTTGAGCCCTGGTCTGGGAAGATCCCACATGCCGCAGAGCAACTGGGCCCGCGAGCCACAACTACTGAGCCTGCGCGTCTGGAGCCTGTGCTCCACAACAAGAGAGGCCACGACAGTGAGAGGCCCGTGCACTGCAATGAAGAGTGGCCCCCACTTGCCGCAACTAGAGAAAGCCCTCGCACAGAAACGACCCAACGCAGCCAAAAATAAATAAATTAATTAAAAAAAAAAAAAACTAAGACATTTGGTTTTCCCGTCCATCTTTAAACACCTCCAAAGAAATTATATCCTACCTCTCTACAGAACTAACAGGCCATACTAACAGATTATCATCTGATCAAAAAGTTCTTATAAATGACCAATCAAAATTACTTCTGCTAAATGTTTCATCATGTTACTGAGTAGGAGAAAAGTTCTGTTATAAAATACAATATCCAATACTATCCCAATTTTTAAATATATATTCACACTTTTATACACATTATGTACATCTAGACATTTTTAAAGGATGGAAGATATTCTAAAAGATTAACGCTGATTAGTTTCCTCTAACTGGTGGGATATGGGTGACGTTTTTATTTCTGTTATTTCTATATATTGTATAAGGTCAGTATAGATTCGTAAAAATGTGACTCATAAAAATGTGATTACAAAGTAACTTTTAAATGCTCTCTTGCTTTGATTCAAGTCCAATACAGGCATACCCCCGAGATGTTACGTTCCAGACGAAAGCAAATAAAGTAAATCATACAAATTATTTAGTTTCCCAGTGCATATAAAAGTTATGTTTACACTATACTGTGTAATGGCATTATGTCTAAAGAACAATGTATACACCTTAATTTTAAAAATGCTTTAAAAAATTTCTTAAAAAAATGCTAACCATCATCTGGGCCTTCAGCAAGTCGTAATCTTTTTGCAATAACATCAAAGATCACTAATCACAGGGACTTCCCTGGTGGCACAGTGGTTAAGAATCCACCTGCCAATGCAGGGGACATGGGTTCGAGCCCTGGTCCAGGAAGATCCCACATGCCACAGAGCAACTAAGCCCATGCGCCACAACTACTGAGCCTGCACTCTAGAGCCCGTGAGCCACAACTACTGGAGCCCGCGGGCCACAACTACTGAAGCCCGCGCACCTAGAGCCCGTGCTCCGTGACAAGAGAAGTCACTGAAATGAGAAGCCCGCGCACTGCAACGAAGAGTAGCCCCCACTCGCCGCAACTAGAGAAAGCCCGCGGGCAGCAACAAAAAACCAACACAGCCATAAATAAGTAAATAAATAAATAAATAAATTTATTTTTAAAAAATCACTAATCACAGATCACCATAACAAATACAATAATGAAAATGTCTGAAATATTGCAAGAATTACCAAAATGTTAACACAGAAGCACGAAGTGAGCAAATGCTGCTGGAAAATGGCAGTGTTGACACAAACCTTCAATTTGCAAAGAACGCAATATCTGCACAGTGCAATAAAGCAAGGTATGCTTATATTCTTTATTACACATGCAAAATAATCACATCCTCTACACACAAATCTTTTACTAGAAATACTTCTTGAGAGCAGAGACTTTTGTCTTATTTTATTTGCTCAGATGACCTCAAAAAGAAGTGTGACTTAATCATGTAAATTATATGAATAGAGATATAAGCTCGTATTTATAAAAAACTCTCTTATGGCCCAGAGTTGTCCAGAAAGCGAATGGTTCACCTCTAAAGTGTCTAAGCACAAGGACAACCACTCCTTCATGTGGTTATTTCACAGGACTGGATCTGATTAAATGAGATGACTTCTAAGTTCTCTTCCAATCATTAATAGGGTGGCCAGTAAGTCTCATGGCCCATGCCAACTCCTTTTAACCAGCAGTGGCTGCCTAGGGAGCAGTGGTAACACGGACCGTGAGGCCATGCTCACATTCAATAGGCCCAAGTGATATGCTTAATCGGTCAAGTCAGTGATAAGTAAGGGAGGGGAGAGCTGTGACATGCTCACCTGTGTATCTGCCAACCATGAATCTCTGTGTTTTGATAAACAAAGAATCCCAGATTACTTCTGTCGTCCTGAGACAAAATGGTACCAGGAGTATATTTTTGTAACTCTTAATGATTCTTCTAATCTTAAATCTTCAAACCACTCTTCAGTTACTTGGTGAAAGATTTAGACTAAAATAACTTTTTTTTTTCCTCTTTTCTTTGGGACAAGTAAAAGCACATATTTGTTTATTCCACAGATGAACTAATAAGCACTCACCTCTGTAAGTTGTGATTTGTCATAATCTTTACGGTGACGGTAGATGCACTGACTAAGAAGAGAATATAATCTCTCAAGTTGATCAACTGCCAGATTGTTGCTTTTATCTACCAACAAATCAAGCAATTTCTAAGAAAAATTAAGAGAAAAAAGAATAAAATGAAATTTGATTTCATTGTTCAAACTGAAACGGTTCCACATGCTATGGTGTAATAGTGACACCTGAGTTTAGAAGATTCCAGGGCTTAGTTTATTACCAAGAACATTCTCATATTTCTAAACCCCTCAAAACACACACAACTCTTTTTCATTAGCAGCCCTAAAGTACTTATATTCCTAGGTTAAAGCAAAAGATTATCAAAACTAGCTTTATTTCCATTCATTTAAAACTGCCTGGGAAGAGCTAAGCTTACCTTCAATCTCTCATGATCAACTATAAGAGGTGGCACAGGCTCAGATGGCTCTTCTGGAACCAGTTCCAGGCTTGTTGTTTTTGCCTGCTCTAAAATTAACTTACGATATTTCTTTACTTTAGAAGCACCTACAATTGAAAAAAAAAAAAAAGCACCGCAGCAAATAAAAGTTAAGAAAAATCAGACAAACAATTATACATTCTTTTACCCACCACAAATCCTTTTGGAATAAGGGTGTAATTCTTTAAATAATAAATTATTTTTTTGAGGGGGGTAAGACTAAGCATCCCAGATAAAAGAGAACTAGACCACAACTACGAAAGCCAAGTCATACCAGAATATCATCTTAACAAACATATCCCCTAAAAGGAAGATAAGAGTAATCTTCAGCTCTAAGCAGTAACTTATAAACTGTCTTCATTCTCTGTATGATAATCATTTTAAAATCTGGAGCTCTCAGAACTAGAAGAAAGGAAGCAACCTAGAAAAGCAGATACTAACATAAAGTGAGGCCAACCTGCCTCGTATTTGCCTCCCAATGCAAAACATTTTCTTCAACATTGCCTGAAATGTCTTACTTTTCTCTGTTATACTGCCTGTATTACACAAAATTTTCTCTTAAAAATATAAACCCATTAAAAATGCAAAAGGTCTAGTGTCCTTCCCTACTACCTTAGAGTGAATTAGTATAATCTAAATTACTTTCCTCCCAACATCTTGCTGAGACCAG